>NC_026000.2:119309787-119533072 GCF_000442705.2 Elaeis guineensis | reverse complement strand
ACTTCAACATTATGATACATACAATGAGAAGTCAATGAAGAAGATGAGATTCTTAAAGGTTGAAGGATAGTTGGTCAGAGAAGGTGAGGAAGAGGAAGTTCGAGGTGTGTTGGAGCCCGTGCCACATCCTGCAGATCCTATAGTTCAGTCAGACCTACCAAAGCATCCAGTGCCTGCAACATCTTCGTTCATTATTTGGCTTGGTGAGAATCAGGTAGAGGAGATCATACAGTGTGTATTTGATCAGGTTTCTGATTGTCTTTCTTCACTAGTGAAGAATGTTGTGATAGAGGTCTTTGCCAGGCAGCATTCTTCTATGCCCATAGATCCAGCTTCCTCTGCCTCTCTCGATCCTAGCTTAGATTATGTTGCATATAGTTGTATTATCATTTTGAGCTTTCTGTTTGTCAATATTTTATGTTATGATCAAGCTCTTTTTGAAAATATTGTATGCTGTATGCTTTTTGGATTCACTGTATCTTTTTAAATGAATGAATGAAACTTAAAGTTTGTTTTCCTTTATATGAATGTTTGATAATATCTATCTTTTTGATAATGACAAAAAGGGAGAGAAGAATGAGTATTGATTAAAATTATAAATTGATGAAGCATGGAAAAGTAATAATTTACAACAAAGTAAAATCCTAAAGAACATTTGACACATAGTAAGGAGGAGTAATACTAAATTACAAATTAATTTGGATGTGATTATCATACTCAGTAGAAGTACATATAATTTGATAAAATTTGAATGTATACGATGTGTATGCAATGATTGAAAGTGAAGTAATTTGAAATTTGAAAGAAAGGTTATACTCAAAGGATTTTGTCATCATCAAAAAAAGAGAGATTGTTGACCCTTAGATTGATTTTGATGATAACAAAAGTATTTGAGTATAAATTGTTAAGTTACTAATGTTGTTTATAATAATGTATAGTTTCAAATTTTAAGTACTTGCAATTGCCAAATATTTTTTGACAACTAAATAAAGAACCACCACTCAAGAACTTAGTAAAAAAACTCTAGACTATACACACCTTGAAAAAATTTTTAATGAGGATTAAATTAAATTAAAAAAATAAGTCTAGCCTAGAATTAAATTAGAGAAGAAAGACTATTTAAGAATCCATGGCACACTTTGCATGCCAACAGAGTCGACCCAGTAGAAGTCTGAGCCGACCCAGTCTCAGTGTGGACAAAAGATAGAAAGTCATATTTTGAAAGATAGAAGACTTAGTCAATCCAAAATTCAAGTGAGTCAACCAAAAGAGGATCTTAGTTGGCTCAATCATAAAGTTAGTTGATCCAATCTCAGAAAGCAACAAAAGATAGAAATCTAAAAATTCAAGCAGTATTTAGTGAGTTGATCAAGTGGTCACTGAGTCGATCCAGAGATCAACTGAGCCGATCTAGACAAGGCCTGAGCCGACCAAGATACAGTGAAAAAGTCAAGATAGAAAGCTAGTTTTCAGCCATTTGATATTGAGTCAACCCAAAAGGTTTGTGAGTCAACCCAATGAGGAACTAAGTCGACTCAGAGAAAGGTTGAGTCGATCCAATGACTGCAATGGTTAATTTTTCAGAACTGCAACTTTTTTTTTACTCCCAATCATTTTTAACAACTATTTTCTTCATTCCAATGGCTAGAACACTTAATGTAGCCTCTCCAGATGACTTAAAGTGGTGGGAAACCTCAGGAATATAAAAAGAAAATTCTTTGGAGCATAGAAGAGAACTTCTGGAACTTACATTGAAGAGCATTCAAGTCATTTTTCAGTGCATTCAAATTTGTGAGCAAAATAGTAAAAGGAAGAAATAATTTTCAGATATGCTCTTGTCCTTCCATCATCCTCAAATTGAGAGAAGTTAGGCCATTAGCATTGAAGATTATCACTTACCTCTCTCAAGTATTCAAGGAGAAGAAATCAAGCCAATAAGCAATCAATTCAGATTCTCTTCTCTTGAGCTTCTTTATATTCATTTCTCTAAACTTTAACTCTGGTATTAATTATAGTTTTGTATTTTCTTTCAAATTTTTTAGGATGAGAAACTTGGATTGGTCCAAGCCTTGAATTAGATATTATAGTGGTTTGATTGGTAAGCCAAGGTCAAAACCAATCGGGGTTGATTGTTAGCCTAAGAAAACAATCATTGTAAGGTTGTAGTTAGTGAGCTAAGGATAAAATCAACTGGATTAGATTGTGAATTTAAGAAAAAAAATCAAACTATAATCAAACTTAGTGATTACAGTTAAATTCTCAAGTGGTTTACTTGGAGAGTGGATATAGATGCTGAGTTTGACACCAAACCACTATAAAATTATAGTGTTTGTGATTATGTGCTTATTCCTTTACTATTCTCATTCATTGTATATCTTTTAATTTGTCTCATTAAGCACTTAGGAGCTTATTCTGCACAATTATCTTTTAAATTTTTAAATACTCAATTCACCCCCCTCTTGGGTAGCCATCCTTGGGCAACACTGTGCTAGAGGCTTGCACAAATGTAAATATGGCAGGAGATATGGACACATAAAAATTCACATCTGGTTATCTGATGATATTCGTAGGAGGAGCGGTGTCATGGCAATCGAAATTACAAAAATATGTTATATTATCATCAATGGAGGTGGAATACATCACCATAATAGAAGCTGATAAAGAAGTGCTATGGCTAAAAAACTTATTGGAGGAGCTTGATAAGAAGTAAGAGATGTACATCATCTACGATAATAGTCAAAATGCCATCTATCTTAATAAGAACTCAGCATTCATTCAAGGACAAAACACATCAACATCAAATATCATTGGATTTGCGATGCACCGGACATGAAGCAGTTCGAGCATAAAAAGGTTGACACTAAAGAAAACAATTTCGATATGCTAATGAAGCCAGTTTCAGAGATAAAATTGATAAAGTGCAAGGGTATTGCAGGCTTGGTGGAACCCCCCATATGAGTCGGGAGGAGGAGATTTGTTGGTGTGGTCCCTATTCATATGGGACCCATCACTTAAAATAAAAAAATATATATAAAAAGGAGAGTGGAAGAGTCCATAAAGGACTTTAATATTCTTTGCACGAAAAACCTAAGGTGACCTTTTGTTAGTGTGTATGGCATGGAAAACACAAAGACAAAAGAAAAAGTTCGCATAATCTTTTGAGCTAATGCGGAAATAAGAGGTGCGGCACAAAATGTACGGGTGGAATCTTCTTATGCGTGGGAAGCCTTATGTGACACGGAAGAGGAGTCTGTGTAGAAGACTCTAATTTTTGGCTCTATAAAAGGAGACTTCGTGGATGTGAGAATGTGAACACAAAAAGAGAGGAAGTCGTGAGTCACAAAAAGAGATAAGGAGAGAGAGAAGAAGAGAGATTTGGAGGGTACTTCATTCTAGTAAAGAAGATTAGAGAACGTCGATTGGAGAAGTTCACTCAACCTTGGGTTAGAGTCATTCCATCGAGAATTCTATTGATGGTTTGTTTAATCTTGAATTTCTTCTTTCTTGTATTAGAAACAGCGTTCTCGGCATGATGTCAGAAAAGATTTTTTATACTCTAAATTATTATTATAGTAGAAGCTCTTTTTTACTCTCATCTTTGTGCAGACGTAGGCAACGGCCGAATCAAAAAAAAAATTGATGTTCTTACGATTGTTGTGATTTTTTTGTGCTTGTGGTATTATTATTAGCACGATTTTGACTTTTGCTTTATCTATTATCTTTCAGCACTCAAATCCCAACAAAAGACCATATAAATAATAATTATTTTATCATTTTCAATGGCTCTCAGTGCCATATAAATGATAATAATACGATGGGACCCTTTCTTCCATTATGTGATTCTAATAGTAGTCTTTATTCGTCGTTGTCGTCCTGAATTCAAGATCCTATAGTTTGGTGGCATGTCTTTTTTGAAGATAAATGAGGAAAGCAAGCTACCCCATTGATTTATTAAAAGTTTGAGTATGTACAAGGTAGTTCAAATACATTGGCCCCGAGGGGGGTTACTCAATGTTAGACACAAGGGGTTTTTAGAATGTCGTATGTTTGAACATATTCAACCATAATTTAAATATGTTGGGCTGACCAACTCCTTGAAAATTTGTGTGTAGCTACAGCACCATGCATTGATTCAAGACTTAGAGCTCACTTCATGCATCTCTTCTTTTTGTGCTCCATATTATAACCATCAGCAACTCCTTCATTGTGCCTGCTTTTTCTTCACAGCAACTTTTCCAATCAATCATGTGCTCCAAAATTTCATTTTCAGACTCATCATCCAGGCCTATGCCTTGAGATAATTATCTAGGATCCTACTGTATATCTAGAACCAATGCTGGTTTGGTGAATGCTCCTCCATTTTAGGATAAAGATGTTCAATCCTTAAAGAGGTATACCATCTGTTTAGCCATCTTTTTGTGAAAGTATGCTGTGAATCGAACGTTTCGCTGTATTCTTTTCATATGCCTTGGCACCCCATTAAAAGCAAAGCAATGAGTTGATTGCTATTGTCAACTCCTTCCTCCTTAGGGTTGTTTTCCAGTTATTCCATAATTCGTATAGGTTGTTTGATAAGCTCTAAATTTGTAGCCTTTGAAACAATAGTTTCCAAACTGCTTGGGAGTAAGAGCATCCCATCATTAGGTGGTCCATGGTTTTAACATGATACAAAATTTCTCTCTTTATTAGAATGTCGGCTATGAGTATTTTTTGATTATAGCAGAGCTAGATGAAGATCTTAACCTTCTTTGGGATGGGTAACTTTCAAAATATGCCACCAATGATAGTTTAGTTTCCCTGTGGTTTTGGTGGCATACCATACTGCCATAAATCAGTAGTATGAGAGACTAGGTCATTTAAATTCTCGCATCCTGAATAAGTCGTTTCATCATTATCCTATTTTATTTTATTCTCCTTTTGTTTGTCCTTGCAATAAATGTCTTATTGGGAAATCCCATAAGCTGTCATTTGATTCTATTGAGTTATCTAAACATATATTTTTGATACACTCACATATGCAGATATCTCCTAAAATGTCTTTTTTTTTTTTGTTTATTTTATCATCTTTGTTGAGATAGTTATTTTTCTTTGTTTTTCCCAATAAAAAATAAACCAGAAGCATTTTTCACTTTTGCACATTTAATTTTTTTTTGAGAAATTTGTTTAATACAAAGATAAAATATTTATAAACTGATGGACACATCATTTTAAATAATTTCTCTAAGCCTCCTAAGTACATAATCAAGTTTCATATTTATATATACCACAATAAAATGATGCAGCTGAATAGAAACATCATCGTATATGAAATGGTAAGAACCATGCCCTACAAGCTGACATGCCTTCTCAATTTTAATCGAAGCAATCAACACAATTATATTTATTATAAACCATATTACAAGAACTAATAATAATGATCAATCACGAATTGAGAAAGTCTTCCATTAAGCACCTGACTACTCTATTTCCACGTTAGCCCTCAGTGCTCCAAATGAACTCTCTCCATAGGCTCCACATGTTATATTCATTGACTATGATTTAAATCAAAAGGGTTATATCATTACAGTCCATCAATTCCAGCAATGCTAAAAGTGTAATGTGGAAGATTTAAGTGAGACAAAATTATTGAACAATTTTCAATTGAACAAGATGAAGATATGCAATCTATATACTTGACTAATTCAACATTTGATTGGGTTTCTTGATTGATAATCAGCAAATGGCCCTTTTTGATTTAGTTAAAATTAAAATGAAACATTTTCAGTTTTACATGATGCCTTTTTGTAGCATAACCAACACTTGCTGCTAATTCATGTAAACAAATATTTATAAAAAAATAAATATGGAGAAATTATTAGGAATAGGAAAACTTTAGAAGGTAATTGTGAAGGTAGGAGATGGATTTGAATCATAAAATATGAAAAATATAATGACACCCCTTCAACTTTTCGTAATTTGAACTTATATCCCAAAACTTCTAATTTTTCAATTAGATCCTGAAACTTGTAACCAAAAAAATTAGGTCCTAAAACTTAAGATTTGGTTGCCCTATACCTCAACCATCCATTTTTGTTATGATCCATGAATATGTGATTATCATGTGACATAACTTCAGATGTTATTCTATAAATACCCTTCCCTTCTAGATTAGGGAGAGGGGTTAGTGTTTTTGGTACGAAGGAGATCATGTGGCAATCATATGACTCCTTCCCATTCTTGTTTCTTTCTTTCCATTGATTGGGTTTTGCCTGACCTAATTGGGTGTGGTTTAGATAAAGAGAGGAGGAGAGAGTGTAGAGAGGATCTGAAATCACTTGAAGTGCAATAAGAAGGAAATAAGCAAGTGAATCCATAATTTGTTGTATCTCCACTTGAAGTCAAGCTAATTGTGCCCGCAAGCTATTGTGCCATGCAGTCAAGTTGCAGTTGATCTTCCAAGTATTTCATTCTGTAGCCACATCCTATTTTTAGATCCTTTGTGCCATACCAGTAGATGGACTTCTCCATCCTTGAAGAGATTTGCACTCAGCTAGATTTTAGCTTTTAATACATTATTTTCTACTTTCTGTGGCAGCAAAAGACCTTCTCTATCTTAGAAGAGATTCGGATTTTTTTTAAATTTTTTTAGTCATGTAGACCGTTGAAGTGATCCATCATTCAAGGACAAATCACATGATGTACATTCTTCCACTTTCTCTCCTAGTAAAAACAAGTGGCCAATTGGCCTCCCATTGTAGTAAAAAAAAAAAAGTGATGGAAAACTAATAAAAATTGATCTTTACTTGTTGTTTTGATAAGCTTGCAAAAAAATAAAATAAAATAAAAAGTATCCTAGCGGCATTCTCAGCTCCCATCTCTTCTTTGTTCCTTGTTCCTTCTCTTCTTTTTTTTCTCTCTCTTCATTTTCTCTCTTTGGTGCTTTATTTTGTTTTCTCTCGAGAAGGCAATGTGATCTTGTTTTAGTTTAGGGGGGATAGCGAGATTCTTTCATTCTTTTGTTCTATTTCTTGAAGAGAAAAAGAAAAAAAAGAAAATATTTTTTTTTTGAAGGATTCTATCTAATCCCAAATAGCAAGAAGAGGCCGAGAGGCCTCCAACAAATATGGAAGTCTTCATCAAATCCACCATCTTCAAGCATAAGATGACACTACAGAGCTTGTTCACAAGATGGAAGACCACCATCTTCATCAATTGTTTTTCCAACTCAATTGATAGAAGTCTCGTTTAAAGCCCAAAACATTATGGTCTCATTATGGAGCTTGTTCATTAAAATCCGAAAGGTCGGGCGATTGGTGAAAGGGATGAGGAAGTGAGAGGGACTAATCAGGTGCTTGGCTGACAAATTTTTTTCAAATTTTATTTTGTTCCACCAATAACCTTGGGGGTATATTAGTCATTTACTATATTTTTTTTACGATGTTACAATTTGGATGGATACCTGGGATATATCGCAACCAAATCTTAAACTTTGAGGTTTAATTAAAAAATTAAAAATTTTGAGATACAAACGTGAGTCGTGAAAAGTTGAAGGAATGTCATCATATTTTTTTCAAATAGCAAAGAAACACTATCCAGTCGTAACACAATATGAAACAAAATTATATTACTAATTAGTTTGTCTCAAACCAATTTGCACATTTGTGAGTGAAGGATGAGCCTAGCAAAAATTAGCATACTCATGAAACACGGCGATCTTCAAGATGCATGCAATGTAGTTCTATCTAAGCATCAGTTATCTAAATTGATCATAATCTATACATCCCTAAGACACTCATGGACTGTCCGATGGTTAGCTAGTGTAAGTATTTTCAGCTTCTTTTTGTGATGGCATGACAAACTTTCTATATTGTGAAAAAATGATATGCAAGAAGGACAACTCCAAGGCACCTAACTTCGATCATGAGTTTCGATTATTCTGGATGTCATACAATTTATGATTTGAGTGTGAAGTAAGTAGATTCAAAAAGAAATCATGCATCTGGAATTCTACATATGACTATCTTGCTGAAAACAAGATAGTATTAAGAACTTTACGGAGGTTTTATTGTTTTTACTCTTTTATCATGAATCTTTTATTGAGCTAGATACAATTGTCCTCATTAGGTTCTTTACAATTTTAAAGGTCTGGAGACAAGACACACTCCTGTAAGAAAAAAGTTACAATTTCAGCTCAAAAAAATGATATTACTGCCAAATCTAATTAATATCTTTACCAGCAATAGTTTTACTATGGAAAGAGCCAAAAGTACGCAGAATATTGAATATTTTTTGGTCATCTTCGAAGAAATTAATGTAATCTTGCCTCTAAGTGGTATCTGAATAAGATAATCTGACTTGCTGGAGTCATTGAACAACAGGATTTGCTTAGGAAATATATGTTCATCGCAGTATTCTTCTATTAATACTAGTTAAGTTGGTGCACATTTCCCTTATGCCGCCAAAGTCCTCAAATGATTTAAAGTTCCCCTACAATAATTTATTAATTATCCAAATATTCTGGACCAACACTTTCACAAGCAGTCATGCTGACACAGACGTATGGGAGCAAGCTTGAGCCAAGACAAGAAAAAAAAAAAAAATGAAATCCAATAGAAGACAAAGATGACTTTTACATTATTTGAATATGTTGACGAACTTGTAAGATTTTAGTAGAGTTTAGCACTTTTGGGTGATCACTGCAAGTCCATGTAGCCCAAGCTTAAAAGCTTGAAAAAAAGAGCCGTGGAAAGACCAAAAGAGGCCTAGCTGCAAGAGGGTACACTCTCGACGAAGCAGAAATTAGCCCCTAAGAATAGAGCCCCAAAAACAAAAGACATTGTTCTCTTGAAAGAAACTTGCACCCTAACAAAAAAAAAAAAAAGAAAAGAAAAGAAATCTTGTGCAAAATAAACCACAATTTTTTTTAAAAAGAAGAAAATACAAGCTAATCAACTTACTGCAGAATATTAAAACAAAAAAATCCTTTATTAACAAATGAAAACTGTTTCCAATCTCTCTACAAATCCCAGCTTACATATTATCCAATGTAAGCTAAACTTATTCACCACCAATCCCTAGCACTACCGAGACTATGCAATCTAAAATCAATTGAGAAAAATGGGTGTTGCTGTCCAACTCTATTTTCTTGCTATAAACTGCTATCTGCTTAGTTACTTTGTGATTATAAGATTGAAAAAATCATTGCTATCAAACCCTTCAAAAATTTATAAAAGTTATGGCTTCATCTATCCATGCATTATCTTCTAGTCACCTGCTTGCATCCTCATTCTTGGGTCTGTCTATAGTTTATCTGCAATTCTTCCAAGAGCATCAGCAAGTTTGTTAAGAACACCAAGCAGACTATTGGCTTGATCCTTCCTTTGGTCTCTATCCAATTGACAGTTGATGTTTTGAGCTTCGAGTTGGGCTGTCAGTATCTTGCTGTTTCTCTCCAACACTTCAATCAGTTTATTGGTGTCTCCTGCTCCTTCCTTTGATGTCCGCTTCCGTTTCTGTCCTCTTGGTGATGAACCCATCTCTTTGCCATCATTTGGCTGCTTATCATTCACCATTTCTGCAGAAGTAAAACAAGTCATGCACCCACAAGAGGTAACAAACGGACAGTGCTCTGAAATGGGCAACTCAATATTATCATCAGCATGTCCTTACAGCTTGTATAGGGGCACTTGAAGTTCAAATACAGTTAATTACAAACTCATTATGTAGGTTATGCTCAGCAACAATGGTTAAAGTTAGAGTACAGAGTAAAAAAAAATAAAAAATAATTTTTAAATCAAATGAAAAATAAAAAGGAATACCAGATTGCATTAAGAGAAGGGCATAAAAAATTCTGTAAATAATTTTGCATAAATTCACCGATAAACTTTCCCAGGACAGCTAGAACATGATTATAGGATAGGAATGACTTTTCATCAATACATAAAGAATCATTACACATCTTCATGATGTATGCTTATTAAACTTCTGATTCTGTATCCATAAATTGCATATAAGGGGCAGGGGAAGTCATTTATAAATAAGTCATTAAAGTTACGGGTGACATGAGGGCCATTGCATTTACTGAAACTCATTGGGACTATAGACAACAATGTTCATAATACGAACATCAATGTCAAAGTATTCAATCAGCAAATCATGCATCAAGTGCAGTGCTTTGACCCCCAGACATTCACAAACTTACATAGTAAACAGTGAAGGAAAGTGGATTGCAAACAATTAGACCATAACTTATCTACCTGACAGAAAAAGTGCATCAGCCTTTCTGTAAAAATCATTTAAATAAACTTTGTTGTATTAGTAGCTGTGTTTTTATGGATGATGCAAGGAAGGAGACAAAGCAAGTAATCATTCAAATCCATGTAACTCAGTGGGGGAGAAAAGGGGGGCATACGAGAAAGTAGTGATCATTGATGATTCGTGGAACTGACTGCAATAGTCCACAAATATAATAAACACATTTATAACTCCTTGTGTTTATTAAATAAGTCTCCAGCCAGTCATATGTTGGAACCATGTATGCTCTCAAAGATATTTGTATGTAATTGTTGTAACATCAATTTAACAAAATTGTGGATTATTTTTTCATATATAGTCATGAACACTACTGGGTATGCATCACTCAGACCTAAGAGTCAAAAAAAGAGTCCGCAGGTGCTAATTCACTATGGAGCATCCAAATGATTAGTGCACCATGGAGAGGATTAGATGTTGTTATGCACATGGAAATTGTTCACAGCTGCAGGTGGATTGGTAATGCACTTATGTAGATGTCATCACATACGGTTACTACGTGATGTTTCTCAACCACCAGGGTGTGACTCTGCATTTAAATGGTGTGTTTCACATTGAAGTAGAGAGAAGCCATCCTGGGAAACCACTGTCAAGATTTGAGATGGGATTCCTAAGCACAACTTGTAAGTGATCTCTAAACCTGAAGGGCACAACATCTATATTCTAACTCCACCAAATATGGGCCAAACCCATATATCAATTATGTTACACTAAGTATGCTTGATACAGTGCTAATTGGTTTACTGGATTCAAGTGTGATTAATACACTTCATTTTTGGGCTATCTAAAGCTGTCAACACTTTCAGATACTAAACATGGTAGGATGACACAACACGACACAACACATCTGGAAAGCTTCATGTCTTGATAACATCAGCAGAAAGTGTTTCACACTTGACACTTTTTCTTGAGCACCATGTAGGGGACTATTAATTTGCCCTTCTGAACAAGCAAATTCTAAGTTTTCCTAAATATACTTTTTTGGACACTTCTAGCCAGGCTGTGGGAGACCATGCCGAACTAGACAGTTCGAGGCACATCGAACCGAATCAGTTAGTTACTAGCATGGTTTGGGGCATTGAATCATGATATAAGCCTCTCATCAAGTATGGGTTGAAACGAGCTAGTTTGCATCTCCCTTCTAGCTCTCCCACCACCGCAAACCCTCAGGAAGCTTCCTTTTCCAACCTCTCTCTCTCTCTCTCTCCCCCTCCCTTCCTCCCTGCCAATGGCTCAAAGCTCCCCGTAATCGCCCTCATTCTCTCTTTCCCTCTCGATGCTTCCCCTTCTCAAATCTCCCTCTCCTCCTTCCTCACTCCCCTCCCTTTCCCTCCCTCTCTCTTTTCTTCCCTCTCTTTCTCCCTCACCCCCTTCTCTGCTTATTTTGGTATGCTCCTACATAGTACGATACGGACACATACTATACCGAACCAGTCACATCCGATACGAGTCTCGATATCAGTCCAACTAATCTTGCTTCAAGTAAAGTGTCCTTATATGTCTAATATAGACTTATCAAGATTATATAGATACTTTAACTAAAATATCATTATATTTTAAATACAAATTAATAGATATCAAGTTAAGTATCTCAAAACATCGAGTCTAGCAAATAAATTAAAAAACTTGCAAACTCATGTCTACATTGTTAATTTCTTTTGTTAAATAGTATAAAAAATTTAAGCTTCTCTTTTTTTGGATAAGCATTAAAAGAGAAATATGAGTATATATGTAGCCATGTTCCCATGACTAGATTCTCAGAGGCCATCATGTTGGACACTTGAGGATACTTTTGACACTTGGCACCCATGCTGTGTCTAGGTAATGTTGGCAAGTAGGGGTTAGACTATCCAACATAGGAACTATTATATGGCACATGTCCATATTGTGGCAAAGACATGTTCAGACACGAGATACGAAACTCAACTATGTGAATTGATTTACAAAACAATTATATTTAATAATTGTTAATTTTCTAAACAACTTCACATAAATGATTCTATTAAATTTGTCTCTGATATGATCCAAGATTCTAATGGACCATGCCATCATACCAATTCAAGGTTGAACAATGTATTTAATTTTGAAAAATGGCCATGTGAGGACATAGGATTGATGGAGGATGGAATTGCTATAAATGGTTGTGCATAAATAAGGAGACCGTTGGTTTAATCTTAGTTCCCCAGATATCCAGTAATGCATAGGGGGCATTAGGCACCACATCCCTGTATTAGATAACATTACTACTGCATGACTAAGACATATAGGTTTGGTTTTGATGAGAAGGAACATAAGCTGAGTTAACCTAGTAACACATTAGACTTAGTCCATCCTTATTTCCTCACAGCTTTAATTTGATTTCAACTTATTTCTCTGTCTATCAAAATATTTCGCTTGCCTTATTTCAAAAAATAAAGTTTCCTAAGCTAATTAAGCTAATCACCGGAGGTAATGCAAATCCCATGAGAAGTTTAAAATCAAATAAGGACGAGGGTCACACACTTTGGCTTGGTGGGGAGCCCCCTCTTCCTATCCAATACACACAAGGAGAAAGAGAGAGGGCGTGAAGAAGTGTTTCCGCCTTCTCTCTTCTCAAGTGCGCATGAAAAAGAGGAAGAGTAGGAGTCAGTTAATACTCCTACTCCCAGCATGCATCTCCCCTCTCTTATTGAGTGCACGACTCTTATGATTGTGGGACATTGAGATTCCTATATGGGTTTTGAGAGCTCCTTCTCATACTGGAAATTCAAGATACTGAGAAAAAGGCGAAAAGAGGAGAGAAAGAAAGGACAAAGGACCTAGATGTTAGCTCTTCAGTTCTCTAGCACCGTCCTGTGTACCACAACTTCCAAAGGACATTAGAGACAGAGCAATGCCTCGAGAATATGAGGATTTAGAAAATTTTGATAATCCAACATCCTAACCCTGAAATCTATTTAATATGTAACATATAAATCTAAAATAAACAATAAATAAGACAATATTAACCAATATGCTACATAAAAAAGATATCTAAATTCATCAAAGATTAATCATAAACTTTGTCGGCTTCTCAACACCAATCAGCCCCTTAGTAGATCAAAATTTGACCAAATAACATAAATTAGCAATCACAGATCTTGAGGCTACCTGCCCAATATGCATAAGAGAACAGAGTATTGCATCAGTAGAATCCAATATCTCTGTTATGAATTAACTTCCCAAATCTTGCTAGTCTATTCTATCTGTAAAGATTATCAGTGTATAAATTTGATAAGTCTTTCTTGATTTCTGAAAAAGTTCTCAGATGTATTAGATTTTGTTCCCTTTTCCATCTCGCTTTACAATATTGAATGTATCCCCAACCAGATCTATAAACTTCCATCTCTTTAATTAATACAATGAGGCAGCTGCTCTGTATATGGAGAATAAAATAACACAGATTTTCTTCCATCGGCAAGGTAAATATTAATCATACTCTCCTTATCCCATTTCGATTTCAAGTTCCCACAAACTCAAAATTAGCATGGCCCTGTTCCATTATCTTGATCATCAAAGTAATTGTACAAATTTCAAACTAACTACCTAGACACCTCCATATTTTTGTCAACTAGGTCAGTTAAAACACTGACCTCTTTTTGGTGTTTTCACTTACCATCTTACAGGTCAGTGTTTTTGGGTTCTACTAGAATTCATTTTCTTAATGAGTTGATGGTTCTCCATCTTTTTACTATTAAAAAGAAAATAAATATAGTTAATTTTAGCATTTTTGCTAGGTTATGTCCTTCTGGTGTTATTAGGTACCAGTAGCAGGCCACAACTTTTATTTTCTGGTGTTTACAAGAATAAAACTTCTCATAATTTTATTTAGTATTAAGGCCAAGCATGTTAGGACACACTTCTCTGACTCCATTATAATTTCAAAATGCTGTTTTGATCTTATCAAAATCTCCAATTATAGCAAACTAGGCAATAGTCAAGCGTTAGAGAAGTTCTAGTTTCAAACATTTGAGGTGTTCTCCAAGCGTTTGACATGGGCAATTTCTCCTACCATCTCTTTCAAATGATCGGTGGTGCCCTGTCATCATTCTCCAAACATTTACAACTCAAAGCAGCTAAAGGATTTCTGTACTCATCTGTAGGACTGACGTAAAGATTGAGAATCCAATTATATCACATCGTGAAAACCATGCATTGGTTACTGTTTGATTATTGAATTGTTCACTTAGGTAAATTTTCGTCTATTTAACAAGAATAATACTACACGGGAATCAATCCTCAAACATGGAAATAATTATCTCAATTCTGAAGAATCTTTAACTGGGCAAAAAAAGAACAGTAGGATGGAGCACAATGATACAAGGGATATATTATCACTCAAGAAACACATATAATAGAGACCAACTTATAAATCCCCAAGTAAAATGAATGAGCATCACTTAGACATATATAATTATAGGAATATAGAATTGGTTGGATGTCTATAATGTAACAATTCATTTGTTCTTATCTGTTCTAGAACCATCTTGTTAGAAACAAGAATAATTTTCCATCTTCCATCATACATAAGTTGAACATAACCTTGATCCTCTAAGGATTTTTGGAAGTTCTGAACCAAATCCCCAAGTATTTCATGGTCATCCTTAAAAATAGAGTTTTAAACTGTGAAGGTCCACCTTATAAATGTACAGAAATTAAGGAAAAACTATGATTTTAACATCGAGTTGTTAGCTAAATCTCACCAGACAACAATCCAATGACTTGTTATCCACTGAAGAACAGTTAAAAAATGATTTAAATCAGAGATGAAGCAACCTACATGAGCTCCACCCAAATTTTCTTAGGTCCTTCACAAATCACACTTAACACCACCACTGTCAGCCCCAAACTGGCAGTAGAAAGATGACGTGAAACATGTCAACATATGAAATGATTATTAAACTTGGTAGTCATGATATATTGCCCTTGGCTGTGAATTTGGATTCATAAACCATCATCAAGCATTTAGGAGGAGACTTGATTGTCACACGTATGATTTGACAATGCAAGAGAAATATGATGAAGAGTTTCAGAACAAAGAGATGAAGAGCTTCACAAACACAGGAGTTTCATACAGTAGAATAGATAAACAGATTAAGCAGCAAGCAAGATGAAACTTCTGAGTATGAAACAAAGAAGAGAACATTTTCCTATTATTACTTACAGTCACAAACACCAAAGAAATAACCCATCATTGCATGATGTTTTCAATAAACAGATATTTCTAATCTAATGACTCAATTGAGGACAAGAGAGTACCTGGATCGGAAGACTCCTGAGAAAATGGTTCATACATCCTCTCTGCATCCAAAACCAAAGCATTCAATTTGGAATCAAGAAGAAAACCAAAATACTCCACAAATTAAGAAACAAAAATTCAAACTTTCATCCATAAGCCAAATAGCCATTTCAATTCATAGCTTCCATTTTCTTGGGCACTTCAAGCTCAACCTTTTAGTCTAATCCAACCCAGATTACCTGATATTGGCACCACCACCATCGCCTGTGGTCTCTCATCCTCCTCCGCCTCCTCCTGCTCGAAATCGGAGAACAGTCCATCATCTGCTGCCGTCCGGCCACTGTCGAAGATGGCCTCCTCCTCCTCCTCCCCGTTCTCCTCCTCCGCCAACGCCGATGCCTTCTTCCCCTCATCCTCCTCCACTGCCGCCGCCCCTCCTCTCCTTCCGCCTCCACCTCCACCTCCACCGCCCCGTCGAGGATCTCGTACACCGCCCGGTCGAAGAACCCCGGCAGCCCCCGCTCCCGCCGGCGGTCATTCCTCATCGCCCAGAAGGACTCCCCCTCCGCCGCCCCCGGCCCTTCTCCCATGCCCGTATCTTCCTGAAGTCGCACGCCAGGTTGCTCCACCGCTTCCGGCACTGCAACGCCCCGCGATCCATCCCATGACGCCGGCAGTACGACGCCACCGCCGCCCACTTCGGCTCCACCACCATCGCTGCCCCTGGGCGCGGCGCCGGCCCCTCCCCTCCACCACCCGCTTCCCCTGTATCAGCACCAGGATCTCGTGCCGCGTCCACCGGGGCAGGCGGTGCGACCGGGCGGCGCTGCCTCCGCCGCCGCTCTCCTCGCGGCTTTGGGCGACGGCCGTGCTGACGGCGCTTGCCATGCTGGACGTCAGAGATGGCCGACGCACGTGAAACTTGACGGCGAGTTAACGGAAATGTGGCCGCCCCCTTCCCTTCTAAAATATTAGCCCTTTGGAAGGGAAGGGTAGAGGAAAAGAAAGGGAGCATGAGGATGATATAGAGATAAAATGGAAAGGCCAAAAAGAGGGTGGTCCCCATATAAAGGACTAATTAATCCAGTCTTTAAGCCTTCAACTTTATCCTTGTATGGGTTAACAACACAAGGAATTCTTTTAATAATTATATATTTCTCTCCATTGATTGGGATCCAATATGTAAATAATTTTTTAAATCCATATTTGCTTTTAAAAAAGAAAAGCTAGAGAGATCGCTTTCCCTCTTTGATTTGATAATGCACCAATGTAACTCTTCTACAGCAATAGAGGTCAAGTTTGAATGGCTTGCCTAGAAATTCTTATATAGACTCTTTATTTGTCTTCCTTGTTGTTCTTGCAACATCATTCTATTTGTGTGTCGATGGTGGTGCAAATGCAAAGGAAACTCGCCAAATGGAGATTTGTATGAGAGATAAGTAGATGATTCATTGGTACTTGCATAAAAATCTCTCTGTGGGCCTTTGGCATCAAAGAACTGCCCCTTGTTTTTTAATATTATAATTCGAAGTCATGTATCAGATGCCAACTCAAACTTGTCTTTGCCCACTTCTTGGACCAGCATATAAAGAATATAATGTTGGATAGAAAATAGAAAGCCTAAGATTTATGAGTGATATGGTTGTCTTTGTCACAAAAAGCAATTGAACTTTAAACTAACATATCACTTTCTAGCTACAAGAAGGTAGCCATTCAGTCCAAATTTTGAAAGTCATTTTGGATGTATCCATACTAGAATCAATGAATGAGTCGTCTTATCCAAAACTTAAAATAAACACATCACGCAATCTATCAATTTTGAGGCACATCACCCAGTCAATATTATTTGAAGGTATATGATGTTTTCATAAATTGAGAACTTATTGATTTATAGCAAAAATAAAAGATAAAAGTAAAAATAAAAAATGGAGGCTAATCTATGAAGGAGAAAGATCATTTCTAAGGAGAGATAACCAAGTTAAAACACTCAAAATGACGAATTGCTCCTATATTAAGTACTCAATTGGGGTAAGTTTGTTGTCATGTAGCACACTGCATACAGTTTTTTTTTTCCCTTAAAGAGTGGGATGTTAGCTTATCAACTAATTCCAATGTTAGCACATTGCAAGTTTAACCGTACTTGCAAAATGTTATTGCATCCTCAATTCTTGTAGTATTAATCATATCATTAGTTTCTAATTACTAAAATGGACTCTGAATAAACCCCACCCCTCATGTCCAATACTCAATAGTATTTTATGAGAAAAGAATATAATTAAATTTTGAAGTTTTCAATCTTTTAGAAAAGAAAACATACAATGACGCATCAATATTTTTTGGCATTCAAAAATCTCAAGAAGCTTCCATTTTTTTCCCTCCTTTACCTTTTACTTTTGAAGGTGAAAGACCTGATTATCTTGGTGCTCATTTGACTATCATCTAATAAAGTGGTCGGTGGAATTAGCTTTAATATTCACAAAAGCTTGACTTGGATAAACAACAATACAAAGTTACGCTTTGCTTACCAATTCTACGACCTGGAGCTGACGTTCCCTTCAACCAATTTGGCGTCTTTTGGCCAAAACTAAAGGTCCTAGGCTAGCCAAATGAATTTCTTATGAGCTAACGGTGGTCTGGTCTCCTCCGTTAACGAGACCCCAACTACAACCTTTAGCTATTCTGTTCTTACTTCTCCATTGACGAGCAAGTGGCCAAGGCAGGGCCTCCGTATTGCATGCACCAGGTGCAATTGGCCGTGCAAATCCTACGGTGGATAACATGCCGCGCTACCCTTGTATTTCACCGATTCTCGATTGCATGCTCTCCACCATACATATGCTCCGGGATTTGCCCGGGTTCACTTACACCTGATGCATGCAATAATTTCTCCAAAGCAGGTGGCGAGGGCATGTGGTCATTGGGCGAATGGTGTATTTTGCTTTTTTTTTTTTCATTTTTTTTCTAATTTATCTCGGTTTCACCACCTACAAGGATTTTTTTTTTTTAAAAAACAATCTATCTTCCTATATTTCCAATAGCTGCGATGCCAACCATATATTTTTTAATTTATTACAATATCTCTCACCAACATTTCAATTTGGAACCGAACTTGCCGCTGATACCTATATGGCAAGTTATTTGGAATTAGGTAACTAATATAGATTTGTTTGAGTTATTTTAAGATAGAACAGAATTTGATAAGGATTCAAAAGAGTCCAAGAACTAAATTACTCAAACCCTAAACTTAAGTTGGGGGTGACAGTGGACTCGATAATATCTATCCGAATCCATTTCGTATCTGACTCAATCCGGATATAGATAGAATTTAGGCATCCGACTAATATTCATATTCATATCCATATCCATATTTGTTAAAGAAAAATGGATATGGATATAGATAGATAACTATTCGATCCATATTTGAATATCCGATTCTATTTGTAATTCTATTTAATTAATTTTATATAGCACTTATTAACTTTTAAGAGGAATATCCAACCATATTAGCATGCCATTAGCTTGATTTATCATTCACTTTGTAATATATTTGAATCTACAGTCATAAACTTTAATTATCCGACATATATCTGTATTTATATCTATAACTTTTCATATCCAATTTATATCCATATCTGTTTAAAATAAATATATATATATAATTTTTTGCATCAGATTAATATCCATATTTGTATTCATCAAATAAAATGAATATGGATATGGATATACAAATATCTAATTCATATTTCATTTGGTTATAGCCCTACCTTAAGCTCATACCCTCCTCCAACCCTCCTACCTAAAACGGACGACCACACAACCTCCATTGGCGACCCCCCCTCCCCTGAGCATCACCGCTGTGCCCCAATCTCACTATAAGAAAATTGATTATTAGTGATGGCCAAACGTCGTCGCTAATAATGGAAATGTCGTTGCTAATGCTATTAGCGACTCACTGCCATCGCTGAAAAGCGGTCAAAAAAAAGTTTGATACTAAAGCTGCATATTAACGACGGTACCTCTGTCATTGCTAATAACGAGTAGTAGCAATAGCAATTAGCGATGGCTTTCCATCACTTATAATATTTTTCAGATTTAAAATTAAAAAATTAAAAAAATATTAGCGATGGCTTCTCCATCTCTAATAAGCCTTCGCTAATACTTTTTTAGCGACGGCAATGCTTTCACAACTGTTAGAAAATGCTATGGTTTCGTATGTATAGTTTAAAAATTTTTCTAAAACTTATGTAGCAAAAGTAAATAAATTAAAATTTTTTAATTTAAATATGTACCAGATCTGATCTGAAAACCATAGCTAGGATCTTGACACGAACATGCTACCTTGATTTGAAAACTGAAAATAAAATAATTATTAGCAAAATCAAATCGAAGATCAGATCTTCATCCCTTCGGGTCCTGCGGATGTCCGAAATTCTGATCGTAGCCGCACACACATCCTATCTCTTCTGAAATCCATATAAAGATGTCTGATCAGAGCATCGAGATCATCGGTGTGCTAGCATCTTACAGATCTCACTCCTCAGCCTTTGATCTACATCTTTTCTTCTAGATCTCAAAGAAGAAGATCACTGCGTGAACTCTTTCATGCAGATCTGACGGAATCTGAACCAGATCATCAAGAAAGAAAGAAGAACCTTTCTTCTTCTCTTCTTCTCTCTCTTTTTCTCTCTTAGATCTGATCTCTATCAGACCTAGGCATAGGGGATAAAGGAAAGAAAGAAGAGGAGGCATTGGGAAGGAGATTTGCGGCAAGAAAGAAGGCCTATCACAAATAGTGCACGCCACCTCTTTTTTCTTAATTTTTATTGCACACAAAGAAATCCCTCATGCCCCAAAGGGATAAGATTAGATCTTTATCAAAATAGGGTATGTGTGGTGTGTAATAATGGAAAGAAATAAGTTGCGACCAAGAAGAACCGCGTGAGATTTCTCACGCAATTTCTTAGCGCATGCCCCATTTTTTTAAAATTTTTGTCGCATAAAAAATTATTCCACGCCCCAATCTAATCTGATTAGAAAGTCTTCTTGATAAGGAATCTATTCAAATCATATTTGGATAGTTGTCTTAAAGAGAGAGAGTCCCAGAAGGATGGGGCGCCAACTATTGATGCCCCTCTTCTCTTCACGCATGCAAGAAGAAAAGCACGAGAAAACCATCACCCCTTCTGACTTTTGGTTGGCCAAAGAGAGAGAGAGAGTCCTAGAGAACCTGGGCTCTATGAATCATGATTCATCTAGTTCAAATTGGGTTTCAATTAGGTTTAAATCGAGTCTGAATCGAGTCGAATTCAAAAGGCTGTCAAGCCTGATCCAATCAAGCTTGAAATCCAAAACTGATTTGGATAATTGGACCCAATTAGTATTAAATTAAATTAAATCTGATTTAAATTAATTAAAACTTAATTCATAATTTAATCAGCTCCAATAAAATTATAATATTTGTAATTAAGTCCCTGCACTAACAATTAGCAGCTGTCAAAACTGTAACGCTTACAAATTAGCAGTTTCTAAAATTCAAACTATCAATCCGATTGATAATTTGAATATGATCCATTGATCAGGTCATGCTCTTTTTATGTGTGACCCCTCAGATTCTATTCTATCTGGTAGTGAGACATACCGTGATCTCCATCACAATATCATTGAAACTCTTTTTGATGGACTAGAATGATTCCAACTCACCTCAACAAGGATCGTTGATCCGAAAATGATTCTAGTGAGTTCTCACGATCTACCAGTGACGTCTAACAGCATGTAGTGGCAATCCAGTAGAACAAAAAAGATAAACCCCTAGGTGCAGTTATCATGTGATGTAATCCCTCTATCGTGAGTTTCAACTAGACGGAGATCATGGAGAACTTGTCAAACCCCATCATCAGTCATATGCTAGATTGGTTCGACTCTAGTTCATCTGTGAATCCTACAAAATTTTTTTTTCAGTATTCACTCTTACTCTGATCAGAGATTTTTTGAACTCAGTCTTGTGAATCGCATAGGACTTCTCCTTTTCTACCAAGGTTGATAGATCTATCTCGGTGCATCCTACTCCAAATAGCGAACTTGAACCTACAATAGCCAACATACACAGCAAAGACCCGAATGGCTAGAGACCAAAAGAACATACAGTCAAACTAAGTAGCCTTATTGCGAATAGCCAACACTCCATAGGCTAAAGGATCAGTCACACCACTACAGCATCGAGAAAATCACTGACGAGTGAGTAGACATCCAAGTGATTTCTCGTGTTGGTCACGCTCAGTGCAAGTTGTTCTCTAACAAGCATCTGCACTCTCACCCCAGTATTTCTACACCACAAACTCAAGACTCATCTGTCTAAAAGAGAGGTGATCCGTGCATCGATCTTGAATGGATTCATCACTATCTTTCATGATGATCCTTCGATCAGGAGCATTTAGAAATTAACCACTAATGATGTATGTCTCAAATTCTTAACACGTTGAGAATATACAAAACCATCTTTGTTAATTTTTAAGACAAATCATGAACACATATGATATGATTGGCTATAAAGACCGCCCATTAAGTACAAAATATGTCCTAGAGAAAAGTATGTGTCAACTAAGATTGATTTCTAGGGCACACATCTAACAAACTCCCACTTGCACTAAAACCAATCTATCATATACCTGAGCCTCATCTTCTAAAGACAGGTTTTGGTGTTTAGTTGGCTAAGTGACTCAGGCTGACCACATCCTCTGTGGAGTTTACTCTCTATATCTTTATGATTTTTACTTGAGATAATCGCATATATTTCTGTTCTATGTGCATGCACTTCTGGGGAGACCTTGGCTCCTTAGCAAGGGCTATGAACCATTATCTTTGCAGTACAATGTCATAACATCTAATGGTATGATATCCAATTCTGCAACTATCACAAGAATCAGAATGCATCCTGCACATCTATAGCATATTCAGCTTTCATTGATCGATTGCCTGGAACTCTTCCAACATGCCGAACCAATATAACTTAAGAATATATGCTGATGTAGATATTTTACTATCAACATTAGTATATCCTCCCACTCTTAGCTCTAACCCTTCTTCAAAGATGAGAAATAATCCCTTAGTGCTTTTCAAGTATTTAAGAACATTTTTACAGCAATCCAACGCTTCCAGCCTGGATTTGACTAATATCTGCTCGTGACTTTCCCAGCAAGATATACCAAATCGAGTACATAGTATGGTATATACCTATGCCCAAGAGGATACGGATCTCTCTTGGAGGTTTCAATACTGAACCCTTTCAGCACCTCCTCTATATACTTGTCTGTGAAAAACAAACATCCTTTTAGGATCTATCTCTATAGATCTTTATTTTCAGAATACAGGATGTTTGACTTAGATCTTTGATAAGAAAATTCTATATGTAACTATATCATAACCGATGTCAGTATGGGACCCTCCTACTAACCTTCATGTAACTACATGATTCCTTCTTATTTTTCATGAAATCAAACAACAATTCCAACTCTGAGATTTTAGCTTAAATCCATAAATAGATTTTCACAGTGTGATCTCTATCACTGGAAGTAAAATCCATAGACTACTGTAAATAGATACCTTTCAAAGATATCCATTTAGTAAGGCTATCTGCACATCTATTTCTCGGGATCGATGTACAACATACTTCATTATAGATTTTGAGATCATTTCTATATTCTCAATCTCCCTCAAAAAATATTTTTTCTAAATCTTTTGTAAGAATATCAAGTACCTTTCTAAAGGATGGAAAATTCTACTAGATCTACGAGATGGAGGAGGTACTAAATATACTGGCTCATCTTAAATAGATTGTACAGGTTCTGTGACTCGTTGTTCTTTAGAGACTTTCTCTTTAAATTCATCCTCCCATTATTTTCAAGAAAATAGTATGATTGCTCACAATCACATTATGAATCACTAAAAAAAGAAAGTAACATCCCAAACTCTTTTGAGATACCCCATAAATGAGCTCTCAAAGATCTATCCTCTAACTTGTCCACCATATCATATCTCATATGGTATGGTGAAACCAACTTTAGAGGGAACCTAATTTAAATTTTAAAAATTAATTTATTATTTCTAAAAAAATAATAATTAAATTAGTGATATTCATGATGGACTGAATCATATCTCATATAGCACCATCGCTCCTCACAAATACATCAAGAAGAATTTCATCATGAAACTATGCCATTCTCGTTAGATAATCGATAAATTCTCTATTTGATATTGCGTCCACGATTTGATCGAAGTACCTTTAAAAATTTTTTGATTTATTCTTTCTACTTTACATCTAAATTCTTTGAACCTTTCAAAGTCTTTCAGATTTATATCTCACATACATATACCTATACCATGATTTTTTATTGGTAGAGGTGATGAAGTAGTGATAACCTCCTAGTCTGTCTCATCAAATGGGCTATGCATATTGTATGTGTACTAGGATAAGTATCTCGATGGTCCTATCTCTTTGACCCACAAAAGGACAGTTTGGTCATTAATCCTCAAAGAGATGATTCACAGACTAGATATGACTTAACAATCAATAAGCCCAAAGGCCCATTTTCTCTAATCGACAGATCATTTCTTCTCATACATAATCTAGCTAAAAGAACCATCTATATACTTCAAGTTATTTGATTTTAGATCTCTCAGACTCAATAGCATTCACTATTTTGCTCAAATAATTTTCATAAATACATCACCATGCAAATGATAAAGAATTAAATCCAAACGGTAATCACTGAGGTCAGGTGCCTATGGCCATAGTGCAACTTTTACGCCATTGCCAACTCAAAAGAGTCACTTCACCTTCTCTTAGTCTTCTTTTTTTCTTAGATCCTATACTAAAGTACATAATATGCACTAAAGTCTAATAAAAAAGAAAAAACTGTAAGATCAAATTTGAGCAATTCGACATACCTTCCGAAGGTGTGTTAATATTTTTTTAGGTTCTCCAGGTATGTACCTCTAAACTTTTCAAGGTTCTTTAGTTACCAGCATATTGATCAATTCAGTTAAGGTGCTATAGTATTTATTCATATAATAGTTTCATAAACTATCCGTATGAATCAGAGATTGCAGGATCAAATCCATTAGCACTTTCTTATGCATGGTCATATCGAGCTTTTCAAGCTCTTGAATATCCTGGAACATCGATCATAGACAAACTGCCCATCACGTATCTCATGCACTGTGCAACTCTGATCATCTCACAGCTATTGTAGATGAATCAGCATGTCATTGACAGTCTACATGTCCTTATGCATATATTGAATTTCATCAACTATGGAATCCAATTTATAGTACCTAACCTAATTGTCAATGTCCAACCATTTGTCAAGTATATCTCGTTGACCATGAATTGGATAAGCTGATGATATTGAGTTAACCTGATCAAGAACATGGCTTAAATTCTCAAAACTAAGAACTATTCTTAAATTTTTGAGTCAGAATATGTAGTTTATTTTAATTAAGTGGTTGATATCTAGGATTCGAGCTAGAGTGTTAGAAGCTGATAGAATTGACCATAGAGAGTAAAGATTTAATTAGATGATTGTACTTGTAATAGTTTATTCTAGAGACTTTAAAAACAAACAAAGGCTCTCACTAATTTTTTAAGTCTCTCACTCTCCTCGGATGGAGAAATAAAAACCCTAATACGATAAGTGGTTCTAGTGGGTGCTGCGGTTCCATCGATGTATGGTACCTCACCTAACAGTTATTGATGACGTGTATACCAACGCATGGATAACTCTTTGTCTAGATGCTTCTCCAAGCATGTTGCAGCGACTTGGTCTCTAAGTCCTATGACCTCACCTAGCAGTTATTGGTATATTTCTTAGTTAAGTCCGATCCACCGTTCACCAGCGAGCGTAAAGCCGTCATTGGGTCTCTCACCTAACAGTTATTGGATCCAACCCCATCTTTATCTTAGAGAATTTAATGTCAATAGAGTGGTTGTGCCTTCTCAATGTAATCGAACCACTATAACCAATCGAGAATGATCAATACCGAAAAAAGCACCCACATCTCTACAACGATGGAAGACCAATAGAATTAATATTTAATAAGGATATTTAGGTTCAGATCTCTTCTAATTAGTCACATATATCTGATGTAATAATTAATCTGGTTTGGGTCAGCACATTTCATGTCTGACCAACCTAGTCGGCATGGATGAACTCAGATCAACAAG
Source organism: Elaeis guineensis (assembly GCF_000442705.2). Lineage (NCBI taxonomy): Eukaryota > Viridiplantae > Streptophyta > Magnoliopsida > Arecales > Arecaceae > Elaeis > Elaeis guineensis. Next base: position 119,507,306 of record NC_026000.2, on the reverse strand, counting down.
TAATCTAATACAAAACATAATCTCCCAAGATGGTCAGGTAAGTGAAGATGAGTGGGGTCCCTCCATTGCTTTTCTTAGACACCAACTAATTAACCAGGTCAGACAACGGAACCGATTAAAGAACCACCATCTATTACTTGTCTTAGACACCAAATTGGTTGATTAGAATCAATTAGGTTAACCTATAGATCCGAGCTCGAACCATTGAGCCAAATTCAATCTTGACTTAATCAATTCACATCACATGTGAATCAATTTGACCAACTATAACTAAATTTAATTTTGAGCCACTTAACCTAATCCCAACCAACTCTTGAATAGGTTCGATCAACTGCTCAAAATCGAAAAGGGTTCTAACCTGATCTAATCAAAGACCCTAGTTATAGTTTAGTCTCTAAACCTAATTTGTTCAACCCATACCCGAAGCCCATATTTTATGCATTAAAATTTAGATCTTAAATTCATAATTTTAGATCTTATAATTTCAAATCTTAATTCTTAATTAAGTACATTATGTACATGGATTTAAGTTTAGATCTCAAAATAATTTTTAATCTAAATAATTTATATTGTATCTCATACAATATGATTGTCTGCAAAATCGAGTCGACTCATCCTGGTACATGAATCGACTTGTCACCGTGAGTTCACACAACACTGAGATAAAAAGAAACCTGTAGACCTAACCTGCATAATTGAGTCGGCTCATCAGCAAATGAGCCGATCTACCAGGGTCTTGAGTTGACTCTAACAAAATAAATCAACTCACCAAGCATTCGAGTCGATCCAATTGAGAATCGAGTCAACTTCACAGGTATGCTAGTCACAGTTTCATGATTTCATGCAAATAAAATCTAGAGTTTTGGATCTAGAATTTTGCAGAAATTAAGTTTTAGATTGTGTGTTAACACAATATATCACATATAATATTTAGCGATCTAAAACATATAAAAATACATACATAATCTGATTTAAATCTAAAATATGTAACACATATAATTTTTTGTTCGCTATTCATCTTCATGAAAAATATCACAATTGGTACTCTTATACGTCATAAGAAAAAATCCATCGAATGGGCAAGAGAGGAACTTTAATCCCTTCATCTTTCTATGACCAGACGGCCATGATGATTATTCCAATTCAATTACTAAGCTACTAAGAAATTAATCTAACATATCACATATATAATCAATTAAAATCAGATCTAATTATCTTTCACATGTCAAACATATGAATAATAATATTGAATCTATGCATATAAGAAAACATTTTAGCAATCATATTAGATCCAAATTAAACTCTAATTAATATATTCAGATCTAAAATGTTTCATTCGATGACACAGAGCTATAGACACCTCTAGCCAGTACTCTATCAGATGGTTAAGTTAAATTTTGACCTCCTGAATTCTTCTTCCCTTCTGTTTGAAGTCTAAACCGGCATGGAGGAATATATTTCGATATACTCCTTCAATGCTCAAATGAATTATTTCTATATGTTCTATTCAATAATATGAAACTATAGACACATCCGACCTATACATCAGATAGCTAGATTGAATTTTGATCCCTTTGGATATCCCTCCCTCCCACCTCAAGCCTAAACTGGTACGGAGGGGTATATTTTAATATACTCCTTTGATTCTCGAATATATTATTTTTACATATTTCATTCGATGATACAGACGTATCTATCCCTCCATCCCATCTATCAAATAGGTAGATTAATTTTTGACCCCTAGATACCCTTCCTCCGACTCAAGCCTAACTATGGGAAGCTTCTAAATATAAAAATTTAAAACAAGTAAAGTATTTTATTAATACTGCTTGACTTACCTACTGTGATGGTTGTGACAACGAGCTCAGCTGGTCGCGTAGATGTGGATCCTCAATAATCTCAACAATCATGTTGCGAACGATGTCTTGAAAGCTTTGAGGTCGCTGGCAAAAAAGCCTTTACACGACCTCCTCGATATGTACATCACCCCACATCTGGATCGTCGAGGCCTGAGAGAAGGACATTGAAGACCAGTGAGCTATTGGAGGATCGAAGCTATGCCTGAACCCTATGACCTAGCTCCTACTAACCCATCTGATGGTCCTGAGCCATCCCTCGAGATCAACGAGGGGCTGAGAGGATGGGTCCTCAACGTGCCGTGCTACGATGTACTCCACATAAGCTACACAGTTTAAAAATTCATTAGTGCTATTATACATATTAGTATGTATAAAAATTTAATAAATAATTTTTTATTTTATCATGATCCATTTGGACCTAAAATCTAAGTAATCACTGATCCTCCTAGACTGATGTGTGGCCTCCCACAACTGTAGCTGTAGTAGTACATAACCTAGCTACTGTTCTACAATAAATAATGAAATTAAGTTAAAGAAACAAACATATAATCAACTAAATATGAGATTAATATAAGTTTAGAATTTTTATCAATCTATCTGCTATAACATGTATGCCAATGGAGCCACCGGTGTGCTTGATCAGATCCTGCTGGGCGGTCCGATTCTGTCAGACCCTCTGCCATCTATTGGAGTACTCCTCACTATTCTACTAGCCATAGAGGGCCTTCCATACATCCATCCACATCCAATGATCTATGAAAGACTTCTAGTCCGATGGTGACTCGAAACTGGAGAACTTAATGGCGGCCTGTCTGAGGTGGTATAACCCATCTTGGAGCCTATATGTGCCGACCTCCTCGAAGGTCCGATGGTCGGTCTCTTTATCCTCAAGAGTCTCAAATTGGTAGTATGACTACAAATAAAGGATGGCATGTATTAATAAATAGAATATAAATGTGCCAATGTATCATGAATTTAAAACTTTCACTTACCACGAACATCTCCCACGTAGCGTCGCAAGCCTCAGATAGTCAACTAGAGAACTCATTCACTGGCCCTAACATCAATCATCGGATGATCTCGATAACCACACGAGATATCTCAGACTCCCTAAATATCCTGCAAAATTGATTTTGAACAATGAATGTTGATTCTAAAATGGATAAAATTTTTTAAGCATATTCCTCTAAGATCTAGTACTTACGAGCACTCTGAATGTGCACGAGCTCTCTATCCTCTAGTCGAGTCAGAGGTGCTACGAGCCAGGCGAATCCTCTACCACGGTACTGAGGCTGAGAGCTGGCCGCTGCTTCATGTGACTGTGGGGTCAATAATGACCCCCACATCATCTAAATCTGAGAGTAACAAAAGATCATAAAGAATATTATATTAGATAATGAAGGATAAAATAAGCTAATGGAGAATTTTTAAAGTATTAGAGTTTATCCCATGGTGTGGGTGTTGTAGAACCATATGTACTGACTTCATGAGAGCTATCTCTTCTAGAGCTCTATCCTCTAGAGCTCTCTCTTAGGCTAGCATGGCTTCGTTCTCTAGGAGTAGTCATCCTACAATCTCTAAAAATAAAAATAAATAGATTTATAGATTAATTATACAATTATGACAAGCAATGTAATAATTGAAATGATATAATACAAGTATGAAAAGTAAATAAAACAAGCACACCATAAATACAAAAACTACTCCATCTGCCCTAGGGTCGACTCTGATTATCCAGCCCTGAGGTCGACTCCTGCTGCATGCCAGTCTTCTCCAGCATGTCATAGTTGACTCTTTGGACCTTGGAATCTTCTCCTTCCTTCTTGGAGTCAACTACTCATCGGCCTTTTTAGATGTTTGGTACCTACTAGATTTTTCTTCTGATTCTTTCTCTTCCTCCTCTTCTTCCACTTCTTCCTCTTCTTTACCTTCTTGGATAGGATTGTCCTTTAAAATAAACTCAGTATGATCTACCTCTTTATATTGTCCATCATGTAAGAGAATTCCTGGTGCATCCAACTCTGCATCTATTAAAGGCTGAGCATCCACCAGATGAATCATGAGATGCTCCATAGAGTCAAAGAAATTAAGAGGAAATATCTTTTCCAACTTGCATATAGTCTCTACACTACTAACCTCAACACTGGAGATGTGGTCGGTGGATAGTTTGATAGTAAAAATATCTTTCAAGAAAAGACTAAGCTTGATCAAAGAACTCCATATAAGATTAGGAAGGAGATAACTCTAAGCCAATGGGAGTAATCATTTCATGAAGATATGGTAGTCATGGCTCTCTTGCCTATGGAACCTACAATCTTTTATATTGATGCATCGAGCTAGATTACTTGCATAACCATCTGAAAATTTAAGATTTTTATACCATTCACATACGTTCTTCATGTTGTGCAAAATTCCAACGTATATTTGGTGAGATCCAGGGAAAGATTGGTAGCCGAAGAGGACTCAATGAAACTCTGAGAGAGGATAGTAGTCGAGAAGGTTTGGTGAGGTAGCCGAAGAAGACTCGATGAGACTCTGAAAGAGGATGGTAGCTGAGGAGGTTCGGTGAGACTCAGACTGGGGTTGATAGTCGAACGTAGCTGATGTATTGACAACAATTATAGGAGTTGACAAGAAGGATCGACTGATGCCTGGTTGGTAAGATTAAATGGGTCTAACCATCCAGCCTGCTGATTGAGGATGATCTAGCTTGATGCGGGTCAACTCAGGTGTGAAGCCCCTGTGTCTAGTGGATAAAAACTAATAAACCCCACCTCCCAAAGGATATTTGCCTTTTGAGAAGTTGATTAGGGGCTACGGCCCTAACATGTGGTATCAGAGCGAGGTTGTAGGTTCAAAATCCGATAGGCCCCTAGAGTGTTAAAAAAAAGAAAAAATATCGTTGGGGAGAGAAATTATTGTGCAAGGTTCCAACGCACATTTGGTGAGACCGAAGAAAAGGTTGGTAGCCGAAGAGGACTCAGTGAGACTCTGGGAGAGGATGGTAGCTGAAGGGGTTTGGTGAGGTTGCCGAAGAGGACTTGCTGAAACTCTGAAAAAGGATGGTAGCTGAGGGGGTTCGGTGAGACTCAGGCTGGGGTTGGTAGTCGAATGTAGCTGATGTATTGACGATAATTATAGGAGTCGACAAGAAAGATTGACTGGTGCCTGATTGGTAAAATTAAATGGGTCTAACCGCCCAACCTGCTGATTGAGAATGATCTAGCTCGATACGGATCAACTCAAGTGTGAAGCCCCTGTGCCTAGTGGATAAAGGCTAATAAATCTCGCCTCCCAATAGGCATTTGTCTTTTGAAAAGTTGGTTAGGGGCTATGGTCTTAACACTTCAACTGCTCCATTGTTAAGGTGTGAGATGCTTTCGGCTTCAAAAATTTCTCTGGAGACACCTCAACTAGCTATAATAGAGGATGCTCGCATATGTTCTTCAAATCTGCTCGAGCCTTAGGATTATCCTTCATCTTGCTCTTGACATCCATAATAGTGTAGAAAATATTATCGAATATATTATTTTCAATGTGTATAACATCAAGATTATGATGGATCAAATTGATAGATCAGTACGGTAATTTTCAAAAGATGTTGCACTTCATCCAATTATGAGTTCTACTGAATCTCTGAGGTTTTCACTTGTCAAATAGTATATCAAACTGGACTTCATCCAGTTGAGATGCCCTCTAAAATACTTCCATACTACTGAATCGCAGGGGTGCCTCATCTTTCTCTATTTTATTCTTCGTAAAACTATCCCATTGCTTTCAAAAAGGATGATGCTCGGAGAGAAATTGATGATGACAATCGAATCAGCAATAGGAACCATGCTCAAGTTGAAATGCTTTTGTATTCTCCATGCAATAGGGACATGCTAGCTTTCCATAAGTGGTCCAACCTGACAGCATCTCATAAGTAGAAAAATCGCTAAAGGTCCACATCATTATGAAATTCTTCTTCTTCAATATATCAAAAGTATGTGTGCCATCGGACCATAAAAATTTTAGCTCATTAATAAGAGGCCTTAGATATATATATATATCAATGCCTCTACCAGGGTATCTGGTCCAGGAATAACTAATGTAAAAAAGATGTGATGTTCTTTCATGCACATCTCAGGCGGCAAATTGTATGGAGTAATAAAGATTGGCCAACATGAATAAGGTGCCGCTACATGACTAAATGGTATAAATCCATCAGTAGATAGACCCAATCTGACATTGCATGATTCTTGAACAAATAAAGGATGACAAGCATCAAATTTCTTCCATACCTCATTATCCGATGGATAAGTCATCATATCGAAGTACTTGTAATTTTTTTTTTTATGCTATTTCATCTATCCAGCAGTATTCTTGGACAAGTAGAGCCTCTGAAGCCTAGGAGTAAGGGAAAGGTATCAAAGAACCTTGTATGGTATATCCTTTTGATTCCTACTCTTATCTCAGCTTAAATCGACTTTCACCACATATGTCACATGAGCTCTTCAATTGGTCCTCCTTGTAGAAAAGTATGCAATCATTACAGCATACATCTATCTTTTCATATCCCATGCCTAACATTTTCATCATTTTTTTGAAGCATAGAAACTCTCAACAAGCTTCTCATCCTTCGGTAGCATTTTCTTTATGATTGCTACCATCCTATCATAACAGTTGACCATCATATTAAATTTAATCTTCAAGTTCAACAACTCTGACATAGCTGATAATGTAGTGTATGTTTCATATCCCGACAGCAATAGTTCATCAGCATCTCTCAGCATATGATAAAAATTATCACTACCAGCTTTTGGATTATCTTCCATATCTCAGTTAAATTTAGGACCAGCAACATCCATAACCATGTCTACCATTCTATCTGTGCTTCTGTCCTACTCATTTCTAACCCTTGTGACTGTCTCCCACATCTCTCCATACAGGTACCAACACTTGTAATTGGATATAAATCCACTCCCATATAAATAGACAGTCATTGTATCCTTGTCAAGTATTTCTTTATTATCATATCTCTTATAAAGATAACGAGCCCACCCTTGACGTAAGAGTGCCATATTTCTAAAAGTATAATCACAAAAGTACTCTACACCCTCCTTGTATTCAGTAAAAATCATCCTATCAACTATTCAACGGTCCATCCAACTATGATCCATGGCACACTCCCTAAGAATTCTACATATACAAATGCAAGACCATAGCTAAATAATTATTTTATTATTTCAAATGACTTATATAATAATTGCGTCCTACTATCAACTAATAGGTATAGAAAGTCCTATCCCGTTCAGAAATTGTATTAATTCTATAGGTCAAATACAGTAATCAAACGATATGTAATAGGGGGTAAAAAAAATTTCGACAGCATCTTTTTATAGTTCTCTCCCACATAGCGTAAGATGTGTGAGGAGAACTAAAGAAAAATACTGTCCAAAATTTTTTTTGAACTCTCACCATACCGTTTGATTACTGTAATGATCTATAGAATTAATTATATTTCTTAAACTATCCATACTAGACAATCAATTGATCAATGTACATAATTCTCCCATCTGTACAAAAATATATAAATGTATGGATGCCATAGAATATGTACATTAATCAAAAGATGGATCTATGGTTATATGCAATGTAATATTTTTAAAATTTTTAAATTAGTGGATTCCAAAGTAAAGAGCAACATTGCAAATGGGGATGGTCAGGACGTGCGTTCCGCACATATAGATTTGGGGCATATCAGACGACTAGGCTGCGCTAGCACACCAGCATGGCATCCAAACAAATCTCACCCTGGAGGTTTCAAAGTACCGAACAGTATTGCAAATAAGGTTGAAAATGGGCCAGGCTGGACCAGGCTACACCCCTCCTTGAGCTCAGTCCAAAAAAAATTTTTGGACTTCAGGCCAGGCCTAGGACCTTGAAGCTTTTAAAATATGAGGTTCGAGCCCGGTTCAAATCCAATCAGACTGGTCCATATCATTTGTGATGGGTCGGAAGTAAGCTCATCAATGCCACCATCTGGATCTTGCCGATTATCCATAAGGGGCAAATGTACCTCATCTAAAGCACACTGATCATTGAAAAACTCATCGAGCTACTCCAACCACCGTCAGAGTAGATGAGCGGGTTAGACCGATCTGACAGTGGCCCGATCTCAAACTCCTACTGTCAAAGATAGTGCGACTACTCTCATCGGAGAGCTCCTCGGAGTGGTTTCACCTCCCAAAAGCACCGCCAAATGTGAGATTTCGTATAGGCAGCCAAGCTCATCCAAATCATATCGATGATCGAGAATGCACTTTCCATGCATAAATTAAATTAACATATTATTAATTTAAATAAATATGATAAATCTAAATTTAAATATTAAAAATTAAAAGAGAAGGGAACGGCATGTGGTGATGGCTCGATCGTCATTGCCGTCGTCATCATTAATAGTCATCAGGTAGGGAAGAAGATTGCTCGGTCTGACTGGGGCACGGGTCAAGCAGCATGATTGGAGAAGAAGGGGGGAGGCAGGGGCGCGGGTCAACGGTGCGGTTGGGGAAGAAGGGGGGAGGTGGGGCTCCAACGAGGAGAAGGTCGATCCGATAAGGTACGATGGTGGTAAAAGAAGAGGGGAGGTCGAGAAGAAGGGGGGAGGTCGAGGTAGTGGGATGTCGCTCTGGGAGGCTACCGGTAGCACTGGAGAAGAAGGGGGCTCGAGAATAGGGGCTCAGGAATAGCCGATCCAATGCAGGGATGCCAGATCTGAGGCAGAGCAATGGCACGAGGGCTGGGGGGAGGAGGTCGGGGGCTCCAACGGTGTGGCGGGGGAGAAGGGAGACCAGAGGTGGGGGAAGAAAGGGGAGGTAGCGACCAATAGAACTGAGCCCATTGGAGATCCAGGGGAGATTTTAGGATAGATTATTAGCGATGGCTAAATTGCATCGTTAAAATGATCACTAATAATAATTAACTTAATAGCGACGGCTTTCCATCACTAAGAACAAAAAATGACCGTCGCTGATAAGTCTTTACACTTGTTACGATGGATTTGATTTTCATTATAATAAGTTGTCGGTAAATAGGATTATTAGCAAAGGCATCTTTGCCATCACTAATATGCTAATTTCTTATAGTGCGATCCCCTCGATAATGGCCACCCCTGTCCACCTCTGTCCTCCTCCCTCTCCCTTCTCTTCTCCCTCTCTTTTTAGAAGTTGGGTAAAAAAAAATGAAGAAACCTAGTAATTACAGCAAGGGGAGAATTCAATGGTATCACCTTTTCTTGCACCAAAAAGAAATGGAAGCATTATAACAAGTTTAACAGAATTTATTCAAAATGATATCGATCAAAAAGATCTAATAATTAAACCTGAGAATCATCTATAAATTTAGAAGGAAAACAAAGACCAGTAGAGCATGTCCGAAGAATTTGAGGGTTTTTCATCCATGTCTAATGCCCCTCAATGGCTTTCAGTTCATAGTGGAACGTCTAAAATGATGGAATGCCCATCAAGAAAATAAAAATGTATAAATATATATAATTAGGATTGCATCAAAGAGAAGAAAAGAATTTAATTCAAAGAAATTTAAAGTATAATAAATAGGGTGATAGAAGAAATAAGAACCTCAAACAATGAAAGGTCTGGTTTTTTAAGTTTCTCTCCTTTAATACATATGCCAGTTCTATGATAGTCTAGACAAAACATATAATACTCCTGATCCAAGATCATAAACTAAAGGTTATGGTAACCACTGCATACTCATAAAAAACTCTCTCCACAAACAGGCAATGCATTTCAAATATGATACCAATGCGTCACGGTGGAACTAATTTAAATAACTAAAACTTGGTATTCAAATAACAAATTTAACCTACTAATAAATATATTTGAATGTCTTTATATCAAATAAATCTCAACTGATAAATCTCAATTAATAACAATAGATTTAAATCTAACCAATGTTGATAATATCAAATCTCACTTCTAGTCTTACTCTAAGCAATACCCATATCCAAAACTAAGCATCTAAATCTGAAAAAGAAAGAGAGAATAATGAGCTTGACAACTCAGTAAGTAATAAATACTTTAGCTCAACAAATGCAATGATATTAGTATACTGAAAATAAGCATGTAAGGTATATTCATTCAAAATCCAATTCTCATATACAATACTTTCCAAATAATAAGCATACAAATGCAATCTCTTCACAATTTAAATTTTGTTCATAAATCAATTTCTTTCAAAATATCATGTTCATCTCGATAGCCATAAACTAATTCAAAATATCAATGCACAACCTCCACTAGTAGAATATTAAATTACCAATATCTAACCATCCTACTAGTAGGGTATCGAATTACCAATATATAATTTCCATTAGCAAAGTATCAAAATACCAGCATTTAACTATCCCACTAGTAGGATATCATAGTATAAGTATTTAATCAACCCACTGGCAAGGTTTGATGCGTAGTCAGATTGTAAGTCAAAATCTATCTCAAATTAAAATATTTTTTTCTAAAATATATTTCATCTTTCAAATTGAATCCTTCATAAAATCATGCGACATTGAAATCAATGGGTATAATTTATATCAAATTCAATACATATGATCATAAATCACTTAATATTTTAAAAAAGGGGTATATTCAGTAATTCAAAATATATGCATTAGATTTATAAATCATGAATAATTCAATGTAGAAAATATTTTATAATTTGATAATGAATCTAGAAAATATGAAGTATTACTTATCTCGTAAGTGAAACTACCAATAAATTAAATTAATTTTGAGAATCTTTCTCAAAACTCGTTACCACTACATCGAAAACTTATGCATCTTACTATGTAAGATTACAGACCCTTCCTTGGATCTAGAGTTTCAAGCTTCCATCTTTATTTTGTCCAACTAATGGAATAAATTGACTTTTCATTCTTTTGGGCATTCAGCTATTTTATGACCTTTGTGACTATAACTAAAGCATGCATCGATATTCCAGAGATAATCATTTTTACCATGAGCTTTACCATATCTGAAACACTTGGCACTATCCGAAGACTCAAAGTTATAACTTACTAATCTCTTATTTGCACTTTCGATATTTCTATTATTCTTTTTCTAGGATTCATTTGACATATTTCTCTTCTTTTGATTTCTTTTTCTTTCAGCATGTTCCTTATTGACTTTTCTTTTAATTATCGATGTTTTATTCATGACATCTTTATAAATAGTTAATTTATATATCACCACTTATTTTTTAATTTTTGTCCTCAATTCTCTTTTAGATATATGAATTCAATCACGTTCATCCTTGACCAACCTCGGAATAAATTTAGCAAGCTCTAAAAATTTAGCTTTATATTTTATAATTATCATATTCTTTTGTTTTAGATAAATAAACTTTTACTCTTTTTGAGTTCTTACACTTTGAGAAAAATACTGGTCATAAAATATCCTTCATAATCTCTCTCAAGTGAGTTATTCTCCATCTTATTCATGTTTGTATTTCAGCCTCTGCCACCAATTGAATGCCTCACCATACAACATGTATGATGTAGATAAGATCTTTTCATCATCATAGTATCTCATAATATTGAATACTTTCTCTATCTCTATAAGTCAATTTTAGCTTCTAAAGGTTCTGTAGTCCTCTTGAAAGCTAATGGAGATAACTTCTTAAATTCTATAATATTATTTTATGGCTCTTGCTGCTCTTTTCCTTGTGATGGCAGTGTTTATTGTTGCACTTGTTATTATTGAGTAATTGTTGCGACAACTACTGTTATGATTGCATCAAGCCAGCTAGTTAGGATTTGAGTATTTTGATTCTTGGATTCTTTTAAGTCAAATCAAATTCTTTCATTTTAAAATAATTCAATAAATCCACAACAGTCATCTAACTCCAAATAACTCACCACGTAACCACCGGTGGCAAGCTTCGCCTCAAATTAGGAGGTTGGTAGGAGATATTGCAACAAATTAGAAAATATAAGAATGATATGATAGCAATTGGGATATTTACAAATCAAGATAAAATGCAAGATATTCTTTACTTCTTATTCAAAAAAAATTATGTGTTAGAACCATGCAAAAAAGGAAAAAAAAATATTGCCCCTTTGACTTTTTAAGAAAAATACATAAAGAAGAAGTATAATTTTAATTTGTTGAACTCTAAGAGGTATATTTCTTATTCCTATTCTAAAGAAATAAATTATTTCAATAGATAGATTATTGGATATAAAGAAATAATTATCCACACTACCATGCACCAACATAGCCGGGCATACAGCCAATCATGATTGCTGATTTCTATGATGATGCATTGAGATACATACTTGACGAATGGAACATGCAGGAATCAGTGGCAATCATTGGCTGCATAGTGCATGTGATACACCCCACATTGAGGAGGTTTTTCATCCAGCTAACCATCGCCCTCTCCTCCAATGCCCCTTTCATCTCTCATCCCCATTAGTCCTTATCGACCTAGCCATCATCCTCCATAACAATAGAAGCACCTATGGAATTTGTATGCTCCTAACCCTGGGTTGTCCCTCCACAGCATTTCATCAAACATCTCACAGAATTCTTTTTAAGACAACCACAAATGAATTCTGGATAGGGTTTCCAGTCATTCCATAAAGAGTGTTATCCAACTAGTTCCCAATTCTCACTGGATCCATGGGATTGCAAGCTCGAGAGGACCACAAACCCGATCTTTATCATCTTTTTTTATTTGGTTCATATTTTTGTTAATTCGATTTGATTTTTATTTGAATTTCAAAAAATCAATTCAAATCAATCCAATCTGATCCAACACAGTCTACATGTATATATACTAATATATAAATTTAAAAGACCCAAACTATCTTGACTCATATGCATCTATATATATAAATTCTTATTTTTTTATTTTTTTTATATTTTATTTTAAATATAAAATAGAATTTTTATATTTAGCTTTAGTCCGGCCTATTTAGTTCAATCTATTGAATATCAATACTATATAAAATGAAATTTTTAATGTTTAAATTTATCTTAGCTCATTTAATCCAACCTATTAAATGTCAACATGATAAATTGAGCTGAATCAAGCTGAACAAAATTTTTTAGATCAATTTCATATAATTTTTATAAATAATTGATCTAATTTCAATAACAATTTTAGAAGGTCGATTTAAATCGATTCGATTTCAAATTTAGCTCCAAACCAAATTGATCCAATCCAACCCATGCGTCCCTCTATCTAGTAAAAGATAATAGATTTATTCTGACCCTAACCCATTTCTAGAGGGAAAAAAAGGAACTTTGCAATGTTCGGTTCTCTTCTCCCATCAACCCCTCGCATGCTTGGTTCTCTTCTAGCATCAACCGTTGCTCTCTTTCTCTTCGATTTGATGTTCTCGATACCAAGAATCCTAATCTTGCTAGATGGTGCAAGATTATTCTTTAATTAAAAAAGGGAAAGTGAGAAGGAAAAGGGAAGAAATGACAGTGATAGGTGCATTTTGTTCAACAATATTAAGAGAAGTTTGGCAAAAGAGAAATATAAATTAATAGATTATCATTAAAATTTTGATATGAGGGGACTTGAAATGTTATATGAGCAAATTTGATAAAATCTTACCATATTCTTGTCTTAAAATTAAAATAAAATAATTATAGTGGTCATTATTTTGTAATTATAACAAACTATAATGATCAATAATAAAAAAGGTAAAATAGTTATTTGTACAAGTCACTACATTATATTATTTAGCAAGAAATATAATTTTAACTCATTTAAAAATAATACAATTTTAAAATCAATATCTATACAAGTCACTACAATATATTATTTAGCAAGTAGTATAATTTTAACTCATCAAAAAATAATATAATTTTAAAATTAATATCTATACTATGTATGAAAGGAGAGTCCAGAGCTCTCTCTATGTGACACATCGCCATTCTAGATGGAACATGTGTGGACATCACAGAGCTCTTAACCCCATCCTATAGTGTGCCACGAAATGGGCTAAAAAGGAGAGAACAAAAAACTAGAAAGAGAAGGGAAGGAAAAAAAATACACATGGATAGAAGAAAAGCCGTTTCAGAGGCCCTCTCTTACCTCTTAACTAGGAGAGAGAGAGAGAGAGAGAGAGAGAGAGAGAGCTAGAACACTTGGCCTTTAAAGGAGAAAAGATAAGTCTTCATTTTTTCTATGGAAGGGAAAGGATTTAGAGATGTTTGAGAGAAGAAATAAGGCTGAACAAAAAATCTATCAAATTCGAGTCATTTTCAACTTTCTTTTTTTATCTATTTCTTCACAAGAGGAGCAGAGGCAACTAGTTAGGGAGACTGACAAAGGAAAGCTATGGCATTGGAGTAGTTGAGAATGAGAGTGACTAAAATCTAGATAAATTTTTTTTTCCTATCTATTTTGGGTTGGAAATTCTATGATTTCCCTCATCAGTTTGCAATCATGTCATATGAGAAACCATAAAGAGTTTCTCATCAAGGGTAAGGGGATGGTTGCTGCTTCGGTTTAGACAGCCTTTCTCTCCTTATACAAAACATCATTTGAGGGATATTGGGATAGTTGCTGCTACAGATACAGTAGCCTTCTAGTCCCAGTAAAATAAAGCTCTCAAGATTGCTTGCATGGACCAAGCAACCTTCTAGAGAGCTAAAAAAATAATTTGTTGAGAGGCCCTTGTTTGGAACAAATACTGTTGCGGATGCAGTAGCTTCTAGGTAGCAAGATTAAAGGATGAAAGAAGAAAGGAGAAGAAGAACACAAATAGAGGTAAATGATCAAAACAAGAAGGAAAGAAGTTTAGGCCATTGGGTGAGAAATCAATAGGGAAGGAAACAGAATAATGGGAAAAAACTATTGCATTTTAGTTAATGGGTTAACAGATTTAGTTAATGGGTTTGTTTTATTGGGTCAATCGATTTTGAATGTTGACTTTTTGGTTTAGCAGGTATCGGGTTGTTGGGTTCGAGTTGTTTGATTTTCGATAAACATGTTAATGGGTTATCAGGTTTCATTTAGTGGATTTTGGGTTGTCGGGTTAATGGGTTATTGGGTTTGGATTATTGGGTTCAAGTTACAGGGTTATTGGGTTTGGGTAGGTTGTGAAATTGTTTTCATATTTAGATTAGGGTTTGAGTCTAGGTTAGGTTTGGGTTAAGTTTTCGATTTGGGTTGGGTTTGGGTTAGGTTTGGTTGAGAAATAGGATTCAAATTTAGGTTAGGGTTTGAGTTTGGGTTAGGTTAGATTGAGATTTAGGTTAAGATTTGGGTTTGAGTTGTGTTTGGGTTAGGTTTGGGTTAGAAATAGAATTCAGATTTAGGTTAAGGTTTGGGTTTGGGTTTGCTTTGGATTGGGTTTGGGTTAGAATTGTGGTCTAGTTAGGGTTGGGGTTATGGTTAGGGTTTGTGTTTGGGTTTGGGTTTAGATTATTGAGTTTGAATATTGGATTAGGGTTTGGGTTATTAGAGTAAGTGTTTATATTATGGTTAAGGTTATTTGGGTTAGGGTTTAAGTAGGTTAGAAATTTTCATTTAGAAGATTAGGGTTAGGATTAGATTGGGGATTAGAGTTAGGGTTTCCATATAGGGTTAAGATTGTGGAGTAGAGTGTGAGGAAGAAGAAGGTTAAAAAAAATTAAAACGGGGGGAAGATAGAGATGCATGGAGAGAGAGGAACCGACGGTGGGGTGGAATGAGAAGTCAGCGGTAGTATGGGGTGAAGGAGAAAGTTGATAGAGAGGGATGGACCAGGGAAGAGAGTAAACCTCCTCCCCCCGCAAAAAAAAAGAGTAATGGTTGAAGACCCAATAGAGAAGAAAAATAAAGACAAAAAAATCCAAAAAAAGAAAATAATAAGTAATAGATTCTAGAAAAAAAGGAAAACTTACATCCGAGAAGAAAGTGGTGAGAACATATCTTTAGAGAAAAAGGAGATACGATGAACTCTGGCATTAACCCAAACCCTTGCGGACACCCACTTCCTCCCACCGTCGCCTTTCTCCACCGGCATCGATTTTCCCCCTCCAATCTTCCTTAGTGGTGGTTGTTGAAGAGATGTGGTGGTGGTATGGAGACATGGAGGAAGAGATTTGATGTGGGGATGAAAAAGAAAAAGGGTTGGGTGGGAGGATCTTACATGATGACATGAATGAAAGAGCGAGGTAGGGAAGTAGAGCCCGACTAGGTGAAGGAAGGTGATGGGGTGGGGTGAGGTGCTAGTGATGGGGGGGGGGGGGAAGGAGCCGACAGCAATGTGAGGTGAGGGAGAAAAGAGATGGGAAAGAATGGGTAGATTTAGGTTGTAAATTGACCCTAACAAAATTGAAAAAAGTATCGGTTTGACTACCATATGTTATACAAATCGAATATGGTCTATGATAGGGACATGCATAAACTTTCTATATACCTTTTAGTCACAATAGAAAAATTATAGGGACTACATGTGCAGAAATTATTAAATTTAATTTTTTTTGATGACGTGCGTATATTTTTTACGTGAAAATTATCTAAAAAAATAAATTTCTTTCTGAAAAAGGAAAAAGACAATTATAATGTCTTTAAAAAATTATTTTTAATATTTTTAAAAAATAAAAAATATGTAATTTTGGATGTGCTTCTATTCTTTTCCCTAAGAAAAAAAGGTTTAGATAGTTAAAAAAATTAGGAAATTAACACCTTTTTTTATATATTTAGCTACTTATTAAATCTTTTTTATTTTTATGGAATGGTTGTAATAATTTATTTTTTTCTTCACAAGAAAATTATGGAGACTATTGTACTATCTTTTAAAAAATATTTTTGAAAATTTTTATTAAAAAAATAAATAATATGTAATTTTGGACATGCTTTGTGTTTCTCCTAGGAAAAAAATGGTGTACATGGTTAAAAAAATAGAAATTAATAATTTTTTTTATATATTTAGCTACTTGTTGGTGCAAAATTCCATCGATGTCGGAGAAGCTGGAGTCGAGGGGATCACGACCGCCGTCGGGACCTGCAAGAAAAGTCTAAACCGGAGTTGGGGGTGCTCCGGCAAGATCCTCCGACGCTCAAGTCAATACTCTGCTTCAATAAAAATGAAGCACTTGAATGGGATTTTAGCAGAGTTTAGAGATAGCACTTAGAGCTTAGAGGAGAACGTATCTGGGGGGTCTCTTTTATAGACGGGAGAGCATAATCGATTGACAGCGACGTTCGTAACTGTCTGGTAGTGGACCGTTCGGGGCCACGTGGAGTTTGTTACGAAGAGTAGTGGTGTCCGTTGTCGCGATTTGCCAGAGAGTGGTGGGGCCACATGGAGTTTGTTACAGAGAGTAGAGTGGTGTCCGTTGTCGCGACTTGTCGGAGAGTTCGGGTCGGACGGTTGAAGCTCGATTGGAACGTCTAGTGGAGTAGAATAGCTCTCTATCTCAGCAACCTAAGAGAAGCTCGGATGTTTCTGAGGTTGCTGACGGACTGTTGTTGGGTGCCTTAGGCATTGATGCTGCAGACAAAAGTCATCTGCTGTAGAAGCCCGGACGAAAACTTTCTGTTGGAGAAATCTGGCTGGAGTCTGATTGCTAGAGAAGTCCGTCTGAAATTTATCTGATGTAGAAGCTTGTCTGAAGACTATCCGCTAGAGAGGTCCGATTGCATGAGGAATCCGACAGAAGGTTGATCGATAGTGAAATTCGGAAGGCGCTATAGAAGGTTGACCGATAGAAGAGTCCGGAAGGCGTTATGGAAGTTCGTCCGCTGGAGGAGTCTGGTTGGCATTGCTGAAGTCTGGTTGGCACTGTTGAAGGTTGATGGCTGGAGAGGTAAGGAAGACACCGGAGACAGTCGGTCACTGTAGAAATCCGACTGCTGAGTTCGTCCGTTGGAGGAATCTGGTGGATACTGTAGAAGGTCGACTGCTGGAGGAGTCCGGATAGTACTGTGGAAACTCGGACGGTCGGGGGAGTTCAGAAAGATGCCGCACAAGGTCGGAAGCCGGAAGATTCCTGGGAGGGTTGGCCTCTTACGAACTTCAGCTGGTGTTATTTTATACCCAACACTACTTATTAGTTTTTTTTACTTTTATGGAAGGATTGTGATAATTTATTTTTTTCCTTGACAGAAAATTGTGAAAGCTATTACAATATCTTTCAAAAATTATTTTCCATAATTTTTTTGAAAAAAATTTCAAAATATGTGATTTTGGATATGCTTTGTTTTTCCTCTAAGGAAAAATATGTTATACATAGTTAAAAAAATATAAATTAATAATTTTTTTATATATTTAGCTGCTTATTATTTTTATTAATCTTTTGGAATACTTATAATAATTTATTTTTTTTTCATAGAAAAATTATGGCTATAATATTGCACTGATTGCTGCTACAGCGTCTATTCACTCCAAGTATAAATTTAAATTTTCATCTACAAATAAATTAATTAATTCATTCTTTATCTATATAGCATAAATTTGTTATTATATTTATTATTGTGCTATGAGTTATGGAATGATGTTATATATATGTTTTTCTTTGATTAAAGTTATTTTAATCATAAAATATATATATATATATATAATTATAACTTACTATTAAATTGCTAATTTTATAGTTGATCAAAATCATATAAATTTTTTTTTGAAAATTTTGTTGCAAGAGATCACTGCCAAATTAGGGCTTATGGTTTCGGTATGGTTTAGAAATTTGGGATAATGTTTAGTTAGAGCTTTTGTGGATATTTGCTTAGTGCAGGGACTAGAACAAGGGGTTGATCCATCTGAATGTACTAGGATATAAGGACATGCATAGAATGTACATATCGAGTCAAAAGAAACTGCAGCAAAATTTGTTATAAATCATCTGAATGATCACTTTATGTTTGAGGTGGAGAATTTGAACTATTTTGAATTCCAACAATGAATGTTGGTGCTTTAAGATTTGTGCTCGGAGCAATTTTTAGTGTGATCGCCAACGATCAGACTGGATGCAATGGTCGGCGACATTAGAGAGGATGGCAAGTAGGCTCGAGAACCACCCAGGGACCTCGTAGGAGGGGATCAGCTGGAGTCGGGGTGGAAGAGAGTGGTGCAAGGATGCACCATTTGGATCTCATCAGAACCTTCACCAAAGGAGGTTGAGGGGCTCGTACGAAGGTTTCCAGAGGTGACTCCTAAAGGAAGAAGTTAGGATGGACATGAAGGGGGGTGGGCTGCATCGATGCTGGTCATGAGAAGCCTCGATCAAAGGGTGGCAGTGGAGGTGGTCGTCAGGGAGTTTCGCCAGCGAGTAGGGCTCAAAGGGGAGGTGGTAAGCTATAACTTGGAATGGGGCCATCTAATGGTCCGGTTCATGGAGGCTAGGGAGAGGGAGTTGATCCTTGGCCAGCCTTGGGTGGTTGCCAGCCAGGCACTTGTGGTGGAGCATTGGTAGCCAAGGTTTCAAACATCAAAGGGGGCCATTCTCTCGATCTTGGTTTGGGTGTGATTGCCTCAACTCTCGATGGAGCTCTAGGGGGAGGTGATGATTCGAAGCACCCTCACCTGGGCTAGCAAACTGAAAGCAGTGGATGATTGCACAATGGAGCAGAGATGACTCAGCTTTGCCCAAGCTTGTGTCATGCTAGATCTTTCCCGACCATTGAGACCAGGGGTGTTGATCAATGAACCAGAGGGACCCCAATGGTAGAGGTTCACGTATGAGAACCTCGATGGCATCTGCCTCCGACCGTTTCCACTCATCGGCAGTGTGCCCGATGGGTGGGGGGGAGGGAAGTTCATTGGTGGGCCTTCACTTAGAGAATGTGGTTTGAGCTGGAGGAGAGGAGGAGGGGGTAGACGATGGGTTGAGCCTGGGGCCATGGCTGGTTGCCGTCCATTGGTGGCTGCCCAAGCTGGAGGCGACGGAAGGTCTAGGGAAGAAATGGGCCGAGTCAACTCAAGCCCCTACTTTGGAAACTAGGGCAAGCCAACTTGGCAAGGAGCCAACTCAGGATGGCTCGGATTGAGTCAACCCACCTAATGGATCCGACGGTTGGTGTAAATGAGCCAAGATTGCACAGCAGTGATTGCCCCTTTGACCCAGGCTTGAATCGACAATGAGATCAGAGGTGGGGGGAAGTATGGAGATTGATGCAAAGGATGCAAGCCTGAGTCTTGGTACAATCTGGCCCACCAATAGATTCAGCCTATTGTCACCAAGCCCGTGCACGAATGGGGTGGAAAGTCCATGGAAGCGCATGGGCACAGGCACATTTGGGTCATCCTTTGTTGTGGCGGATTCGATGGGGCAGGCTCTGGCCAGCCCCCATGTGCCCGGCCCAGTGAGTTTGATGCAGGCCGGGCACCTATGAAGCCCGACAAGCATGAAAAAATGCCTGGATGGACTCGTCACTACATCAGCAAGCCCTAGGGTCTTCATTTTCTCAGCCAAGACCCTAAGGGTAGGGGAAATAGCCTCACTTCTGGACCATGCACAAGTGGCCGACCTTGATGGCCTAGCGACAGTGGGGCATTCAAAGTAGGGGCTAGCTCCTATGATGGAGAGAGTTGGTACTTATGAAGCCCCTGATGGAAGGCTTGGTCATGGATCACGGTGAGGTAGTGGCCCGACTAAGATAGGCCATCCAGGGAGAGGAGGGAAGTTCGACAACTATGGACCTGATGGTAGTAGATGAAGAAAAAATTGACAGCACAAAGCATGCATTTTCAAAATTTTTAGTAGAAGACTATAGATTAAATATTTTAATCTATTAGCATACCCTAGATCTGATCTAAAAACTATCAAACAAAGATCATATGACATGAATAAATGTAATATCTGAAATTAAATAATTTATCATATCAATCATGCAAGCAGATTGAATCTGAAACAAGCATTCTAATCAGGAGTAGATCCTATCTACTGAGATTAGATTCTTTACCAGAGCATGAATCGATGATCATTGCAGCTGATGGATGTGGTTATGGATTCTTCCTGATGCTGAGTCACACAGTACATCCAACCTCTACAAGATGTTTGCTCGAAGCTCTTATCAGATCGTCCTTCTCGATAGTGCGACCTCGTGCGAAAGGCACTGGATGGCTGATTTATGTTCCTTCCTTTAGATCTCCTGGACTCTTTCAAATTACAAGATGGAAGAATAGGAGGAGGTGGTGGTGTAGGAAGTATAGAACGAGACCCTCTTGATTTTTTCTCTCACAAAAATCTAGAGCCGAAATCCTAGAACCCCACCCTAGAACTCACACCCAAAGAGAAAACAATTTTTCTCTTTCTGTCGCACAGAATGACCCACCCCCTCCCTCTCAAAAACCATTTTCCATGATAAAGACTCACCTTTTGTCGCACAAAAATGGAGAGGTTTTAAGGTTGGCGTGCATATGAGATAGGATAGGATAAACACTAGGTAGTTTAGTTTAAATTCAAACCTATTTAAATTTAGAACTTAACAAATCCTATCCCAAGGAGGTGCAAAATAGAGGTGAGAAACATCAGATAGGTGTGCAAAATCATCATGCAACAATTGATTCTCGCATGGGAAGAGAGGTCGGCAATTTTGGGAAAAGTCCAACAAGGTTTGGACTCTAAGTTCTCATTCAATATCAAACCTTTTGAACTCAAATTTTAAATCAACCTCATCCAAATCCAAAAGGGATCAGAAAGTGGGCATCATTCCTCTTCTAGGTATGAGAAACACTAGCACAAAAATATTTTTCGCATGAAGAAAAGAAGGGTGTAGAGATAGGGTGGCGCATGGGCTTTGGTTCAAATCCATTTGAACTTAAATTTTATCCAGTTAGGTTCTCAACTAAACTAAATTAGAATAGATCGATTTAGACCATTGAATCTAATCTAATTAGATAACAAGTTATGTCAATTAAATTTTAATCAAATTAAAAATTAATCAAATTCAAGTTCTGATCAAATTAGGAATCAAACATCCTGAACAATTAGGTCATCTTATAATCTAATCAGGTTCAACCAAATTGAATCCAATTCAATTAAATTTGATCCAAATCTCAATGCTCCATCAAATTAAGTTAATTAGCAATCTAATTGCTAATCAATTCTTCTATAATTCATCAACTAGTAGTGAATTAATTTATTACAACTTTTGCACAAAGTTAATCATCAATCGAATTGACGATTATACCCTGAAATAATTTTCAATCGTCAATCAGCCATATGATCAGTCAAAAACTTCTTTTAAGTGTGACCCCATAGGTTCAAACCTAAGCTAGTAGCACAAGAATAATTTTTTTGTACCAATCAAAGTGATCATCTAGCAATGGTATCCAACATCCGGATAGATCAAAAGATTGCTAAGCAACATTCAAGAATCCATTGGCATATGATTACCGTATAATTCATCCCTTTGACCCTAATACTCAAGGTGACCTAGGATTTAACTGTCAACCCAGAAAAGGTCATCTATATTGTATTTCAATTTTTCAAACCAATCACATGGATTATTTTGGTCAAGATTTTGCTAAATTGAAATACAGTGATGCATTAACTCTTACTTATTCGGAGGGATCAATTCCATCTTGACTCACACACCGACTTTGTAAGTACTTGACTGTGCCCAAAAATCTTTCATCACTGAATTAGAAATTCAGGTAGTCCGATACCAAAGCACTGTTATTTGTTTGTAAGTCACCATGGTGATCTCAAATCGATGAGATACTTATATTCATATCCTTCATGAGCTACTCTTGACAACAGAATGCTCCACAGTTGGTCACGTTCAGTGAGATGTACACCTACATCTCACTTGCATGTCATACCAGTGTCTCCACACTCCTTAGTTAAGAAGACAACCAATACACATGCCACACAACAATATACACTTGATATAGCTATCATTCTAATAATAGCATATTATTTGGTCATGAACTAGGTTTAAGGACTAAACGATATATCCTCCTATATCGATTTAAATAGCCCTAAGGACTTCATCACAATATAGAAGTTCAAAAAAGATGTACAAAGTGATGAAAAATTAAATAATATTTATTATTTAATAATTCATGTATAATTACAACAATAAGCTCAACCATCAACAGGCTGATGATTGGCTTTGGGACATAATTTTCAATAACTCTCACTTAGACTAAAGCTAATCAGTACAGTATCGTATACCCATCTTCGATTTATAATCTTCGAACTCTTTGATACCGAGAATTTTAGTAAATGGATCGAACAGATTCTTCTTTCCATCGATCTTCTGAAGCTCGATGTCATCTTGATCCATGATTTTTCGAATCAGGTGATAGCGACACAGAATGTGCTTGATGCACTGATGTGACTTCGATTCTTTTGCTTGAGCAATGACGCCAGTGCTGTCGCAGTATAACAAGATAGGGCCATCAATAGAGGGTGCGACTCCGAGCTCGTCGATGAACTTTTGTAACCACATAGCTTCCTTCGCAGCATTGGATGCCACGATATATTCCACCTCGCAAGTAGAGTCGGTCACAGTGTGCTATTTAAATTTTTTCAGTAGACTGCTCCATCATTTAGGATATATATGTATCCCGATGCACTCTTACTATCGTCATAATCTAACTAAAAATTAGAGTCTATAAACCCCACAAGTTTTAAGTCAGATTCTGTATAGACAAGCCACTGGTCCTTAGTATTTCTAAAATACTTAAGGATGATCTTTACGATCTTCCAATAGTTCTCACCTAGATCGAACTGGTATCTGCTCACTATACCTAATGAGTATACTATGTTCGGTCTCATACATATCATGACGTACATAATGGATCTCACTACCGAAGCATATGAAATTTTACTCATACGCTCTCTCTCTTGAGGAGTTGTCGGTCAATCTCTTTTCGAGAAAAAAATTTCATGGCCTATTAAAAGATAGTCTTTTTTGAAATTCTCTACACTGAACTGCTTCAGCACAGTATCAATGTACGTGGACTGGGATAACCCAAGCAACTTCTTAGATCTATCTCTATAGATCTTCATCCCAAGAATATAATATGCTTCTCTCAAATCCTTCATAGAAAATTATGACGACAACCAAACCTTTATTTCTTGTAATGCAGGGATATTATTTTTAATTAAAAAAATATCATCTACATACAAAATAAGAAATACTACCACAGAATTACTAACCCACTTGTATATATAGGATTCTTCTGTATTCTTAATGAAGCCATATATTTTGATCACTTTATCAAAATATATATTTCAACTCCGAGATGCCTACTTCAGTCCATAAATAAACCTTTAAAGCATACACACCTTAGACTCATCCGTGGATATGAAATCTTCAGGTTGTATCATATACACTTTTTCTTCTAGTTCTCTATTTAGGAAGGCTGTTTTCACATTCATTTATCAGATTTTATAATCCAAGTGTACTGCTATCACATGCATGATCCGAATGGACTTGAGTATTGCTATAGGAGTAAATGTCTCATCATAGTCAATACCATAATACTGACGATAACCCTTGATAACCAGACAGACTTTATAGGTCTCCATCTTTTCATCTGCACCTCTCTTTCTTTTGAAGATCCACTTACACCCTATGGATTTTATCCCTTCAGGTGGGTCAACCAATATCCACACATCGTTGATCTTTATGGACTCCATTTTGAACTTCATGGCTTCTAGCCACTTATCGAAGTCAGACCTTTGCATTGTATCTATACAGGTGATCTGATCCTCATTGTTCTCATCAAGTTCAATAGGATCACCATCTTAGATCAAAAAATCATATTATCTATCCGGTTGATGCAGTACTCTATCAGATCTTTTTAAAAATGTCTCTATAATAGATTTTGAGTTTGATCTAATCAAATTTGATTCTATGGATTTACTAGATTGTGCTGATTCTTCTACCGATCGAACTTCATCAAGTTCGATCTTAGAGGCATTAGTTTCTTCTTCAAAATTTTTTTTTTCAAAAAGATTATTCTATTACTAACGAATACCTTTTGTTCATCAACAAGATAGAAGTAATATCCCTTAGTCTCTTTTAGGTATCCTATAAATAAATACTTGTCAGACCTAGATCCGAGCTTATCTATTTTTAAATATTTGACATAAGCTGGATATCCCCAAACCCTAAGATGAGAGAGTACTGACTTATGTCTTGTCCACATCTCATATGGTATTTTACTTACAGACTTACTTAAAACTTTATTAAGTATATATCAAGCTGACTCAAGTGCATATCTCTAAAAAAAGATTGGCAGACTTGTAAAGCCCATCATAGATCAAATCATGTCTAACAGGATTCGATTCCTCCTTTCCGACACACCATTATGCTGTGGTGTTTCAAGAAAAGTCCACTGTGAGAGAATCTTATTTTCTTTTAAATACGTCAAAAATTTACTAGAGAGATATTCTTCTCTTCAATCAAATCAAAAAGTTTTAATACTCTTTTTAATTTATTTCACTACCTCATTATGAAATCGTTTGAATATTTTAAATGATTCAGACTTATATATCATTAAATAGATATGTTCATATCTCGATAGATCATCTGTAAACATAACGAAGTAGTAATACCTATCTCTGGCACTCGTGTTCATGGGTCCACATATATCAATATGTATTAGACCCAAAACTTTACTGGCTCGTTCATTTTTTCAGTAAAAGGTGACTTGATCATTTTTTCAAGAAGACAGGACTCATAGGTTGGAAGTGATTCACAATCACTAACTTTAAAAATTTTCTCTTGAGTCAACCTGTTTATTCTATTTTTATTAACATGACCTAACCTACAGTGCCAAAGATAGATATCAGAGATATCACCAATTCTAGGGTGTTTGCCAGACGTATATATTACACTAACAGATTGTGACAATATGTAAATTTTATTGTTCAGTTATCCATTCATCACATTAACATCATTCATAATGATATTAAAAAAAAAAAAATTATTGAAATCTCATAACCATTCATGGCCAAAAGGCCTATAGAAATAATATTCAATAAAAATAAAGGATAAAAGTGGCATTCACTAAGAACAATTACATTAGACTTGAATACAAACTTAACAATTCCTAATGCTAGAACTGGAATAGATCTTCCATCTCTAATATTAAGGAATCTTTCATCTTCTTCAAATCTCCACTAACCTGCAGACCCTGCAACGAATTGCATATGTTAAAAGGACTTTCGATATCTAATACCCAGATAGTAGAATCATAAATAAAAAAATTATAAGGTATTATCATATAATCACCTTGTCCAGCAATAACTTGCTTCTTTCTCGACCCGTTCAGATCCAGGAAGATAATGTACTGAGGATAGTTTCTCTTTCGATGCCCCTGCTTCTTGCAGTAAAGTATTCCGTCTGACTCTGATCGAAGTTGGATTTCTTGATCTGACTGAGCTTAGACACCCCAGCACTTTGTACCTTCTTTTTATTCTTCTTATTTTTCTTCCCTTTCTTAAAAGATCAACGTCTAGAAGAAAACCCTCCCACCACATTCATCGATTTTTTGTGGAGCTGGTGATCCTTCTCAAAGTTCTGCAGCAACCCCAGCAAACTATGATAGTTGACTGCAGGCTTTATCATTTTATAATGAGTAAAGAAAGGGAGGTAGGATTTTTACAGAGAGTTCAAAATTACATCCTTCCTTAGCTGCTCATGTAAGAGAAAGTTGAGTTTCCTCAAATACTCAATCAACTCGATCATGTACAGTACATGATCGGTGACTAAGGCCCCTTTCCTCATTCGAGCTTGAAGATAGCACAACTCATCTTGTGTCTCTCAACATCGTCTGACATCCCAAAGGACTCATTCAATATTTAAAGCATAACCTATGGCTAAGCATTCTCAAATCTGTGGCTAAACTCATCATTCATAGCCACCAGCATTATGCAATGCATTGTGGTTTGATCATTGAGCTACTTCTGATAAGTATTTTGGATCGTACTACGAGCGTTCGGGACTGACTCCTTGGGTGCTGGATCTGTCAGCAGGTACAAGATCCGTTCGTGCTCTAGGATAATTTAGAGTTTTCGATACCAACTATCAAAATTAGGTCTCATTAATTTATCACTATTTAATAATGATCGGAGTGACAAAGAGGTGGCCATAACTGCAAAAAAATAAAAAAATAAAACCTGATTAGTATTTGAATTGATCAAGCCTAAAGATATGAACTTTAGTCTAAGGTTCTCTCACTATTTCATTCGAATTGGTAGCCTCTACCTCCAACTCAAGGAATTACACTAATTTCTTTATGAGTACTATGTTGGATGTATGCCCTACAAGTCAATCTTAGCTTACGCATATCATACTACTAGGACA
Source organism: Elaeis guineensis (assembly GCF_000442705.2). Taxonomy (NCBI): domain Eukaryota; kingdom Viridiplantae; phylum Streptophyta; class Magnoliopsida; order Arecales; family Arecaceae; genus Elaeis; species Elaeis guineensis. The sequence goes on along the minus strand of NC_026000.2, from coordinate 119,480,172 downwards.
TGATTTTATACTTAATGGATATTTATATTACCATTCATGTTTTACTTGTCCATGAATTATCTAAGAGATTAACAAGATGATGACACATATTCTTAAAAAATTAAAAATTTGAGATATGTGTCATTAATGGTTAATTCCTAAATTACTCCTAATCATAGGATCATCATGGAGATGGTGATTGATCCAAATAGACCAGTGCATGGATCGCTTTCTTCAAGCAGATGAGTCTCGAGTCTGCGGTGTAGTGACACTAGAGTGAGAGTGCAGGTGGTTATTAGAGAGCAACTAGCACTGAGCATGACCAACATAAGAAGTCACATGAATGTCTGCTCACTCGTTAGTGACTTTCTCAATGCTGCAGTAGTATGATTGGTCCTTTGACCTGCAGTGCTACAACTGCTCGTAGTGAGGCTGCTGGAGTTTGACTATATATAAATATTGACTCAATGAGTCCTTGTAGTGGATATTGGTGATAGTTGATCTACTGTAGGAGTAGGGTGTGCATCTAGATGAAATTTATCGATCCAAGTAGAAGGGAGTAGTGCTATAGAATTTAAGAAGCTGAGTCCTTAAGTCTATGACCATAGCAGTATGATTAATGGAAAAGAGTTTTCAAGAGAATCATATATGGACTCAAACTAATTGAATCTATTATATGACCGATGATAAGGTTTGATGATTCATCCATGATCTGCCATCTAGTCGAGACTCACGATAGAAGGACTGTATCATATGTTAACAACACCTAGAGATTCATAACTTTTTATTCTGCTAGATTGCCACTACATACTGTTAGGTGTCACTAGTGGATTGTGAAACCCACGAGCATCATCTCGATGATCGATGATCTTTGATGGACAGAGTTAGAATAGTTCTAACCCATTGAAAGAAGTTTTAATGATATTGTGATAGGGATCACAATATATCTCACTACCAAACAGAATAGAACTTATGGGGTCACATATAAAGAGACTTTTGACTAATCAGATGGTTGAATTACAATTATGAACCATGATAGAATCTAATTATCAATTTGATTGATGATTAATTCAATGTAAAATTTATAATTAAGTAACTCGTTAAAGAGTTAATGAGTTATAGAAGGATTAATTAGCAATTGAATTGCTAATTGACTCAATTTGATTGAGCAATGGAGCTTGCATTAAGTCTAATTGAATTAGATTCAATTTGACTTGACATAGGTTTGATTTGATCAAACCTAATTGGGTTATAAGATAACCAAATTGCATGAGAGAATAATTTCTTATTTGATTAGGATTTGGATTTGACTTAATTTCTAATCAGATTAGGATCTAATTAAAGATTATTTGGATTCCTATTTGGACTAAAAATTTTTCTCTTCATGGTTCCACTAAATTCTAATTGGATTAGGATTAAATTGAGTTTGACTCAAGCACCAAGAGAAAGTCTAAAAGGACTAGAAATCCTCCTCTAATTAGGTGACTTCTAATTCCTAATTGGATTAGATTTTAATCCAAGTAGTTTGAGCTCTAATCAGATTAAAATTTTAATCTATTTGGATCTAATCAATTTTTAATATGATTAGAATTGGTTAAAATTTTATTTGATTTAAATCAGCCACCTAAAGAGGAGTCCTATGGTGTTAGAACTCTTCCTCTCCATGCACCATAAGGAGTCCCACGCCCACTTGAATTTTGGACACCATATACCCCACACCCTCTTCTCCTTATGTGTGAAAGAATCTATGGGAAAAATCCTTTCTTCATGAGATATATTGGCGCAAAAGGAAATATGGGTTGGGCGGCATAAATTCAAGAGTCCAAAGGAGTTTGGACTCTCACCAAAATCCTATCTCTTCTCCTATTTAAACGTGGGATCATGAGGGATGGTTAGAACCTGATGTGATCAGTTTGAGATGCCAAAAATCAGATGAGTGTGCGTGAAAAAATTCAAGGGAGAGAGACACGGCATGATGGGTCATGGCATGAGGTAAGTTGGTTTATATCCCTTCTTTCTTACCAACAACCAAAGGTTGGTTGTTAGGGTCTCTTCCCTCTCTCTTTTATCCTAGTTTGGACATGAGATTTTCTCTCCTCTTTGTCTAAGAGTTGGACATATATTCTTACATCTCTAGCATAGAGATTTGGTGCATGGATTTTAGAAAAAAAGAGAAAAAAGTATTCTTCTCATGATCTCTAGAATAAAGATCATCATCCTCCTATTTACTTCTTCTTCTCTAAGAGTGTCTTGAGAAAAAAGAAGAGTTTTTTAACTGTTAAGATGCAATCTTTACAAGGGAGCTAGCACTCTGATGAGATCAAAAAGCTTCTGATCAGATCGAAGTCTCGTGTAGATATCCGTAGAAGTCAGATACTTGTGTGGTTTCAAGGGATCTTCGGAAGACATCCATGATCATCAGTTCATGGTATAGATCGACTCATACTAAGATATGAAGATTGGATCTTCTCCATTTATTTTTTTCTATTTAATTTTTGAATCTGAATCCAATCTCACATATGTCGATCTTGTTTTATGATTTTAAGATTTGATCTTATACATGCTTAGATTAAATTAGATTTAATCTCAATTTTTAAAATTTTCACTGCGTACTTATTTCAAAATTTTTATATGCAGAAAATTATGAAATCCCAACAGTGGTATCAAAGCCATGTCATATGCATGAGATTAGGATTTAGATCTGAAATCTATAGAGAAAAATTTTAGATCTAAAGTTTTTGATGTCGTTTTGACATAAGGTTGTCCTGGTATAACTTGTTATACTGTATAGTTATCCTAGAATGATATTAAAATTTTTGATTAAAATAAATTTTTAGATCTAATTTTTTAGCATATATGTGATATATATTTTATTATTTAGATCTAAAAAAAATTTTGAAATCTATTTTGATTCATATATATGATATATGAAAGTATGATTAGGACTGAAATTAGTTTCTATGATCTGAACTTTATTCATGTATATGATATATATTTGTATGTATGATCTAAAAATTATTTTGAGATCAAAATTTACTTTTCATACAAAAAATTTAGATATAAAAATTTAGATTTAAGATCTGAAATTAGTATTTGTGTATGAGGGATTGGTCATGGATAGATCAAATTAGGTCGTATAATTGGATTACATCTAGAATTTTTGATTTGATCATAATGGGTCAAAATCAATTTAGCAGTTGATCAAATTGAGTCAAGTGTTGATTGCAGTTAAGTCAATAGAGCTTAAGATCATACAATTATTATGGATCGAATCGATTGATATCCATATGTAGAATCGATTAACCTAAAGACCTAATTTGACTCTATGACTCGAATCTGATTCACCTAAGCTAACCTATTCGGATCAATTAACCAACTGGTATCTAAGATAAGTAATTGAAAGATGATTATCTAATTGATTTCATTCACTGATCTGGCTAATTTATGGGTGTCTAAGGAAAGCAATGGGGGGACCCCCACCAATCCCTACTTATCTGGCCAATTTGGAAGATTAAGCCTTAAATATGGTTGCTTGGTGATTTGGTTTAGCCCATATCAATTAGATTAGTCATGTGATGACTGATTAGATGAGACCTAAATCTAAAATCTCTCCATAAATATTAAGTCCAATGGTCTTTCACCGTTGTAGATGTGCGGACGTGCTACCGGCATTGATTGTTCTCTATTGGTCATAATGGTTCAACTGCATCGGAAACATGCAACCACTCTATTAGCAAAGAGTTACTCTCAGATAAAGATGGGGTTGGGCCCAATAACTGTTAGGTGAGGGACCCAATGATGGCTTTGCACCTGCTTGTAAACGGTGGGTCTAACTTAATTAAGGAGTGTGGATAATAACTGTTAGCTGAGCCCACATGACTTAGAGATCAAGTCACTGCAATATGCTTAGAGAAGCATCTGGGTAAAGAGTTATCCATGCATCGATGTGCATGTTATCAATAACTGTTAAGTGAGGTGCACGGCATCGGTGGACTGCAGCACCCACTAGAAACTCAGTTGTCGTGTTAGAATTTTTGTTTCTCCATTTGGAGAGTGTGGGAGATCTGATAAAATAGTGGAAGTCTTTTTATATCTAAAAGTTTCTAGATCAAATTGTAAAATAAGTACAAACATCCAACTATAATCTTTACTCTGTTATTTATTGTGGTAGCTTCCAACCCTCTAGCTCAAATCCTAGATATCAATTGTTTAACCAAAACTAATTACATAGACTGTGTTGGTGCAAAAATCTACTTGCGCCAGAGGAGTTGGAGTCGCGGTCGCCGTCGGGACCTGCAAAAGAAGTCTAAACCGGAGGTGGGGTTGCTCCGATAAGATCCTCCGACGCTCAAGTCAGTTCTCTGCCTCAACAAGAATGGAGTGTTCGAACAAAAATTTTAGCAGAGTTTCTAGGTAAAAATGAGAGCTTATAGAATAACGTATCTGGGGTCCCCTTTTTATAGGCGGAGGGGGTAGCAAGCTGATAGCGACATCTATAACCGTCAAGTAGTGGGCCGTCCAGAGTCAGAGAAAATTTGTTGCGGAGAGTAGTGGAGCGGACCCACGGCTATCACCGGGGCGTGCCACGTGGAGTCTGCCACGGAGAGCGGAGCGGCGTCTGTTGTCGCAACTTACCAGAGAATGGAAGAATCGCGCGGTATCCATCGCAGGAAGTGGAGCAGGATCGTGGTCATTATTACGGCCTGTCAGGGAGTGACGGGGCCGCATGGAATCCATCGCAGGAGGTGGAGCAGAGTCGTGGCCGTTGCCGCGGCCTGCCAGGGGGTCCAAGCCTATCGGTCGAAGTTCGGTTGGGGTGTTTGACGGAGAGACGTGACTGGCTACCCGTCTGAGGGGAGCTTGGAGCACGGCTCTCCCAGGAGCCCAGATGGAGTCTTCTTTTCGTTGAAGTCGGGGATGAAATCCGGCTCCCGTAGGAGCCCGGGCGAAGTCTACCTGTAACTCGAGTCGTGGACGGAGTCTGGCTCCCGTAGGAGTCCAGACGGAGCCTTTCTACATTCGGAGTTGGGGACAAGATCTGGCTCCCGTAGGAGCTCGGACGAAGCCTACGTGCAGCTCGAGTCGTGGGCGGAGTCTGGCTCCCGTAGGAGTCCGGACGGAACCTTTCTGCATGCGGAGTTGGGGACGAGATCTGGCTCCCGTAGGAGCTCGGGCGAAGCCTACCTGTAATCACAGTCAGGGGTGAAGTCCGGCTCCCGTAGGAGTCTGGATGAAGCTTACTTGCAATTAGAGTCAGGGACGAGGTCCGGCTCCCGTAGGAGTCCAGGCGAAGTTTACCTGCAGCTTGAGTCGTGGGCAGAGTCTAACTCCCGTAAGAGTCCGGACGGAGCCTTTCTGCGTTCGGAGTTAGGGATGAGATCTGGCTCCCGTAGGAGCTCGGGTGAAGCCTACCTGTAATCACAGTCAGGGGTGAAGTCCGTCTCTCGTAGGAGTCCGGACGAAGCTTACTTGCAATTAGAGTCAGGGACGAGGTCCGGCTCCCATAGGAGTCCGGACGAAGTTTACCTGTAGCTCGAGTCGTGGGCGGAGTCTGGCTCCCGTAGTAGTCCGGACGGAGCCTTTCTGCATTCGGAGTTGGAGATGAGATCCGGCTCCCGTAGGAGCTCGGGCGAAGCCTACCTATAATCACAGTCAGGGGTGAAGTCCGGCTCCCGTAGGAGTCCGGACGAAGCTTACTTGCAATTAGAGTCTGGGATGAGGTCCGACTCCTGTAGGAGTCCGGGCAAAGTTTACCTGCAGCTTGAGTCGTGGGCGGAGTCTGGCTCCCGTAGGAGTCCGAACGGAGCCTTTCTGCATTCGGAGTTGGGGACGAGATCCGGCTCCCGTAGGAGCTCAGGCGAAGCCTACCTGTAATCATAGTCAGGGGTGAAGTCCGGCTCCCGTAGGAGTCCGGACGAAGCTTACTTGCAATTAGAGTCAGGGACGAGGTCTGGCTCCCGTAGGAGTCCGGACGAAGTTTACCTGCAGCTTGAGTCGTGGGCAGAATCCGACTCCCGTAGGAGTCCAGACGGAGCCTTTCTGCTTTCGGAGTTGGGGACAAGATCCGGCTCCCGTAGGAGCTCGGGCGAAGCCTACCTGTAATCACAGTCAGGGGTGAAGTCCGGCTTCCGTAGGAGTCCGGACGAAGCTTACTTGCAATTAGAGTCAGGGACGAGATCCGGCTCTCATAGGAGTCCGGACGAAGTTTACCTGCAGCTCGAGTCGTGGGTGGAGTCTGGCTCCCGTAGGAGTTCGGACGGAGCCTTTCTGCATTCGAAGTTGGGGATGAGATCTGGCTCCCGTAGGAGCTCGGGCGAAGCCTACCTGTAATCACAGTCAGGGGTGAAGTCCGACTCCCATAGGAGTCCGGACGAAGCTTACTTGCAATTAGAATCAGGGACGAGGTCCAGCTCCCGTAGGAGTCCGGGCGAAGTTTACCTGCAGCTCGAGTCGTGGGCGGAGTCTGGCTCCCGTAGGAGTCCGGATGGAGCCTTTCTGCATTCGGAGTTGGGGACGAGATCCGGCTCCCGTAGGAGCTCGGGCGAAGCCTACCTGTAATCACAGTCAGGGGTGAAGTCCAGCTCCCATAGGAGTCCGGATGAAGCTTACTTGCAATTAGAGTCAGGGATGAGGTCCGGCTCCCGTAGGAGTCCGGGCGAAGTTTACCTGCAGCTCGAGTCGTGGGTGGAGTCCGACTCCCGTAGGAGTCCGGACGGAGCCTTTCTGCATTCGGAGTTGGGGACGAGATCCGGCTCCCGTAGGAGCTCGGGCGAAGCCTACCTGTAATCACAGTCAGGGGTGAAGTCTGGCTCCCGTAGGAGTCCGGACGAAGCTTACTTGCAATTGGAGTCAGGGACGAGGTCTGGCTCCCGTAGGAGTTCGGGCGAAGTTTACCTGCAGCTCGAGTCGTGGGCGGAGTCCGGCTCCCGTAGGAGTCCGGACGGAGCCTTTCTGCATTCGGAGTTGGGGACGAGATCCGGCTCCCGTAGGAGCTCGGGCGAAGCCTACCTGCAGCTCGAGTCGTGGGCGGAGTCCGGACGGAGCCTGCAGGTGAAGTCGTGGGTGAGGTCCGGCTCCCATAGGAGTCTGGACGTCGCGAAGAATCCGGTTGACACTAGCGGGGGCCTGCCCGTCGGCAAAACTTAGGAGTGTGGTGGAGGCTCGGCCGCCCGGGAGGTTTGAAGAGATGTTGCCGGAGGTCGGAAGTCAGTTGGACCCCGAAAGGTCACTCCCCTCATGAACTTCGGCTGGGGGGTATTTCATACCCAACACCAGTCCCCCTACTTCCAAGTTCGAATTTTGAATGAAGAAAGAACAGAGAAATTTTTGCAGCCGAAGTTATCCCCTTGAATCCTGTGCATGGTCGCCCCCAGATATTTTGTCATTAAATGCGTGTGTGCTGGAGTCTTTTCGAATCGGGACGATTCGAAGGGACCTTTCGAAATTTTTGCTGGTACACTGGCCCAGGTACGATGCAGTAATGGCCCCGTCAGCTGTCAGCCGCTTTTAGCCGCCCGCCGTGGTGAGTGGGACACATGTCGAGCGTGGGTCGGCGCGATCATTATGGCGCCGAATCTCAGGGTCTATTTAAACCCGCCTTTCCGCCTGAAAAATCCTATCGGCATCTGCCTTTTCTCCGAGAGTCCAGACACTCCTTGGCGTCTCCTTTGCCCTAGGCATCCTTCAAGTCATCCCTGTCCTCGCCCCTCTGCATCCTTCAGGGTGATCTAGGTTAGTCCCAGAACCTTCGCTTTTCTTCTTGCCACTTAGGGGCCTTTTCTCTTCCATTTCCTTCTGTTGCATTCCTCTGAGTTGGTCTCCCGCAACCTCTCGCCCCTTGTCCCGTCTGTTTTCTTCGGAATCTTTAGGGTCTTTATTTGAAGTCGTTCGAAATGTCTTCCGGCACCTCCGCCTCTAGCGGTTCCGGGAGTTCTTCCGCCTCAGGCCCCCAGGAGCCCCATCCTGTAGACGAACCCACTCCTGGGATCGGGCTTCGCCCGATTTTTGCGTCGGGTGCTATTCCCTGTTCTCTGACTCCGGACGAACTCCTACTGATAAGGGTTCAGTATGGAGTTCCTCCAGAGTATGACCTAGAGCTTCCTGGCCCCTCCGATCGGGCTAGCACTCCCCCACCCGATCATTTTTGCCTGTATCAGGAGGCATTTTGTGCCGGACTCCGGCTTCCACTCTCGTCCTTTGTCATCGCCCTTTTCCGCTTCCTAGATATCTCCTTAGCTTCAGTTGCTCCGAATTCTTTTAGGTTTTTGATAGGGTTCCTCTCCCTTTGCCACGTAGTCGAGGTTCAGCCCTCCCTCTCTCTATTTAGGCACTTCTATACCTTCAAGCGTCACCCTTCGGCGAAGGACTGGTGGTATTTCTCCCCTCAGTTCGGCAAGAAGGGGTTGCTGAAAGGGGCCCCCTCTTCAATCCACAACTAGAAGAAAAAATACCTCTTCGTCCACTACCCAACTTTGAGGCTGAGCCTGCCCCCTTGGGGCTCTCTGAGAGACTCTGTCCACCGGGCTCCCAGTCTGGGGGAGGACGACCTTCAGGCCATCCGGAAGCTTCTTGACTATTCTGCTCCTTCCCTCCCAAATCTTCTGAGGGAGCAATTTTTGTTCAACATCGGCTTGAGCCCCCAGGATCCTGCAAGTACTCCATCTCTTCTTTTTTCTTCTTTTCTTCCATCCTTCTTCTTTTTCTTGCTTTCTCTTCCCCCTTCTTTCTTTCTCTCTCTCTTTTTTCTTTTTCTTTTTTTTTTGCGTGTCACTTCTTCCTTTTTCACCCCACTACTGACTTTTGATTTTTTTTTTTTAGGAATGGACGCCGAAGCAGCACGGATGCTCGCCAGGGGCCTCAAGGCCCACAAAAGGAAAGGTGCCACGGCCTCCGGATCAGCAAAGAAGGCCAAGGTGGAGGAGACGAGCTCGGCCGTGCCTGTCCAGGCGGCTCTCGCGATCGACGTTCCTTCGGACGCCGAACCAACGGCCCCCCGAGCCTTTTCAAGGAGTCCACCGACTGGGGCTCCCATTTCGGGGGTCCGTTCCACGAAGGTGCCCGGAGTCGAGAGGGGGATGAGGAGGAAGTCGGTGGCCCGCAGGGGGAGTAGCCGCCGAGCCATCGTTGAGGAGTCCCTTGGTTTCGAAAAGGAGCCGGAGAATCTCTTCAATGACAGGGACTTGATCAAGCGGTTGATCGACGGCTGCATTCTGCCTGAAGTCGTTGAGAGGATCGACCGCACCGATCCTGAGCAGCGGGTTTGGGACTCCCTAGGATCCTTTCTCGAGGTAAACAAGTCTTCATTTAATTGGCTTTCCGACCTTTGTTCTGATCCCCTAACCGCCCTTGCAGATTGGGCACCAGCTCCCTGCCAACATCTAGGCGACGAACCGGGTGAGGAGGGACGCCATCCAGGCGGAGGAGCGTCGTCGGGCTGAAGTCGCTCGCCTCAAAGAAAAGGCCATTGAAGTAGCTGCCCTCCAGGAGGCCCTAGAGAAAAAAAAGCAGGCCCGGGAGGAAGAGAAGCAGACCTCGGAAGAGACGGTGAGAAAGGCGGAGGTCGAGGTCGCCAATTTGGCAGAGCAGATTCCGATCCTGGTCTCGGAGGCCAGGGGTCTTGCGGTAGAGGAGTTCAAGGCCTCTGCGGAGATGAGAGACCTGAACGTCCGATTCGGCCAGGAAGCATTCATCAAGGGGTTCGAACTCTGCCAGGAGAAGGTGGCCAGAAAATTTCTCGAGCTCGACCTCAGCTTCTTGGGCGAGGAGTCTGAAGATGAGGTCGGTCTCTCTCCTGCTGCTACCGCTGTCGCAGCCCCCCCTCCAGGGACACCGAGCTCCCCAACTCCTACTGCAGAGGTCTGAGACCTCCGACCTTGTATATATATATATATATATTTTTGTCTTTAAGAAACATTCACTCAATAAAGTCGAATTTCTTATCGTGGATGGCTTCTTCTTTCTTCCTTCCCCCTTTTTCTTTCTGCAATGGGACGCACCTTGACACTTTTATCTCTCGATGGTAGTATCCTGCCAAAGCACTTCCCCTGCCCCAGGAGATTCTGCTGAAGTCCACGATCCAGCGGCTGAAGAAGGAAGTTCTTCAGTTGACAAAAGGATCGAAGAAGATGGAAGGCGAGCTTCGCAGGTTAAGGGAGGATTATTCCGAAGCCACCTCAGAGGCCACCCGCTTTCGAAATCTCCACGTGAAGGGGATCATGGAATACAGTCGAAGGAAGGCGGACTTCGTGAGGGAGCTTGAGGAACACAAGAAGGGCGCCAGCGATCGAATCTGGGCTCAAGCTGCCAAGATCAGTTCTCTCAGGATGGAACTGTCAGCTGCGCAGGAGAGGATTGGCCAGCTGGAGGAAAGTTCATCCCGGCTCTTGGCTAGGGCCGACGGCGATCGGGAGTGGTCGAACAAGATCTCCGACCTTCAACAGCAGCTTCAGGATGCCAGGTGGGCTATGACGTGCACCGGGCCGGTTGGTGCAAGCAAGTGGATGAATATAAAGGGAGACTCAGGGCAACGACCGACGAAGTCGCCCGTCTTCAAGGGCAGCTGGCCGACAGGGCCCAGCTCGCTTCTTCTCGGGATTCCAATGAACTCCAGTCCCTAAGAAGAACCGCCGAAGGACTTTCTGTCACCCTTGGGGAGAAAATGGCTGAGCTGCAGCAATCGAAGATCCAGCTGGCGTGCGAGCAGCACGCCGTCAAGGATGCGGAGGCGGAGTCCGAGGTCCTGAGAAAGAGGCGTCGAGAGGTGGAGAACGAAAGTCTGCAGCTCCGTCAGGCGCTCCAGGATGCGCTGCTGAAAAAGGGAGAACTAGAAGAAGAAGTTGAAAATCTGAGGTAGTCCTGGATAAGGGGTGAAGCAGATAATTCGAGGTCGGAAGGAGCAGAGCTTCTCTAGGGCTCTTTTTGGCCTTCCGTGTTTCCATGCATACATTTTTTCTTTTGTTGTTTTGTCTTGCTTTTGTCATTTTGCCCTTCTTTCTTTAGCCTGCCGAGCTTTGTAGTGTATATTTTGTGAATGAAATGAAAAGAGATTTTGTGTTACCTCGTCCGCGTATTGTATCAAGTTGTCGTCCACTGAATTCCTTGTCTTTAAGACTAGTCCGACGTCGATGTCGTCTGGAGGTGCCCAATCATTGCCATGCCGATTTGCTTTTCTTGTCGTCCGTGGCCATAGGCTCGAGCTTGGTGGTCCGTATTCCGCATCGCCTCGAAGGTGTTGCTGTTTTCTTGACCTGTGTCGAGAGCTTTCTTAGGGGTCGGGGATGTTAGGTAGGAACTTCCCGTCTTTGTTGAGACGAGGTTCCTTAGGTCCTTGGTGTGGTTTGTTTCTCGTCTGCTATCGGCATAATTCGTCTCTTTTCTTTTCAATTCTCCTCCTCTTTTCGAGTGAGGGTCCTCCCCTCACTTTTTAAGGGGTCACGTAGAAGTGTAGCGGTGCCATTGAGGGGACTTTTCCCCTTATCCAATTTTGTTGGGCAGTCGGATCCTCGTCGTCATTAGGATGAGTTTCTCCCTCTGTCCTTGACGTGGTCGATCTCGGTTTGGGTTAGGACGAGGTTCCCATCCTGTTCCCAATGAGGCTGTGGAGGCACATAGGGGTCGTCGCAAGGGCCTCTCCCCCCATCCGATCTAAAAGAATCGGGCCTTCGACTTTACTCATGTCAGGGCGAGGTTCTCCTCCTGTCCTTAACATGGCTGTGGGGGCACATGTGGGCACTGTTTGGCCTCTCCCCCCATCCAGTCTAAGAAGAACCGAGCCTTCGACTTTGCTCATGTTAGGGCGAGGTCCTCCTCCTGTCCCTGACGTGGCTGTGGGGGCGCATAAGGGCGTTGTAGGGCCTCTCCCCCCATCCGGTCTAAAAGAACCGGACCTTTGACTTTGCTCACGTTAGGGCGAGGTTCTCCTCATGTCCCTAATGTGGCTGTGGGGGCGCGTAAGGGCGTTGAAGGGCCTCTCCCTCCATCCGGTCTAGGAGAATCGAGCCTTTGACTTTGCTCATGTTAGGGCAAGGTTCTCCTCCTGTCCCTAACATGGCTGTGGGGGCGCGTAAGGGCATTGAAGGGCCTCTCCCCCCATCCGGTCTAGGAGAATCGGGCCTTTGACTTTGCTCATGTTAGGACGAGGTTCTCCTCCTATCCCTAACATGGCTGTGGGGGCGCTCAAGGACCGTTATATAGGCCTCTCCCCCGGTCTGACCTTAAAATAATCGGACTTTCATTTTGCTCATGTTAGGATGAGGTTCTCCTCTTGTTCCTAACATGACCTTGTTATAATTGTTTGAAGGGGTCGTCCCCAATCGTAACAAGTCCATGCCGAAAGGGAAAGACATGCAAAGTAGAAAGGAATTTCGATTCAAAGTAAAGTCGTGAGTAGTACATTCACAGATTTCCTGAATTCCATGGTTGTGGAAGGTCTGCTCCTCCTTGAGGGCCTCCGGTGATGGAGTCGATGGTCGCGATTGGAGGTTGATCTCCGGGCTGCTCCTCCCTCCTTGGCGGTTCAGGTTGCGGCAGGGCCCTTGGCCGATCTTCTCTACCCTCAGGCCGGCGTCGAATGAACCTGTCGAGTCAACCTCACCGGATGAGCTCCTCGATCTCATCTCGGAGCTGGATGCATTCCTCCATGTCGTGGCCGTGGTCGCGATGGGAGAGACAGAACTTGTTGGGGTTGTGCTTCCCGGGGTGTGTGCACATCCTCTCTGACCTAGGGAGCTGCTCCCTGACCTCCATCAGTACCTGGGTCTTCGAGGCATTGAGGGAGGCATAGTTGCGAAATCTTCCCGATGGAGAACCCCATCGGACTCTGAGGTTCGGACTTCTCTACCTACGTACCCGGGGAGGAGTATGGACACGCTTGTGCCCAGGAGGGGATCGAGAACGCGGCCGAGCTTCTCTCGACCCTTTTTCGACTGCGGGCTTACTCGAGTCTCCCGCCTGCCGCTCTCTCGCAGTCTCCTCATCCTTCATTTTGAAGGCTTCCTCTGCTCGGGCGTACCCTTCAGCCCGAGCCAACAAATCAGCAAAATCCCTGGGGTACTTCTTCTCCAGGGAGAACAAAAGGTCATTCTTCTGAAGGCCGCCCTTCAGAGCGGCCATTGCTACCGATTGGTCCAAATTCTGGATCTCCAGCACTGCGATATTGAAACGGTTGATGTAGGCTCGGATGGACTCCCCCTCCTTCTGCTTGATATTAATGAGGGACTCCGAACCCTTCCGGGGGCGCCGGCTGCTGACGAAATGGGCCACAAATTGGTGGCTCATCTGATCGAAGGAAAAGATGGTACCCGACTTCAGCACCGAGTACCAGTTTCTTGCCGCTCCCTTCAAGGTGGACGAGAAGGCTCGGCACAGAATGGCATCGGGTGCACCATAAAGCAGCATCATCATCCGGAAGGCCTCCAGATGATCAACCGGGTCCGAAGTCCCGTCATAGCTTTCGAACTGAGAGAGTTTGAAGTTTGGCGGGATCGGTTCCTGCATGATCATTTGAGAAAAGGGAGGGTCAGTACAAATATCCTCACCATAGGCGGAGGGAGCGTGGTGGAGTTCTTCGATCCGCCGGTTCATCTCTTGGAGTCTCCGGTCCAAAAAATCCTTCCGACTTCGGGTCTCGAGAGTCCTCTAGCAGAATGGGGGCAGGGATCTTCCAGGGGTGGAGTCGTGATCCGATTGAGGGCTCTCCATCCTCGGGTTCGTCTTCCCAAGAAAGACGGGGCGGCTGGCCCACGTGGCCCGCCCCACCGTCGGATTCTGGTGTTCCGACGATGCTCTTTCCAGGCGTACTGATGCCTGCGGCTGCTGCTGCTGCATGGCCTGCACAGCTTCAGTGAGGCCCCTGACCTGCTGTGCTAGCAGATCAAATTGCTCCGTGCCGACCGCCGTTGTTGGAGGAGGAGGAGGTGGCTGGGAAACTGGAGGTGAGGTCGGAGCCTGAGATCTGACCGTGGAGGCTGTGGATCGTCGCGTGGATGCCTTGCGGGGAGGCATCGGGCAAAGACCAAGTGGATGAAGGAGGAGAGGGCACCGAAAAAAATGCCCGGGGGCAGTCCCGTTGAGCACTCCTTTAAGAACAAGGGTACTGCGAAGACACAGCCCTTCCTCTAGCGCCAATCCTGTTGGTGCAAAAATCTGCTTGCGTCGGAGGAGCTGGAGTCGCGGTCGCCGTCGGGACCTGCAAAAGAAGTATAAACCGGAGGTGGGGTTGCTCCGGCAAGACCCTCCGACGCTCAAGTCAGTTCTCTGCCTCAACAAGAATGGAGTACTCGAACGAAAATTTTAGCAGAGTTTCTAGGTAAAAATGAGAGCATATAGAATAACGTATCTGGGGTCCCCTTTTTATAGGCGGAGGGGGTAGCAAGCTGATAGCGACATCTATAACCATCTGGTAGTGGGCCGTCCAGAGTCAGGGGAAATTTATTGCGGAGAGTAGTGGAGCGGATCCGTGGCTATCACCGGGGCATGCCACGTGGAGTCTGCCACGGGGAGCGGAGCGGCATCCGTTGTCGCGACTTGCCAGAGAATGGAAGAATCGTGCGGTATCCATCGTAGGAAGTGGAGCAGGATCGTGGTCATTATTACGGCCTGTCAGGGAGTGACGGGGCCGCGTGGAATCCATCGCAGGAGGTGGAGCAGAGTCGTGGCCGTTGCCGCGGCCTGCCAGGGGGTCCAAGCCTATCGGTCAGAGTTCGGCTGGGGTGTTTGACGGGGAGACGTGACTGGCTACCCGTCTGAGGGGAGCTTGGAGCACGGCTCTCGCAGGAGCCCGGATGGAGTCTTCTTTCTGTTGAAGTCGGGGATGAAATCCGGCTCCCGTAGGAGCCCGAGCGAAGTCTACCTGCAACTTGAGTCGTGGGCAGAGTCCGACTCCCGTAGGAGTCCGGATGGAGCCTTTCTGCATTCAGAGTTGGGGACAAGATCCGGCTCCCGTAGGAGCTCGGGCAAAGCCTACCTGCAGCTCGAGTCGTGGGCGGAGTCCGGCTCCTGTAGGAGTCCGGACGGAGCCTTTCTGCATTCGGAGTTGGGGATGAGATCCGGCTCCCGTAGGAGCTCGGGTGAAGCCTACCTGTAATCACAGTCAGGGGTGAAGTCCGGCTCCCGTAGGAGTCCGGACGAAGCTTACTTGCAATTAGAGTCAGGGACGAGGTTTGGCTCCCGTAGGAGTCCGGGCGAAGTTTACCTGCAGCTCGAGCCATGGGCGGAGTCCGGCTTTCGTAGGAGTCCGGACGGAGCTTTTCTGCATTCGAAGTTAGGGACGAGATCCGGCTCCCGTAGGAGCTCGGGCGAAGCCTTCCTGTAATCACAGTCAGGGGTGAAGTCCGGCTCCCGTAGGAGTCCGGACGAAGCTTACTTGCAATTAGAATCAGGGATGAGGTCCGGCTCCCATAGGAGTCCGGGCGAAGTTTACCTGCAGCTCGAGTCATGGGCGGAGTCCGGCTCCCGTAGGAGTCCGGATAGAGCCTTTCTGCATTTGGAGTTGGGGACGAGATCCTGCTCCCATAGGAGCTCGGGCGAAGCCTACCTGTAATCACAGTTAGGGGTGAAGTCTGACTCCCGTAGGAGTCCAGACGAAGCTTACTTGCAATTAGAGTCAGGGATGAGGTCCGGCTCCCGTAGGAGTCCGGGCAAAGTTTACCTGCAGCTCGAGTCGTGGACGGAGTCCGGCTCCTGTAGGAGTCCGAATGGAGCCTTTCTGCATTCGGAGTTGGAGACGAGATCCGGCTCCCGTAGGAGCTCGAGAGAAGCCTACCTGTAATCACAGTCAGGGGTGAAGTCTGGCTCTCGTAGGAGTCCGGACGAAGCTTACTTGCAATTAGAGTCAGGGATGAGGTCCGACTCCTGTAGGAGTTCGGACGAAGTTTACCTGCAGCTCGAGTCATGGGCGGAGTCCGAATTAGAGTCAGGGATGAGGTCCGGCTCCTGTAGGAGTTCGGACGAAGTTTACCTACAGCTCGAGTCATGGGCGGAATCCGGCTCCCGTAGGAGTCCGGACGGAGCCTTTCTGCATTCGAAGTTGGAGACGAGATCCGGCTCCCGTAGGAGCTCGGACGAAGCCTACCTGTAATCACAGTCAGGGGTGAAGTCCGATTCCCGTAGGAGTCCGGACGAAGCTTACTTGTAATTAGAGTCAGGGACGAGGTCCGGCTCTCGTAGGAGTCCGGATGAAGTTTACCTGTAGCTCGAGTCGTGGGCGGAGTCCGGCTCCCGTAGGAGTCCGGATGGAGCCTTTCTGCATTCAGAGTTGGGGACGAGATCCGGCTCCCGTAGGAGCTCGGACGAAGCCTACCTGTAATCACAGTCAGGGGTGAAGTCTGGCTCCCATAGGAGTCCGGACGAAGCTTACTTGCAATTAGAGTCAGGGACGAGGTCCGGCTCCCATAGGAGTCCGGACGAAGTTTACCTGCAGCTCGAGTCGTGGGCGGAGTCCGGCTCCCATAGGAGTCCGAACGGAGCCTTTTTGCATTCGAAGTTGGGGACGAGATCCGGCTCCCGTAGGAGCTCAGGTGAAGCCTACCTGTAATCACAGTCAGGGGTGAAGTCTGGCTCTCGTAGGAGTCCGGACGAAGCTTACTTGCAATTAGAGTCAGGGATGAGGTCCGGCTCCCGTAGGAGTCCGGGCGAAGTTTACCTGTAGCTCGAGTCGTGGGCGGAGTCCGGCTCCCGTAGGAGTCCGGATGGAGCCTTTCTGCATTCGAAGTTGGGGACGAGATCTGGCTCCCATAGGAGCTCGGGCGAAGCCTACCTGTAATCATAGTCAGGGGTGAAGTCCGGCTCCCGTAGGAGTCCGGATGAAGCTTGTTTGCAATTAGAGTCAGGGATGAGGTCCGGCTCCCGTAGGAGTCCGGGCGAAGTTTACCTGTAGCTCGAGTCGTGGGCGGAGTTTGGCTCCCGTAGGAGTCTGGACGGAGCCTTTCTGCATTCGGAGTTGGGGACGAGATCCGGCTCCTGTAGGAGCTCGGGCGAAGCCTACCTGCAGCTCGAGTCGTGGGCGGAGTCTGGCTCCCGTAGGAGTCCAGACGGAGCCTGCAGGTGAAGTCATGGGGAAGGTCCGGCTCCCGTAGGAGTCCGGACGTCACGAAGAATCCAGTCGACGCTGGCGGGGGCCTGCCCGTCGGCAAAACTTAGGAGTGTGGTGGAGGCTCGGCCACCCGGGAGATTTGAAGAGATGTTGTCGGAGGTCGGAAGTCAGTTGGACCCCGGAAGGTCACTCCCCTCACGAACTTCGGCTGGAGGGGTATTTCATACCCAACAGACTGGCTCACAAATCTAAGAATCATTCTTAATTTTAGAAAATTAAGCAATGTTCTCTATCAGGTTATTCTAATATTAACAGTCTGTCCAACCCAAAGTCAACGAGTTATAATTGATGAGTAGATGGATAATGACAATAAAGATAGGTGCTATATATTAAAGTCCATGTTAGATGAACTCTAATGTATACATGAGCATATGTACACTGCCAATAGCA
Organism: Elaeis guineensis; assembly: GCF_000442705.2. NCBI lineage: Eukaryota > Viridiplantae > Streptophyta > Magnoliopsida > Arecales > Arecaceae > Elaeis > Elaeis guineensis. The sequence continues at coordinate 119,462,714 of NC_026000.2, read as the reverse complement.
TATTGATTCATCTATAAGTGTTGTGAGGTGATCAAAGTCGCACAGCACATGAAATGCACGATGGACAGTCAGTCTATGATTATTATTTGATAATGATCCAGGAACTTAAGGAGCTTAAAAAGCTCCACATGACCATGCACAAAAATTACTTGTGGATTTGATCCTGCGATCTCTTTTTATAATTAGTTTATATGGGTAGTTTATGGTAAACTATCATATGATGATCATCTTGGCATCTTATCTGAATTGGTCAAAATATTGGTAACTAAAAAACTTTAAAAAGTTTAGAGGTATATACCTGGAGAGCCTAAAGAAATAAAGACATACCTTGAGTAGGCATATTGAAATTGCTTAATACTATCCTTATGATTTTCTCTTCTTCCAGTTGACTTTTAAACTCTAGTGCTTCTTATGCATAGAGTCTATGGGAAGGTAGAGGGCTAAGGAAGTAACTTCTAAAATTGGCAATAGGGCAAGAGTTGCTACTACGGCTATGGGTATCTATCCTTTGTGATTATCATTTGGATTTAGTTCTTAAAGACAGTCGCTATCATTTACATGGTGATGCATCTGTGAAGAGATCGAGAGTTAAGATAAATCTTAAGTATATATGAAACCTTAGGCTAAGTCATATAGGAGAAGAAATGATTAACAAACTGAAGAAATATGAGCTTTTGGGCTCATTGACTGTTGAGTCATATCTAGTTTGTGCATCATCTCTTTGAGAAAAAATTATTAAGCTACTCTTGTGGGACAAGAGGAAAAAGATCATTGAAATACTTATCCTAATACACATTTGATGTGTGTAGCCCATTTGATGTGCTAATAAAGAGAGTTGTCTCTACTTCATTATCTTTACCGATGATCAGTCATAGTATGGGTAAGTATATGAGATACAAATCTAAAATTTTGAAAGATTTAAAGAATTCAAATGTGAAATAGAAAAACAAATCAAAAAAATTTTAAAAGTACTTCGATTGGATCGAGGATGCAATATCAAAAAAAAAAAATTTTGGTTATCTCATAAAATGGCATAGTTTTATATTGGATCCCTCTTAGTACATCTCAACTTAACGAGATAATTAGGAAGAGTCATGAGACTATATGAGCTATGGTTTGATTCATGATAGACTTCACTGATTTATTTTGTTTGTTTAAGGACATGCTTTATTTCTATGGAATTAGGTTCTCTCTAAATTTATTTCTACCACACCGTATGACATATGGTATGGTGAGAACTGAATCTTGATTATTTTAAGATCTAAAAATATCCATCCTGTGTTAAGGACAGCAGGCGAATATATTAGAAAATAGGTCTATAAAGCTCATTTTAAAAGAATATCCTAAAAGAGTTTAAGATACTACTTTTCTTCTGAAAGGATCATAATGTGATTATGATCCATCATGCTATCTTCTTGAAAAATTATTTATCCAAGATAAAATAGTGAGAGAAAAATTAAGCTCGAAAAGAGTATCTCTAAAGAGCAGCGAGCCAAAGGACCCAAAGAATCTATTCATGATGAGCCTGTATATGTATATTCCTTCTCTACCTCGTACATACAGTAGGATCTTCCATCCTCTCAAAAGGTACTTGAGTATACTTAACAGAGGATATAGAGAAAAATTATTTCTCAATGAGAGATAGGGAATATAGAGATGATCCTAAAATCTACAATGAGACGATGTCAGACATCAACTCCAAAAAAGGAATGTGAAATAACTTTCCTAACTAGATATCTTTTGAAGATTTCTATATGGAGTAGCTTATGGATTTCACTTCTTATGATAAGAGATCACTAAGTTTGCAATAATCTTGGAGTTGGAATATTTATTTCAATGATATGATCAAATTGTTTGATCATAAATGAAGAATTATGTATTTCTAAAAGGGTCAGTGGGAGTATCCAATACTGACATCGATTAAAATATGATTGTATGTACAATTCTCTATGAAAGATATGAAGCAAGCGTCTTATATTATAAGAATATAAAGATCTATAGAGATAAATGCAATTGGATGCTTATGTTCTCACAAATAAAGTATAGAGAATAGATGCTGAAAAGGTTCAGCATAGAAATCTCGGAGAGGGGTCTGCTACCCTCTTAGACATAGATGTATATCATGTAATGTACTTGAACTGATACAGTTAATACTGTGAATATCACGAGTTGATATCAGTTGTATCCAGGTTAGGAGCACTGGATTACTGTGAAAATATCTTTAAATACTTAAGAAGAACTAAGAATTTATTCTTAATTTTTGAAAAAGGATCCAAGTTAGGGGTGGGAGGATACACCAATTTAGATTAATATCTGATGTTAATGGTAGAATAGCTACATCATGGGGTGTGTTCCTGTATAATTATGTCGATATCTTGGAAGAGTTCTAAGCAATCGATCGATAGAAGCTGAATACACTGTAGATGTGTAGGATGCATTCTGATTCTAATATTAGTTATAGAACTGGATGTCATGTCATCAGATATCATGACACAATACTACAAAGATAATGACACCATAGCTCTTGTTAAGAAGCCTAAGTCTCACCGGATATCCAAACGCATAGAGTAACAGAATACGTGACTACCTCAAGTAGAAATACATAGAGGTACAGAGAGCAAACTCTACATAAGATGTGAATAACCCACTGGTAAGTCACTTAGCTAGCTGCAGACTAAGGCCTGTCTTAAGAAAATGAGGCTTGGTATATGGCAGATTGACTTTAGTACAAGTGAAAGATTGTTGGATGTATATCCTAGAAGCCAATCTTGACTGATGCATATCATACTACTAGGACATGATTTTATACTTAATGGGCATTTATATTACCATTCATATTTTATGTGTCCAAGAATCATCCAAGGGATTAACAAGATGATGACACGTATTTTCAAAGAGTTGAGAATTTAAGACATGTGTTATTGATGGTTAATTCCTAAATTGCTCCTAATCATAGGATCATCATGGGGATGGTGATTGATCCAGATAGACTAGTGCATGGATCGCTTCCTTCGGATAGATGAATTTCAAGTCTGCAGTGTGGTGACACTAGAGCGAGAGTGCAGGTTGTTATTAGAGAACAACAAGTACTGAGCGTGACCAACACAAGAAGTCACATGATGTCTGCTCACTCATTAGTGACTTTCTCAATGCTATAGTAGTATGACTGATCCTTTGACCTGCGGTGCTATAGTTGCTCGCAGTGAGGTTGCTGGAGTTTGACTACACATAAATATTGACTCAATGAGTCCTTGTAGTGGATGTTGATGACAGTTGATCCACTGTAGGAGTAGAATGTGCACCTAGATGGAATCTATCGATCCTAGCAGAAGGGAGTAGTCCTATAGAATTTAAAAAGCTATGTCCTTAAGTGTATAGCCATAGCAATATGATTAATGAAAAAGAGTTTCTATGAGAATCATACATGGACTCGAGCTAATTGAATCTATCATATGATTGATGATGAGGTTTAATGATTTATCCATGACCTGCCATCTGGTCGGGACTCACGATAGAGGAACTGTATCATACATTAACTGCACCTAGAGGTTCATAATCTTTTATTCTGCTGGATTGCCACTACATACTGCTAGATATCACTGATGGATTGTGAGACCCACAAGTATCATCTTGATGATCGATAATTTTTAATGGACAGAGTTGGAATGGTTCCAACCCAATGAAAAAAGTATTAATGATATTGTGATAGGGATTATAATATATCTCACTACCAGACAGAATAGAACCTATGAAGTCACACACAAAAAAACTTTTGACTGATCGGATGGTTGAATTGTGATTATGAATCGTGATAGAATTTAATTATCAATTTGATTGATGATTAATTCAATGCAAAAGTTATAATTAAGCAACTCGCTAAAGAGTTAGTGAGTTATAGAAGGATTAATTAGCAATTGGATTGCTAATTGGCACAATTTGATTGAGCAATAGGGCTTGCATCAAGTCTAATTGAATTAGATTTAATTTGACTTGACATGGATTTGATTTGATCAAGCCTAATTGGATTATGAGATAACCAAATTGCATGAAAGAATAATTCTTTGTTTGATTAGGATTGGGGTTTGACTTAATTCCTAATCAGATTAGGATCTAATTAAAGATTGTTTCAATTTCTATTTGGACTAGAAATTCTCTTTTTCATGGGTGTACTAAACCTAATTAGATGAGGATTAAATTGAGTTTGACTCAAGCATCAAGAGAGAGTCCAAAAAGACTAAAAATCTTCTTCTAATTAGGTGACTTCTAATTTCTAATTAGATTAAGTTTTAATCTAAATAGTTTGGGCTCCTAATCAGATTAAGATTTCAATCTATTTGGGTCTAATCAATTCTTAATATGATTAGAATTGGTTAGAATTTTATTTGAATTAAATCAGCCACCTAAAGAGGAGTCCCATGGTGTTAAAACTCTACCTCTCTAGGTGCCATAAGGAGTCCCACACCCACTTAAATTTTGGATGCCATATACCCCACGCCCTCTTCTCCTTGTGCGTGTAAGAATCCATGGGAAAAATCCTTTCTCCATGAGATATATTGGCATAAAAGGAAATATGGGTTGCACAGCATAAATTTAAGAGTCCAAAGGAGTTTGGACTCTCACCAAAACCCTATCTCTTCTCCTATTTAAACATGGGATCATGAGGGATGGTTAGAACCTGATGTGATCAGTTTGAGATGCCAAAAACTAAAGGAGTGTGCATGGAAAAAATTCAAGGGAGAGAGGCACGGCATGATGGGTCATGGCGCGAGGTAAGTTGGTTCATATCTCTTCTTTCTTACCAACAACCAAAGGTTGGTTGTTAGGGCCTCTTCTTTCTCTCTTTTATCCTAGTTTGGACATGGGATTTTCTCTTCTCTTTGTCCAAGAATTGGACATATATTCTTACATTTCTAGTGTAGAGATTTGGTGCATGGATTTTAGGAAGAAAGAGAAGAAAGTATTTTTCTCATGATCTCTAGCGTAGAGATCATTATCCTCCTATTTACTTTTTCTTCTCTAAGAGTGTCTTGAGAGAAAAGAAAAATTTTTCAACCGTCAAGATGCGATCTCTGCAAGGGAGCTAGCACTCCGGTGAGATCAAGAAGCTTCTGATCAGATCAAAGTCTTGTATGGATATCCGTAGAGGCCAGACACTTATGTGGTTTCAAAGAATATTCGAAAGACATTCATGATCATCAGTTCGCAGTATAGATCGACTCGTGCTAAGGTTTGAAGATTGGATCTTCTCTATTTATTTTTCTCTATGTGATTTCTGAATCTAAATTCTATCTCATATATATCGATCTTGTTTTATGATTTTAAGATTTGATCTTATGCATGCTTTGATTAAATTAGATTTAATCTGAATTTTTAAAATTTTTTACTACGTACTTATTTCAAAATTTTTACATACATGAAATCATGAAATCCCAACATACTATAATCCTCATAGGCTGCACATGGACTCAAATGTGGCTCGACTAATCTTTGTGCACCCATGGGTAGGTTCTTAACCAATTATTTCATCAAACAACTTATAGCAGTTAATTTTACCCCAGGAACCTCTTCAGCAAGTATGTGGCACCTTCACTGAAAGTTCTGGTTAGGTCAACCATTAATATGTCAGAATTCAGTACATCTGATAAATGAATGATCAGATCTGAGTGTGGCTTGACCAACCTGACCATCGATAGAAAGATACATCTAAATCAGCATATTATGAATGATAACTCTGAATAGCCAGATGAGCACCAGTCATGTGGTGCCTCCAATGATCATCTCAACTATTGGACTCATTATCATCCAACTTAATGGGAGGCTATGATCTAGTTATTACCATAACTATTCATTTTTAAAGACTTAATAATTTTAAAAGATTCAGTTAGATTCATTAAGAGAAGAGAAAAGGCTGACCAGCTTATCATAACCCTTCTACTAACTTCACCAAGACAGATCAAAGAAGACTGGATACAAGTTGGTCCAGCCGACTAGTCACAAATTCTTCCACTGACTTTATCAAGTCATGAAGAGGACTATAGACAAGTCAAACTAGGGGTACCTAAATCAGTTATACTGATTTTTTAGCTTGCATGGATCAACCCTAATCATTAAGTGATCTGATATAAATATGATTCACCACATTGGTTAGGTAAGTGAGATCGGTGGGAGGGATATGCCATTAACTCACCATAGACTCAATCTATGTGAGTAACTCCTAATTAATGACCACCGATCAAGATGCCATACTTGCCTTAGACACCAACTGGTTGTTGAAAAATGTATCCTAAAGTTAATCGTTTGACGATTGTGCTAATTATAAATGTATATGAATTGATAAATAATAAAAATTATTTGGCCTTTTTCATTATAAGGTTATATTTTCTAATAAATTTTTATGTTGTGATGAAGTCCTTAGGATTACTTTGATCGATAAAGAAGGATTTATCACGTAGTCTTTAAATTGATTCACGACCAAACGATACACTATTACTAGGACGATAGCGATATCAAGTGTAGGTCATTGTGTGCCATATGCATTCACTGTCCTCATAATCAAATATTATAGAGACACTGGCATGACATGTAGGTGAGATATAGAAGTACATCATTACTAAACGTGACCAACTGTGGAGCACTCTGCTGTCAAGGGTAGCTCGCAAAGGGCATGGGTATAAGTGTCCCTCCGACCTGAGATCACCACGGTGACTTGCAAGCAACTCACTGTACTTTGATGCCGGACTAACTGAGTTTCTAATTCAATAATAGAAGATTTTTGGATGCAGTCAAATACTTGTCAAGTCGGTGTATAAGTCAAGATGGGATTGACTCATCCGAATTAGTAGGAGTTAACGTATCAATGTATTTCAATTTAGCAAAATCTAGGTCTGCATAATCCATGTAATAGATTTGAAAGATTAAAATACAATTTGGATGACTTATCTAGGATTGACAGTTAAATTCTAGGTCATCCTCGAGCATTAGGGTCAAAGGGATGAATTATATGGTAATCATACACCAATAGGTTCTTAAATGTTGCTTCATCATCATTCGACCTATCCAGATGTCAGGTCACCATTGCTAGATAGTTACGTCGATTGATTTAAAAATTTATTTTTATACTACTGACTTAGATTTGAACCTATGGGGTCACACTCAAAAGAAGTTTCTGACTGATTATAAGGCTAATCAACAATTGAGAATCGTTCAAAGGCTTAATCGTCAACTCGATTGATGATTAACCTTATACAAAAGTTACAATAAATTAATTCATCAAATATTAATAAATTAATAAATAATTAATTAGTAATTAAATTATTAATTAACTCAATTTGATTGATCAAAGAGATTAAATAAAATCTAACTGAATTAGATTCAATTAGGTTTGACCTAATTAGGTTATGAGATAACCTAATTACTAAGAAAGAATTATCCCTGATTTGATCAGAACTTTGATTCAATCAATTCTTAATTTAATTAAAATTTGATTATAAAATTATGAACCTAATTAGATTAGATTTTATATATTTTATTTGGATAAATCAGATATGATTTGATTTGGATTCAAATAAGGAAACCTAGAGTCCATATAGGATTGGACTCTTCCTTTCCATATGCCTCCCACTTTGACGCCAACTTTCTCCATGCTCAAAAAGTTTTTGTGTGAAATTTTTTCATGCCAAAGAGGTCTTCTCCCTCTCTTTCTCACATCCAAATTTGATTTGATTTTGATAAAAGAAAGATTTTAAAATTAGATTTAAAAATATTCCTTATCAAGAGAATCTTTTCTTATCCAAATCACTCCACATGCCAACTTATTTCTTTTCTCCTTATGTGTGCAACATTTTGAGAAGATTTTTTGTAAAAAATCAGTTGGAGAACTAATTTACCATAAAAAAATATGGGAAGGGATGTCCCATATTTTTTTGAATATATTTTGATATGGAATTGGGAGAGGGTGCGACATCTCTTGGAAGAGTCCAAGATCTCTTGGACTCTTCACCCAACTTATTACATGCCTATAAAAAGGAATTTGTTTCTCTCTTTTGTGTGTGTAAGAGGCCAGACAAAAGGGATTTCATGGTGAGAAGTCCTTGGGCATGGGTTCATGGCATGTAAAGAGAAGGAGAGTCCTTTCTCTTGGGGTATGCACAAAATATATTTTTTCAGGGTTTGTTCCTCAGGATTTGAGAAGAGAGAAACAATAAGAGAGAAAATAGTTTCTTCTCTTCCTTTCTTTCACCTCTTCATCTCCTATAGAAGTCCATCTTTAACCTTCAAAAAGGTTCTAGAGATTTGAAAAAGAGATCCAGATCAGCCAAGAAGAAGGTCTTCACGTGAGCTAGCACTTTCGAGAAGATCGATTAGCTCAGGTAAAGATCGGATGCGTGTGCAGCTGTGAGCAACTAGCGAGAATCCTCTCTACCATGTCTTTCAGCAGCAGCGATCATCGATCCATGCTCACGTATCAAGTTCTGAACTCAAATAGAAGTAGATCTGATCTACTATTCAAATCCATGCATGCAGATTTTATCATATGATTATTTCATATTTTATATACAACATATCATATCATACATCTTAGAGTAGGTTGATTTGATGATTAGATCATATGCATATTAGATTAATTTTTAATTTGATTAATCTAATTATCTTTCACTGTAATTTATTCGAAAAAAATTTTAAATACATGCATGAAATCACCTCGTCGATCAACAATAGTATCAAAGCCTAGGTTCGTTATGAAATATTATATGTGCATATTAATTCTAAAATTTAATTTTATTTAGATCTGATATGTGATATCTTAGATCTGAATTTAATTAATGGTTGATCGCATAGACTGATATAAGATTGTCCTACTGTAGGGTTTACCTCTTACAGTGAAAAGATTATCCTAGTTTGTACTGATCATTGATAAAATTTGATTTTATATATTGTATGTGATGTTTATGATATGATTTAGATATGATCTAAGATTATAATAAGATCTAATATAATTTAAATTAGATCTAAATTCAAACATATATGATATGTGATTAGATTAGATGATCTGATTAGCAAGTATTTGGATTGGATTGATCACTAGGCCATTCGATCATAAGAGCTAGAAGGGTTTAAAGACCCTCTTTTCTCATTCGATGGGGTGCTCTTATAGTATGTAGGGGTGCCATGTGATTAGATCCCATAAAGAAAAATGTGAAAGGAAGAACTTACTTTATTGTAAAACTCTAGATCTTGAACTTCTAGGTTTGTTGTATGTGATATAAAGTCGTATGAAATGTAAGACATCTAATCTATGTGATTAAAATTATTTTAGTCAAAAAAAAATAAAATCTCAAATTATAAAATATTTAGATATGGTTTAAAAGATGTTTATGATTGATTTTATTTTAGGATTATACAAAATTTTTTAGATCTGAATCGTGCTCGCATAATTACTGAGCCTATCCAGTTTTGAATTGAGTTGATCCAGTCCCCTTGTGTACCTGGCTCAATGTTGATTGAGTCGATCTAGTTTCAAAATAAAAAATCTTTACAAAATATTTGTTGTAAATTATTTATAAAATAAAAATTAAAATTATTTCAAACCTAAACCTATGTTGATGCTAAACTTAATTGAGAATTTAGTGAAGAATCGATTAGATCTAGAATTATGAATTAAAGATCTAATGTCATTCACATAAAATATGAGGGCATGGGTTAGCTCAAATCAGGTCCTCTTAATTGGATTAGACTTAAGGATAGAATCAAAGAGTTAGTGAACTATATAGAGAAATTGATTAAATCTAATCAAATATTAAATTAGATTAAATTAGAATTTTTCTAGAACCAATACAATAGTTGTAGATGGTCAAGTCCATATCTTTGATTAGATCAAATAGATCTTGATTATAGTTCAGTGGTTGAATCCAAATTATTAGGCTAGTCAAATTGAAACTAGTTAATCAATTGGTGTCAAAGATAAATTTGATATTTCGATCGATGATTTTTAATTGAGAGCGGCTTATCTGGCTATTTCGATGGTGTCTAAGGCAAGCTTAGCAGACCCTCCCACCGATCTCACTTACCTGGCCAATTTGGTGGATTATGTCTTGATTAGATCGTTAAGTGATTCGAGTTGACCCATACCATTAAGGTTGATCAGTGTGACTGATCTAGATGCTAGTTCGATCAGCATGATCCTAATCCGATTAAGTGACTTGGTGAAGTCAGTGGAAAGATTATGGTCTACTGATTGATCTCTTCTTCTCTTTCTCTAAATTAATTAAATTTTTTAAATTATTAGGTCCATAAAATGAGCTACTTATGAGGATAACTAGATCATAGCCTTTCATTAAGGTGAATGGTAATGAATCCATTATTTCTGATTGACATTGCAGGCGCCATCTGTCTGGTGTCCTCTCAGAATGATGGAATTATCATTCATCATATAATGACTCTGTTATACTATTTGATGATGGTTGGGTTAATCGAACTATCCTCAAGCCTGATCATTCATTAATTAGAATCACTGAATAGGTTCAGATTAATGGTTTGACCTAATCGAAACTTTCAGTGGAGGTCTATTGCCAACTGAAATAAAATCTAAAGCTAAATTAACTACTAAAAATTATTTAAAAAAATAATTGATTGAGAACCTACCCATAGGTGCATATGGGTTGATCGATCCATCCTCGGGCCTGTATGCAATCTGTGTGGATTCTAGTACCCACTAAGGGATTAAAGTAATTCTTCGAATTGGAGGTAGAGGCTATCAATTTGTATAAAATAGTGAGAAAACTTTTAGACTAAAGTCCAAGTCTTTAGGCTTAATCAATTCATAAACATTGAGGTCTTATATTTTTCTTTCAGTTATGGCTAGATATTCGTTACTCCATTCACTGTTTGATAGTGACTTATTTATAGAATCCAACTTCGATAGATGGTATTAAAAGTTATAAATAGTTCTAGAGTACAAATGGATCTTAAATATGATTATGAATCTAGCACTTGATATTCTCACATCCAACACACATGATACGATCAAAAGCACTTATCAGAAGTGGCCAAATAATCATATCACCATATGGTATTTTTTGAGAGTAGTAAAGAACATGAATTTATTTGTAAATTTGATGATGCTCAGTGGAAGGAAATCCTTCAAATGTTGAAGGAGTTCTTTTGCACCTCTGAAGATGTGTCTTCAGTGAGACAACAATCCTTTGAGAAAGAATAAGAAGGTGCTAAAGAGTCGTGCTTGAGCTAAGGAGTCCGAACTGACAAAAGAGTCTAAGATTAACCTAATCTGGCAGAATCCTTTGATCCGAACAGGCAAAAGAAGAAAAATCAGCAAGGATTATTGGACAAGATACTTATATGATAACTCCTTGTGATTTCTCTGTCTGTGACACTACTACCTAGATATTGGATATCAGAAGTCTATGCAAATTATCGCAACAACTTCAAGATAGTAGAATGATTGAAAATAGCAAGAGGTTCCTGAATGTTGGAGATGGAAGTTATGTTTCAATCCTGATTTTAAGAATCGTCAAGCTTATTTTCAATTCTAATAATGTCGTTTTAGTGATAGTCACTATTGTCTAATAATTTTATGATATCATTATAAATGATGTCAAAATCATATGGATAACTAAGAAATAATATTTACACAGTCTGTTAGTGTACTGTACACAACAAACAAACTCCTTAGAGTAGATAATATCATGAAAGCCTACCTTTGGTAATTTAGGCTCAGACACATAAACAAGAATAGGATCAACAGAAGATAATTCTCGAAGTCAATGATTGTGAATCATTGTCAACCTGTCAATCCTATCTCTTTAGTAAGATGACCGAATCATCTTTTGCTAGAAAAAATGAACGAGTCAATAATATTCTGAATCTGATACATACTAATGTTTTAGATCTATGAACATATTTGTCATAAATTTAGATTATTTGAAATGTTCAAACAATTCCTTGATAAGATAGTAAACTGGATGAGAACAACAAAGATTTGATCACCTACATGGATACCATATAGAGGTCCGACTCTGATTAATGGCTTGGAGCCATAGAGTCCGAAATGAAGTTCATAATGGTCAACAGTGTATAGACACTCATTGATCCACTCGAAAGAATAAAGCCCATAGGATGTAAGTGGATCTTCAATAGAATCAAAGAGTACAGATGAGAAGGTGGAGACCTAAAATGCTCATCTGGTTGCCTAAGGATATTGTCAACATTATGGTATGGACCATAATGAGATAATTTTCTTCTGTGGCAATGCTAAATATTTTGGAGTTGAAACATGCATTTTGATAAGTGATCAAAATATATAGCTTCGTTGAGAAGAAAGAAAAATCCTGCAAATACAAATGGGTTAATAGTTCTATGAGTGTATTTCTTGTTTTGTATGTTAATAAAATTTTTTTAATCAAGAATGATATTCCTTACATTGCAGGGAATAAAGGTTTTACTATTATCATAATTCTCTATAAAAGACTTTGGGAAAAGCATCCCTCATCTTAGGGATGAAGATCTATAGAGATAGATCTAAGAGGCTGCTTGCATTATCTCAGTCCAATATACATAGAGTATTTATGAGTAGAATTTATTCTATCATATACACCATGTATGAGATCGGATATGCTATACTCGCTAGGGTAGTGAATGGATGCCTACAAGATCCGAGTTAGAATCACAGGAAAGTCATCTTTAGGAATTTGAGAAATATTAAGGACTGGTGATTCAGTTATGGAGAATCTGACTTAAAACTTGTAGAGTATGACTCTAATTTTTAGTTGGACATAATAATAACAAGAACATATTGAAATACATCCTTACCCTAAATAATGAAGCAATTTGCTAGAAAAATTTCAAGCAAAGCAATATAACCAATTCAATTTGCGAGGCAGAATGTATTACAGCATTCGATGCTTGCAAATAAGCTATATGATTGTACAGATTCACTGACAAGCTAGGAGTGGCATCCTCTGATGATAGTCTTGCTATATTATACAGCACTGAAACCATAGCTCATGCCAAGGAGCTGAAGTTTCATTAGCTTATCAAGCATTTTGCATCGCTACTACTTTATTCAAAAAATTTGTTAAGATAACGTCGAATTTTAGAAGATCGATGGAAAGGAGAACATGACCAACTTATTTACTAAAGCCTCGATATCTAAGAGTTCTAAGATGATAAATAGAAGATAGGTATATGATACTATACTGATTGGCTTTAGTCCAAATGGGAGTTGTTGGAAAATATATCCTAAAGCCAATCATTTAATTATTGTGCTAATTATAAATGTATATGAATTGATAAATAATAAAAATTATTTGATTTTTTTCATCACAAGGTTGCATCTTCTAACGAATGCCTATGCTATAATGAAGTCCTTAGAACTACTTTGATCAATCAAGAAGGATTTATCGTATAGTCCTTAAATTGGTTTGCGACCAAATGATATGCTATTATTAGAATGATAGCGATATCAAGTGTAGGTCATTGTATGCCATATGTGTTAGTTGTTCTTGTAACCAAATAATATGAAGACATTGGTATGGTATATAGATAAGATGTAGGAGTACATCATCATGGAACATGATCAACTGCGGAGCACTCTGCTGTTAAGGATAGCTCGCGAAGGGTATGGGTATAAGTATCCCTCTGATCTGAGATTACCACAGTGACTTGCAAGCAACTCACTGTACTTTGATACCAGACTAACTGAGTTTCTAATTCAATAATGAAAAATTTTTTGGTGCAATCAAGTACTTGTCAAGTCAGTGTGTGAGTCAAGATGGGATTGATCCCTCTGAATTAGGAGTTAATGTATCAATATATTTTAATTTAACAAAATCTGGATCCGGATAATCTATGTGATAGATTTAAAAGATTGAAATACAATATGGATGACTTATCTAGGATTGATCGTTAAATCTTAGATCATTCTCAAGCATTAGGGTCAAAGAGATGAATTATACGATAACCATACGTCAATAGGTTCTTGAATGTTGCTTCACCATCGTTCGACCTATCCAGACGTCGGGTCACCATTGCTAGAAGTTACATCGATTGGTTCAAAAATTTATTCTTGTGCTACCGACTTAGGTTCGAACCTATAGGGTCACATCCAAAAAAAGTTTCTGACTGATCATGTGGCTGATCAATGATTGAGAATCATTCAAGGGCTTAATCGTCAATTCGATTGATGATTAACTTTACGCAAAAGTTGTAATAAATTAATTCATCAAGTATTAGTGAATTAATAAAAAATTAATTAGTAATTAGATTATTGATTAGATCAATTTGATTAAGTAAAGAGGATTAAATAAAATCTAATTAAATTAGATTCAATTAGGTTTGACCCAATTTGGTTATGAGATGATCTAATCGCTAAGGGAGAATTATCCCTGATTGGATCAGGACTTTGGTTCAATCAATTTTTAATTTTATTAAAATTTGATTATAAAATTATAAACCTAATTAGATTAGATTTTATATATTTTATTTGGACTAAATCAAATGTGATTTGGTTTGAATTCAAATAAGGAAACCTAGAGTCCATTTAGGACTGGACTCTTCCTCCCCATGTGTCTCCCACTTTGATGCCAACTTTCTCCATGCTCAAAAGGTTTTTACATGAGATTCTTTTATGCCAAAGAGGTCTTCTCCCTTCCTTTCTCATGTCCAAATCTGATTTGATTTTGATAAAAGAAAGGTTTTGAAATTGGATTTCAAAACATTCCTTATCAAGAGAATATATTCTTATCCAAATCACTCTACACACTAACTTTTTTTTTCTCCTTATGTGTGTGACATTTTGAGCAAATTTTTTGTGAAAAATTAATTGGAGAATTGATTTATCATAAAAAAATATGAAAAGGAGCATCCCATTTTTTTTTGGGCATGTTTTGGCATGGAATTAGGAGAGGATGCGACATCTCTTGGAAGAGTCCAAGAACTCTTAGACTCTTCATCCAACTTATTACATGCCTATAAAAAGGGATTTGTTTCTCTCTTTTATGTGTGTAAGAGGCCAGAGAAAAGAACTTTCATGGTGAGAAGTCCTTGGGCATGGGTTCATGGCATGTAAAGAGAAAGAGAGTCCTTTCTCTTGGAGTGTGTACAAAATCTATTTTTTCAGAGTTTGTTCTTAGGGTTTGGGAAGAGAGGAAAAATAAGAGAGAAAATAGTTTTTTCTCTATCTTTCTTTGACCTCTTCATCTCCTCCAGAAGTCCATCTTCAATATCTGGAAAGGTTCTAAAGATTTGAAGAAGGGATCCGGATCAGCCAAGAAGAAAATCTTCGCACGAGCTAGTACTCCCGAGAAGACCAATCAGATTGGGGCTTCGAGTGGACTTTTCGTAGTGGTCGGATGCATGTGTGGCTGTGAGCAACCAGTAAAGGTTCTCTCTACTATATCTGTCAGCAGCGGCAATCATCGACCCATGCTCAGATATCAAGTTCTGAGCTCAAATAGAAGTAGATCTGATCTACTATTCAAATCTATGCATGCAGATTTTATTATATGATTATTTTAGATTTTATATGCAATATATCATATCATAGATCCTAGAGTATATTAATTTGATGATTAGATCATATGTATGTTAGATTAATTTGATTAATCTAATTATCTTTCATTATAATTTATTCAAAAAATATTCAAAATACATGTATGAAATCGCCTATATTCACCAACACTGGTTAATCAATTTCAATTCAATCAATTTATAGACTTAGGTTCGACTACGGAGCTATGATCGAGGTCCATCTTGGTCTAATCAAAAATATAAACTTTGACCAACAATAACTATTGAGAATTGATCAAGCGGAGAATTGACCCAATCAGAATTAACCATTTATTAGATTTGATCAATTTCTAATATAGTCCATTATCAATGATTTCTAACATTAGGTCTAACCCAGTTAAACAGACCTGACTCGAGCTAACCCATAAACCCATGATTTATAAAAATTATGCCTTAGATCTTTGATTCTCAAATCTAGATGACTTAATTTTTAATTAAGTTTTGAGCTAACATGGATTAGGGTTCGATATTTGAAAATAGTTTCAAATTTTATAAAATATTTTTATAAATTATCATACAATCAACTAAAAATTAATTTTAGATCTAACATACAATATATCAGATCTAAAATAAAATTTTTAAGCTCCTTTCGTTGTTCATCTTTATAAAAATTAACCATGCAGCACCCCTACAGCCATAGGAGAATCCCATCGAATGGGAGGAGAGAGCCATGCAATCCTACTTTCTCCTATGATCGGACGGCTATGGCAATCTACCTAATTCAACTACTATACTACTCAAAATTAAGATTAATTATTCAAATCTAATCTAAATAACAAAAATCAGATTATATGCACAATATACATATCATAAGAAATCTATCTCTAATACCATTTAAAGAAAAAATTGATAGATCAAAATATGCATTTTAAAAAGATTTTAGCAGAAAACTATAGATTAAATATTTTAATCTATTAGCATGCCCTAGATTTGATCTAGAAACTATCAAATAAGGATCATATGACATGAATGAATACAACATCTGAAATTAAATAATTGATCATATCGATCATGCAAGCAGATCGAATCTAAAACAAGCATTCTAATCAGGAGTAGATCCTATCTACTGAAATTAAATTCTTTATCAGAGCGCAGATCGATGATCACCACAGTTGATGGATGTGGTAACATATTTTTTTTTATGCTGAAGAGCTGCACAGCATGTCCGACCTCTACAAGAAGTTCGTTCGAAGCTCTGATCAGATCGTCCTTTTCAAAAGTGCTAGCTCGTGCGAAAGGCACTGGATGACTGATTTATGTGCCTTCATTTAGATCACCCGAATATTTTTAGATCAGAGGATGGAATAATAGAAGGAGGTGGTTGTTGGATTTGTGCCCTAGAAGTCAATTGTTGGCTGACACATAATGTATTTTCAGGGCCTAAATTTATACTTTAATACTTTCATTATAAATAAAGGGCTTTTTCTTTTCAATCATGCTTATGTGTCTATGATTTGTCCTAAAAATTAACAAAGATAATTTTTATATATTTTTAAAGAGTTAAGAATTTGAGACATACATTAACTAGTGGTTAATTTCTAAATGCTCTCGATCAAGGGATCATCATTGAGAACAGTGATCAATCTATTTGAGATTGGTGCATGATTCACCTCCTTTGTGGACAGATGAGTCTTGGATCTGCAGTATAGAGACACTGGGATGAAGGTGCAGGTGGTTATTAAAGAATAATATGCATTGAGCGTGACCAACATGAGAATCACATGGATGTCTACTCACTCGTCAGTGATCTTCTCGATGCTGCAGTGGTATGAGTGATCCTTTGACTTGCGGTGATATTGACCATTCACAGTGAGGCTACTAAGTTTGACTGCACGTTCCCTTAGTTTCTAGACATTCGGATCCTTACTGTGTATGTTGGCTTCAGTAGATTCAGATTCACTGTTTGGAGTAGGATGCACCTAGATGAATTTATTGACCTTGGTAGAAAAGGAGAAGTCCTATGTGATTTGCGAGATTGAGTTCAGAAAGTCTTTAGCCAAAGCAAGTATGAATACTGAAAAAGAGTTTCCATGGAATTCATAAATGAACTCGAGTCGAGCCAATCTTACACAAGACTGACGATGGAGTTTGACGAGTTCTCCATTACCTCCGTCAAGTCGGAACTCATGATAGAAGGACTAAATCATATGATAACTGCATCTAATAATTTATATTTTCATTCTATTGGGTTGCCACTACATACTATTAGATATCACTGGTGGATTGTGAGACTCATCGGGCATCATCTTGATGATCGATGGCCTTCGAAGGGTAGAATTGAAAATATTCCAATCTATCGAAAAGAGTTTCGATGATATTGTGATAGAGATCATAATATATCTCACTACCAAATAGAATGAAATCTATGGGGTCACACATTAAGGGATTTAATCTCAAATTTGTCAATTGGGCTTATGAAGTTCCAATTGGATTAAGGTTTATTTGAAACTCTATTAGGTTTATGAGAATCATGCTAGCACATGGTTAAATCTAATTCTTCTCGAAACTTTGATTTGATCAAGTCCACAGCTTTGAACCTAACCTAAATTTATTTGGATTTAATTGGGCTCTTAATTATAAGTTTAAAAAGATTTAATTAAGTCAATTTGTTGACATAATTACCTAATATTATCTCTTCCATATCTCCTAATTATCTCTAAGTATGCATCTAGAATAGATGGAAGAATACGTGGCATAATTTTTTTTTTTTTGAAATTATTGAGTGCCATATCCTAGAGGGGCCCACTGTAGGGAACCAGATCTAGAGTTTCAGGATTAGATCTTGAAACCTTTTCAAGATCATACAGCGGAAGACTAAAATAAATCAAAATTTATTTTCTAAAACCAGAGAATCCCTAGATCTAAGATCCTATTACATGATTATTACATAGCATTAAATCAGAAATTAAAATATATAAATATAGCATAAATTACATGTTGATCATATCAACATGTTTCTATACTACATCTAATGTATGTATTAAATAATAGATCAGATCTATTACCTTGCAAGTTAGACATTCTAACCTCACTGATCCGGGCTTAAGAATGATGTTGCAAGCCGCACACACATCCGACCTCTAGGAGTCATCCACACGAGCCCACGAATCTCGATCAGAAGTCCTGCTTCAGGAAATCAGCACAGTATGCTAGTACTGCGCTGATCCTTCTTTGATGGTTGATCAGGTACCTCCTTCTTCTTATTTGGACTCTTCCAAAGATGAAAAGTAGAAGGAAAAGTTTCAGATCTGAGACGCTCTCAGAAAACTCAAGATGGAGGGAGGAAAGATATGAAAATAAAAAAACCCTAGAAGAAGACCCTCTTCTTCTTCACGTTTTTCTCTCTAGACACCCTAACTTGTGTCTTTTATATCTCCATGACCCAAGGGTATTTCTCTCTAATTTTTGGATGGCTCAAAGGAATCTCAAATTTCTGTCTTCTCTTAAAATTTCACAAAGAAACTCATTTTATACAGAGAGATATGATAGAGTCCTTGTCTAGGTCAAATACCTAGTCAAGGCTTATCCAAACATGGCAAGTTAAGGGGCGCCCAACTCTTGAGCACCTCCTCCATATTTTCATGCATGGATCACCAGAAAAGGGTGCACAATGTGTACCCTAAAATTCATAAAAATTTAAAAAAAAAAATGGGATAAATTCGATGCAAAATTGAAAGAGTTTTGGATTTCTAAAACTCTATCTCATAGAATTCGAAATCCAAACTTATTCCTTTTTTATTTGATCCAAACCACCTTCCATGTAAGAAAAAAGAGAGGAAACCTTTTGTAAACGTGGGAGAGACCTGGGAGAGGGCTTTTGTCGCACAAAATAAGTGGAGATTGGTGTTGAAAAAGAGAGAGGGCATGGGGAAGGCTTATGTGGCGCAAGGTGGAATCCTAATCTTACTAGGATTCTATCTTATGACTTGTTTTAATTTGGTTTCCCAAATCAAATCAAACCAAAATTAGATCAACCTAATTAAAATAGGTCTTAATCTAATTAAAAATCTAATTTAATCAGATTAAATTAGATTTAAATCTGATTTAATTTTTTAATCAAATTAGAAATTAGATTGACCCAAATCCTAGTTGAACTAGGACTAGTTTTTCCTTGCACTTGGCTTATCCAATAAATCAATTGGACTTGATCCAATCAAGCCCAAAATAAATCTAATTAAATCATATTTAATTAGACTTAATCTCAGTCCATTGGCTTAATCAAATTAAGCCAATTAGCAATCGAATTGCTAATCGATCCTCCTGCAACACTTGCACTGGGTTAAATGTCAATCGTATTGATCATTTAACCCTAGAACGATTCTTAATCATTGATCAACCATTCGATCAAATCATGAACTCTAATGTGTGTGACTTCATAGGTCCGAACCTAAACCGGTAGCACAGGAATAAATTTTTATACCAATCGAAGTGACCATCTAGCAATGGTACCCGACGATCGGATAGGTCGAATGTGTAGAACAACATCCTTAGAACCCATGCGGATATAGTTTTCATATAATTCATCCCCTTGACCAAAATGATCATAGGACACCCCAGAGTTCAACTGTCAACTCTGATCAGGTTGTCCACATTGTATTTCAAAATATCAAATCCATCTAATGGATTATCCTGGCCAAGGTTTTGCTAAATTGAAATACAGCGACTCATTCTTCTCCAACTCTTTGAGTGGTCAATCCTATCTCGATCACACTCTGACTTTGCAAGTACTTGACTGTCCCAGAAGCCTTCCATCCCTGAATTAGAAATTCAGTTAGTCTAGTACCAAAGCACAGTGAGTTGCTTGTAAGTCACTGAGGCGATCTCAAGTCTAAGAGACACTTATACCTATATCCCATCAAAGACATTCTCGACAGCAGAATGCTCTGGAGTTGGTCACGTTCAATGATGATGTACCCTTACATCTCACCTGTATGTCATACCAGTATCTCCACACTCCTTGGTTAAGAGGACAACCAACCCATATGGCCTATAGCGACCTATGCTCGATAGAAACTGTCATCCTTATTAACAGCCTATCATTTGATCGTGAACAATTTTAAGGACTAATCGATAAATCCTCTTTTTATCGAACTTAAATAGTCCTAAGGACTTCATCATAACAACGGAGTTCATTAGAAGATGAAAGCTTATGATGAAGATGCCAAATATATTTTATTTATTAACAAATCAATTACAATACTTGGTTGCTCAACTATCAACAGCTTGACGATTGGCTTTTTGGGACACATTTTTCAACAACTCCCACTTATCCTAAAGCCACTCGGCACAGTATCTAATACCCATCTTCGACTTGTGGTTGTCGAACTCCTTTATCGCCAGGGCTTTAGTGAAGGGGTCAGCTAGGTTCTCCTTTCCGTCGATCTTCTGAAGGTCGATGTCACCTCGATCCATGATCTCCCGGACCAAGTGGAAGCAGTGCAAGATGTGCTCCGTCCGCTGATGTGCTTTGGGTTCCTTCACCTGAGCTATGGCACCAGTGCTGTCGCAGTAGAGCAGAACTGGACCATCGAGGAAGGGTGCTACTCCGAGCTCGTTGATGAAGTTCCTCAGCCACACAGCTTCCTTCGTGGCATCCGATGCTGCGATGTACTCCGCTTCACAAACAGAGTCTGCCACAGTATGCTGCTTGAAACTCTTCCAGCAGATGGCTCCACCATTCAGAGTAAAGATATAACCCGACACACTCCTGCTGTCATCACGGTCAGATTGAAAGCTAGAGTCTGTGAACCCCACAAGTTTCAGATCTGACTCGCCATAAACCAACCTTTGGTCCTTAGTATTTCTCAAATACTTAAGGATGGCTTTAACCACTTTCCAGTGATTTTCTTCAGGATCAGATTGGTATCTACTCACTACTCCTAGTGAGTATGTTACATCTGGTCTTGTACATGTCATGGCGTACATGATAGATCCCACGGCTGAAGCATATGGGACTCTACTTATACGCTCTCTCTCTTCAGGAGTTGTCGGACAATCCTTCTTAGAGAGAGAAATTCCTTGGGCTATCGGTAGATAGCCCTTCTTGGAATTCTCCATGCTGAACCTCTTCAGCACAGTGTCTATGTACATGGACTGAGATAACCCAAGCATCCTTTTAGATCTATCCCTATAGATCTTTATCCCTAGGATGTAGGATGCTTCACCCAAGTCCTTTATGGAGAACTGTGACGACAACCAAACTTTTATTCCCTGTAGTGCGGGGATGTCATTCCCGATTAAGAGAATGTCATCCACATACAAGACAAAGAATACCACAACTGGACCATTTGCCCATTTATAGATGCAGGGCTCTTCTCCATTCTTAATGAAGCCATACATTTTGATCACCTTATCAAAACACATGTTCTAACTCTGAGAAGCTTGCTTCAATCCATAAATGGATCTCTGAAGCTTGCACACCTTGGACTCATCTGTGGATGTAAATCCCTCAGGTTGTATCATATACACCTCTTCGGTCAGCTCTCCATTCAGGAAAGCTATCTTTACATCCATCTACCAGATCTCATAATCCAGATGGGCAGCTATTGCAAGCATTATCCGAATGAATTTGAGCATTGCCATAGGAGAAAACATCTCGTTATAGTCAATACCATAACGTTGACGATACCCCTTGGCAACCAGACGGGCTTTATAGGTCTCCACCTTTTCGTCTGCGCCCCTCTTCCTTTTGAAGACCAATTTACACCCAATGGGTTTAACCCCTTTAGGTGGGTCAACCAATATCCATACATCGTTGACCTTCATGGACTTCATTTCGGATTTCATGGCTTCAAGCTATTTCTCGGAATCAGATCTCTATATTGCATCCATATAGGTGATCGGATCCTCATTATTCTCATCAAGTTCGATGGGATCACCGTCCCGGACCAAGAAACTGTAGTATCTGTCTGGCTGACGCGGTACTCTACCGGATCGTCTTAATGGTGCAGGTACATTGGGCTCCGAATCTGATCTAATCATATCCGACTCAGGTTCAGCTATTGGTGTCGGTCCTTCTACCTGTTGAACTTCATCAAGTTCAACCTTAGAGGCAACGGTTCCTTCACCAAGGAACTTCTTTTCTAAAAAGATTGCCTTAAGGCTGACGAACACCTTTTGTTCATCAGCATGGTAGAAAAAATATCCTTTTGTCTTTTTGGGGTACCCTATGAATGAGTATTTGTCAGACCTAGGTCCAAGTTTGTCTGTGACTAATCGTTTGACATAGGCCGGGCACCCCCAGACCCTAAGGTGTGAAAGTACTGGCTTACGTCCTGTCCATATCTCATATGGAGTCTTAATTATAGACTTACTTGGAACCCTATTTAACAGATAACAGGCCGATTCGAGTGCATATCCCTAGAAGGATATCGGCAAGCTAGCAAAACCCATCATGGATCGGACCATGTCTAACAGAGTCCGATTCCTCCTTTCAGACATACCATTATGCTGTGGTGTTCCTGGAGGAGTCCACTGGGAGAGAATCCCATTCTCTCCTAGATATGTGAGAAATTCACTAGAAAGGTATTCTCCTCCTCGATCAGATCGAAGAGTTTTAATACTCTTCCCAGTTTATTTTTCTACTTCACTTCGGAATCGTTTGAACATTTCAAAT
Organism: Elaeis guineensis; assembly: GCF_000442705.2. Lineage (NCBI taxonomy): Eukaryota > Viridiplantae > Streptophyta > Magnoliopsida > Arecales > Arecaceae > Elaeis > Elaeis guineensis. The sequence goes on along the minus strand of NC_026000.2, from coordinate 119,439,517 downwards.
GAATCCGACTTATGTTTCATCAGATAGATATATCCATATCGGGATAGGTCATCCGTGAAAGTTATGAAGTAGAAATATTCACCTCTAGCACTGGTGCTCATGGGCCCGCATACATCAGTATGTACTAGGCCCAAGAGCTTAGTAGCTCTTTCACCTTTTCCAGTAAAAGGTGACTTGGTCATTTTACCAAGAAGACAGGACTCACAGGTTGGAAGTGATTCACAATCACTGACTTCGAAGATTCCCTCTTGAGTCAACCTGTTTATTTTGTTCTTGTTTATATGACCTAGCCTACAGTGCCAAAAGTAGATATCTGACACACTATCTAATCTAGAGTGCTTGCCAGTAGAATAGACTCTTATCAGGTTTGATCTTTTTGGTCTGGCTCTGCACAGATGTCCCAGCCTGAACTTGCACCTTCTTGACTTTCTTCGTCTTGTTCTTCTTTCCTTTCTCAAAAGGTCGAGAACCAGAAGACGAACCTCCCACTAAGTTCACCGACTCCTTGTGAAGTTGGTGATCCTTCTCAAAGTTCTGAAGCAACCCCAGTAACCAGTGGTAGTTCTCTTCAGGCTTTGTCATTCTATAATGAGTGAGGAATGGGAGATAAGACTTGGGCAGCGAGTTCAGTATTGCATCTTTCTCAAGCTGCTCATGCAAGAGAAAGCCGAGCTTGCTCAATCTTTCCATCAGCTCGATCATGTACAATACATGATCAGTGACAGAGGCACCATCCCATATTTTGGCATTGAAGATGGCACAACTAGTCTTGTGCCTCTCCACGTCATGGGGTGTGCCAAAGGCATCCTCCAACACTTGAAGCATGTCCTTTGGCTGAGCCGTCTCGAATCTGCGACTGAACTCGTCGCTCGTAGCAGCCAGCATGGTACAGCACACGTGGTTCAGTCACTGAGCCACTTCTGGTAAGTGTCTCTGACTGTTCCACGTGCATTGACAGCTGGCTCCTCAGGTGCAACATCCATTATCACATATAGGATCCGTTCATGCTCCAAGACTATCTTCAACTTTCGGTACCAGCTATCGAAGTTGGGTCCCACCAACTTATCATTGTCCAACAATGATCGGAGCGATAAGGAAGTGGCTATATTTGCACAAAGGAGAACCATAACCTAATTAGTAATTGATTCATTAAACCTAAAGATTTGGACTTTAATCAAAAGGTTTCTCCCACTATTTTATTCGAATTGGTAGTCTCTACCTCCAATTCGAGGAATTACCCTAATTCCTTAGTGGGTACTAGAATCCACCAAGACTGCACATAAGCCCAACTTTGGTTGGCCAACCCATGTACATCTAAGGGTAGGTTCATAACCAATTGTTTCTCTAAATAATTTTTAGTAATTTTAATTTTGCCCCAGAAACCTAATCAGTAGGCTTTGGCCTCCACTGTAAGGATCCGGTTAGGTCCAACCATTAACATGATCATACTTGGTGTATCTAACCAACGAATGATTAAGCCCAACTTTGGTTGGCTCACCTAACCACCATTAGAGAGACACTTCCAAGTCATCATATGATGAGTGATAATTCCATTAGTCAACAAGCACCAGGCCTTTGGGTCTGCAATGATTATTGAGTTAATGGACTCATTATCAAACACCTTAATGGGAGGCAATGACTCAGTTATCTCCATAACTTTATCATTTTAAGGACCTAATAATTTTAGAGAATTTAAATAATATAGAGGATGAGGTCAGATGAACCAGCTTATCATGATCCTCCCACTGGCTTCACCAAGTCAGCTTAAAAGAGACCATTAGAAGGGCTAGTCTAGGAGCACCTAAATCAGTCACACATATTTACCTAGCTGACATGGGTCAGCTCGAATAGTCAAGTGATTCGATCAAAACATAATTTCACCAAGAGGCCAGGTAAGTTCGATCAGTGGGAGGGTCTGCCAAAGCTTGCCTTAAACACCATCAGAAATGGCCAGGTAAGCGGGCTCCCAATTAAAAACCACCGGTCTGGTTTACCTTAGACACCAACTGGTTTAATTAGTTTCGATTAGATCAACCTAACAGTTCGTGCTAGACCGCTTAGCAAAGAATCAAGTCTATTTGGTTCTCCTTAAAGATATAGACTTGACCAACTACAACTATTGTAATTGATCTAGAGAATCCTTGACCTAATCTAAGACAACAATTGATTAGATTTAGTCAATTCTCTAATTAAGTCCATCTTTAATCTAACCATAGGTCTAACCCAATTAATGGACCTAATTCTCACTAACCCATTAACCCAATATGTTATGATTTGTGTTTTAGGTTCTTCAATTCACAATCCTAGAACCTAATCAAACAACTTCTTAATTCTTAATTAAGTTTTGGGCTGAGGGTTGGGTTCGGCTTTTCAAAAAATAATTTTTATATTTGTAAAATAATTTTACAATATGATTCTACCAACCATATTGCATGTTTGATTCATAATCAAGATACAAGTGAAATAAACATGAAACTATTTTAGATCTAATCTAAACAGGTTCATGTAATTGAAATAATTTCAACTTTAAACAATTTCTTTGCACAAAAATTATTAACAAAGAGATTTTATTTTAGATTTAAATATCTTTTAAATCTAATAAATCATAAATTTAATCTAAATCATATCTAACAAATTTATGATTAAAGATAGATCTACACAAACTAGGACAACCTTTGCACTGTAAGGGGTAAACCTTACAGCAGGACAACCTTGCAGTTTGTGATTGATCTAAAATTTTAATTTCAAATTTAATAATCAGATTATAAATTAGATCTAATCTAAAAAATAATCTAAGCATGTATAAATAATCATGTAATAACGAACCTAGGCTCTGATACCAATTGTAGGGAATCAGATCTAGGGTTTCAGGGTTAGATCTTGAAACCTTTTCAAGATCATACAGTGGAAGACTAAAATAAATCAAAATTTATTTTCTAAAACCAGAGAATTTTTAGATCTAAGATCTTATTACATGATTATTACATAGTATTAAATCAAAAATTAAAATATATAAATATAGCATAAACTACATGTTGATCATATCAACATGTTTCTATACTACATCTAATGTATGTATTAAATAATAGATCAGATCTATTACCTTGCAAGTTAGACATTCTAACCTCGCTGATCCGGACTTAAGGATGATGTTGCAAGCTGCACCGTGTCTGGCCTCTAGGAGTCATCCACACGAGCCCACGAATCTCGATCAGAAGTCTTGCTTCAGGAAATCAGCACAGTATGCTAGTACTGCACTGATCCTTCTTTGATGGTAAATCAGGCGCCTCCTTCTTCTTGATTTGGACTCTTCCAAAGATGAAAAGTAGAAGGAGGAGTTTCAGATCTGAAACGCTCTCAGGAAACTCAAGATGGAGGGAGGAAAGATATGAAAACAAAAAAATCCTAGAAGAAGACCCTCTTCTTCTTCACATTTTTCTCTCTAGACATCCTAACTTGTGTCTTTTATATCTCTACAATCTAAAGGTATTTCTCTCTGATTTTTGGATGGCTCAAAGGTCTCTCAAATCTCTATCTTCTCCTAAAATTTCATGAAAAAATTCATTTTATACAGAGAGATATGATAGAATCCTTGTCTAGGTCAAATACCTAGTCAAGGCTTATCCAAACATGGCAAGTTAAGGGGCGCCCAACTCTTGAGCACCTCCTCCATATTTTCGTGCATGGATCACCAGCAAAGGGTGCACAATATATATCCTAAAATCCATAAAAATTTCAAAAAAAATTTAGATAAATTCGGTGCAAAATTGAAAGAATTTTAGATTTCTAAAACTCTATCTCATAGAATTCGAAATCCAAACTTGTTCCTTTTTGATTTGATCCAATCCACCTTCCATGAAAGAAAGAAGAGAGGAAACCTTTTGTGAATGTGGGAGAGACCTAGGAGAGGGCTTTTGTCACACAAAATAAGTGGAGATTGGCATTGAATAAGAGAGAGGGCGTGGGGAAGGCTTATGTGGCGCAAGGTGGAATCGTAGTCTTACTAGGATTCTATCTTATGACTTGTTTTAATTTGGTTTTCCAAACCAAATCAAATCAAAATTAGATCAACCTAATTAAAATAGGTTTTAACCCAATTAAGAACCTAATTTAATCAGATTAAATTAGATTTAAATCTGATTTAATTTTCTAATCAAATTAGAAATTAGATTGACCCAAGTCCTAGTTGAACTAGGACTAGTTTTTTCTTGCACTTGGCTTATCCAATAAATCAATTGGACTTGATCCAATCAAGCCCAAAATAAATCTAATTAAATTATATTTAATTAGACTTAATCTCAGCCCATTGGCTTAATCAAATTAAGTAAATTAGCAATCGAATTGTTAATCGATCCTCCTGCAACACTTGCACTGGGTTAAATGTCAATCGTATTGATCATTTAACCCTAGAATGATTCTTAATCGTTGATCAACCATCCGATCGGATCATGAACTCTAATGTGTGTGACCTCATAGGTCCGAACCTAAGCCGGTAGTACAAAAATAAATTTTTGTACCAATCGAAGTGACCATCTAGCAATGGTACCCGACGATCGGATAGGTCGAATGTGTAGAACAACATCCTTAGAACTCATGCGGATATAGTTTTCATATAATTCATCTTCTTGACCAAAATGATCATAGAACACCCCAGAGTTCAACTATCAACTCTGATCAGGTTGTCCACATTGTATTTCAAAATATCAAATCCATCTGATGGATTACCCTGGCCAAGGTTTTGCTAAATTGAAATACAACGACTCATTCTTCTCCAACTCTTGGAGTGGTCAATCCCATCTCGATCACACTCTGACTTCGCAAGTACTTGACTATGCCCAGAAGCCTTCCGTCCCTGAATTAGAAATTCAGTTAGTCCAGTACCAAAGCACAGTGAGTTGCTTGCAAGTCACTGAGGTGATCTCAAGTCTAAGGGACACTTATACCTATATCCCATCAGAGATATTCTCGACAGCAGAATGCTCTGGAGTTGGTCACGTTCAATGATGATGTACCCTTACATCTCACCTGTATGCCATACCAATGTCTCCACATTCCTTGGTTAAGAAGACAACCAACCCATATGGCCTACAGCGACCTATGCTCGATAGAAGCTGTCGTCCTTATTAACAGCCTATCATTTGGTCGTGAACAGTTTTAAAGACTAATCGATAAATCCTCTCTTTATCGAACTTAAATAGTCCTAAGGACTTCATCATAACAACGAAGTTCATTAGAAGATGAAAGCTTATGATGAAGATGCCAAATATATTTTATTTATTAACAAATCAATTACAATACTTGGTTGCTCAACTATCAACAGCTTGATGATTAGCTTTTTGAGACACATTTCCCAACACCCACCCCCTCTTATGTGTCATGGCATGAAGGAGAGAGGGTGGGGTCCATGCCCCATCTCTTATGGCTAGAGATCCCTTTGTGGGGCGTCAAGAGTTGGCATCCCAACCACCAAACATGTATTCCATGGATGTCTATTGCACAAGCTTAAAAGGGTTGACTAATTACCTTTTATATCTGATTTTATTTGGTATAAATCATATTTAAAAGGTAAAGGATTCTTATGAGATAAGGATCTACTTTTTTAAGATGACAGAGTTCCTAATATGTGTCAGGGCTTATGTCTATTTAAAGGGAGGTCTCTAGGATTTCTTAGTATTGATTTTTCATCAAAAAAATCTTTTCTCTCTCAATCTCCACACCTCCTCTCTCTCATATTCTTCTTTTTCATGCCCAAAGGTTGGGTGTTCTCTCTTCCACACGCCTAGAAGGAGTTCTGGTAACTTAGAGATCAAGGATCGAGGAGAAGAAGAAGAAGGCTGCAGATCAAGGAGTTGATCTCTCAGTTAAGATCAAAAGAGTTGATCAGAGTCCTCAAGATCAAGATTTTTCTTGAGAAAAAAAATATTTTATGAGAAGAAAAGTTTGAGATTGATTTCGATGGATATCCGTAGAGGTCGGACACGTGTGCGCCTCCATCTTTTACGAATCTAAGATCATCTGAAGTGTGAATTTTGAAGGGAAGGGAACAGTTTTCCTCTAGAATGCCCAAGTTGCATCTAAAAATTTTTCTAATATTCTACTTATTTAAAGATTAAATTTTTATCTGAATCACAGCAGAATCAAGGATCAAATCTTAAAATTATCTGATATATACCTTCACAAAGGTCTGGATATGCAGACCCTCTACTTCACATGCACGTCAGACGCCACAGGAAAGCAGGAAGAACTCCAATCAAATTGGCTTCACAACTCAATCAATCGAGGGATGAGATGTGATGGTGTGATACTTCACACCAGCAGGTGGGATGTCCAAGAAGGATCCATGCCCAAGGAGAGAAGGCGGCAACAAAGGGAGAGATGTAGAAGATGAAGGACCTCTCTCTTCACACGCCTGTCTCTCTCTCTTTATCTCTTCTCTCAATTTGATTAGTTTGCTATTCTATTCTCTTCTTTTATCCATAGGTAGAGACCGTCTCTATTTATAGATGATTCTCATGACCCAATAAGAGGAGGACTTTTTATTCAAATCTGATTTGAATTGGTTCAATACTCATGAAAGAAAGACTCCTATATGAGATATAATTGCCATCATTTATAACATCCACTTTGCATCCACTCCCACACCCACTTGGAATATCCCAAATAAGCACCAAACTAATTTTTGATCATACTTCAAGAGTGGATATTCTCAATACAAGTAGGAATACTCATATCTCATCCAAAACAGGTCTGATTTGAATCCGAATCAAAGTCGGTTCAAAATAATTTCGAAAGACTGTCAATCCTAAACTCTTTAGGACTTTTATATCAAGTCTAACTTAAATTTTGAACCTATTTAAGTTTAATTAATTTAGATCTAATCTGAAATTAATTAGTACTTAAATCCAATCTTTCATATATTTCATGGATCATAGATAGAAATTGTTCATCCCCGGGATTGAACCTGAACCTCATGTGTAGTGCTAGCTAGACATAGTCAACTCTTCAATTTTGTTTGACCCATAATTTAATTCTCAATCAAGTTAGCTTATATGTCCAATCAAGTCAAGTACTTTCAGATTGGACATATAAACATAGGTCAATTTCTTTCTACTTTATCTGACTTGTATGCGTAACTCCATAGGTTCAAACACTAAGCCGGTAGCACAAGAACCAATTCCTACACTAATCGAGATACCATCTAGCAATGGTTCTCGATATCCAAATAGGTTGAATTATCGCAAAAGAATATTTCAAAATTCATACTCATGGTTACCGCATAATTCATCCTTTTGACTCTGGATGCTCTAGGATAGTCTCAGGTTAACTGTCAATCGAGATTGCTTCATCCACATTGTATTTCAACCTTTCAAATCTATCTCATGGATTACCCTGGCCAAGACTTTACTAAATTAAAATACAGCGATACATCAACTCTAATAATTCAGAGGGGTCAATCCCATCTTGATCCACACACAGACTTCGCAAGTACTTGATTGTACCCAGTAGCTTTCCATCACTGCATTAAAAATTTAGATAGTTTGGCATCAAAGCACAGTGAGTTGCTTGCAAGTCACTATGGTGATCTCAGGTCTGAAGGACATTTATATCCATATGGATCGTGAGCAGCTCTTGACATCAGAATGCTCAGCAGGTGAGTCACTTGTTCAGTGATGATGTACCCTTATATCTCACCTATATGCCATACCAGTGTCATTATACTCCTTGATTAAGAGGACAACCAACTCATATGGTACACAACGATCTTCACTCGATAAATATCATCGTTCCAAAATGACATATCATTTGGTCGCGAACTTGTTTAAGAACTATACGATAAATCCTCTCTTTATCGTACACTAGCATAGTTCTAGGGACTTTATCACAATACAAGAGTTTAAGAAAGATGTCATTTTATGATGAAAAATATCAGAATAACTATTATTCAATAATCAATAATTCGTATACAAGGATGAACTCAATCATCACACGATTGATTTTAGGACACAATTCTCAACAACTCCTACTTGGACTAAAGTCAATCGAGGCAGTATCTTATACCCATCTTCCATTTGAAGTCATCAAACTCTTTGATCCCGAGAGCTTTAGTGAAGGGGTTGGCTAGGTTTTTCTTTTCATCGATCTTTTGAAGCTCGACGTCACCTCGGTTCACGATCTCTCACACTAGGTGATAGCGGTGCAGAACATGTTTAGTGCAATGGTGTGACTTAGGTTCTTTTGCCTGCGCTATGGCACTAGAGCTATCACAATACAGCAGGACAGGACCATCAATATAAGGTATAACTTCCAGCTCGATAATAAACTTTCGCAACCACACCGCCTCCTTTGCAGCATCTGATGCAGCAATGTATTCCTCTTTGCATACAAAATTTGCCACAGTATGTTGCTTGAAACTTTTCCAGCAAACAGCTCCTCTATTCAAGGTAAATACGTAGCCCGACACATTTCTATTGTCATCACAATCTGACTGAAAACTAAAATCAGTATATCCCACAAGTTTCAGATCAGAGTCTCCATAAATAAGCCATTGTCCTTTAGTATTTCTCAAATACCTAAGAATTGCTTTGGCAATCTTCCAATGCTTCTCACCCGGATCTGACTGGTATCTACTCACTACTCCTAGTGAATAGGCCACATCCGGCCTCGTACATGTCATAGCATACATGATAGATCCCACTGTCAAAGCATATGGTATTCTACTCATGAGCTCTCTCTCCTCAAGAGTTGTCGGACAATCTTTCTTGGAAAGAGTAATTCCATAGCCTATCGAAAGATAGTCTTTCTTGAAATTATCCATGTTGAACCACTTCAACAAGGTGTCAATGTATGTGGATTGGGACAATCTAAGCAACCTTCTAGATCTACCCCTATAGATCTTCATCCCTAGGATGTAAGATGCTTCTGCCGATTCCTTCATGGAGAACTGTGATGATAACCATAGCTTCACACTCTGCAAAGTCGGGATGTCATTTTTTAGTAATAATATATCATCCACATACAGCACAAAAAAATGATCACAGAATCGCAAGCCCATTTATAGATGTAAGGCTCTTCTCCATTCCGAACGAAGCCATACGTTTTGATTACTTTATCAAAATACATGTTCCAACTCCTTAATGCCTGCTTAAGTCCATAAATTAATATTTTCAGCTTGCACACTTTCGACTCGTCTGTGGATGTGAACCCTTCAGATTGTATCATATACACCTCTTCTTCCAGCTCTCCATTAAGAAAAGCAGTTTTGACATCCATCTGTCAGATCTCATAATCTAAGTGTGCAGTGACAGCAAGCATAATCCGGATGGACTTGAGCATTGCCACAAGAGAGAACGTCTCATCATAGTCAATACCATAACACTAACAGTAACCCTTAGCAACTAGATGGGCTTTATAGGTCTCTATCTTCCCATTCGCTCCTCTTTTTCTCTTGCAAATCTATTTACACCCTATGGATTTTATCCCTTCGGGCGGATCAACTAGTGTCCAGATACTATTGATCTCCATGGACTCCATCTCGGACTTCATGTCCTCAAACTATTTTTGAAAGTCGAGCCTTTTCAATAGGATTACCATCTCGGATTAGGAAACCATAGTATCTATCCGACTGACGTGATACTCTACCGGATCTCCTTAATGGTGCCTCTACTGGCTTCGGATTCGATTCACCGATCGAACCCAATTCTGTATGTGTCGGTCCTTCCACCTTATGAACTTCATCAAGTTCAATTTTATAGGCATTAGCTCCTTCACCAAGGAACTCTTTTTCCAAAAAGACTATCCGACTGCTGACGAACACCTTTTGTTCTGCAGTGAGATAGAAGTAGTACCCTTTAGTTTTCTTTGGGTACCCTACGAACAAGCATCTATCGAACTTCGATCCTAGCTTATCTATCTTTAAACATTTGATATAAGCTGGATACCCTCAGACTCTAAGATGTGAGAGCACCGGTTTACGCCCAGTCTATATCTCATATGGAGTTTTATCGACAGACTTGCTGGGCACCTTATTCAAAATATAGCAGGCAGTCACTAAAGCATATCCCCAAAAGGATATTGGCAGACTAAAAAAATCCATCATGGATCGGACCATGTCTAGCAAGGTTCGATTCACCTCCTTGGTCTGATCGAAGGATCTTAATACTCTTTTCAATTTATTTCTCTAATTCAGTACGAAATCGTTTGAATATTTCAAATGATTTTGACTTATGCTTCATAAGATAGACATACCCATACCTCGATAGGTCGTCTGTAAATATAATGTAGTAGTATCCTCCTCTGGCACTTATGTTCATAGGCCCACATACATCAGTATGTATTAGACCTAGGACATCACAGGCTCTTTCACCTTTTTCTTTAAAAGGTGACTTAGTCATCTAACCATGTAGACAAGATTCACAGGTAGACAATGATTCACAATCATCTATCTCAAGGACACATTCCTTGATCAACCTGTCAATCCTATTCTTGCTCACATGACCAAGCCTACAATGTCAAAGGTAGGATTCGCTGACATTATCTATTTCGGAGTGTTTACTAGGTTTATACATTACACTAACAGGCCGGATATTATGTATATGCCATATTTTAATTGTCCACGCATAATTATAGTATCATTCATAATGATATCATAAAAATAATCTTTTATTATAAACTTGTAACCAAGTTTGGCCAAAAAGCCTACAGAGATGACATTCATCATAAAGGAGGGACAATAATAACAATCATCTAACATGACACTACTGGACTCGAAGATGAGCTGCAAAGTTTTCAAGGCTAGAACTGGAGCAAAGCTTCCATCTCCAATGTTAAGGAACCGCTCGTCCTCTCAAAATTTTCTACTCACCTGTAGTCTCTACAATGAATTGCATATATTAATAGGACTTTCGATATTCAATACCCAAGTAGCAGTATCACAAACAGAGAAATTATAAGGTGTTATCATATAAATACCTTGTGAAGCAACCACTTGCCTCTTTCTCTTATTCTTAGGCCTGTTTGTGTCAAGAGTGGCTATATAAGCAGGATAATTTTTTTTTCAATGTCCCAGCTTCTTACAGAAGAAACACTCTGCCTGGCTCTTGTCAACTTTTGATGGTTTGCTCTGCTTGAGATCGACGGTATGGGATTTTTGCATATTTTTCTTCTTTTCTCTCTCAGAGGATCGACGCCCTGCAGATGAACCTCCCACTAAATTCACTGGCTCTTTTTGGAGCTGGTGATCCTTCTCAAAAGTTTGCAGTAACCTTAACAAACCATAGTAGTTTACTGCAGTCTTCGTCATTCTATAATGACTAAGAAAGGGTAGGTAGAATTTCGGTAGCGAATTGAGGATAGCATCATTGCCTAACTGTTCATGCAATGGAAAGTCAAGTTTGCTAAGACGTTCAATCTACTCAATCATGTATAATACATGATCAGTGATTGAAGCCCCCTCTCACATACGGGCATTGAACACTGCACAGGAGATTTTATGTCTCTCCACATCCTCTGGGGTGCCGAAGGACACATTCAACATTTGAATCATCTCCTCAGACTGCACATCCTCAAACTTACGACTAAGTTCATCGTTCATAGCTGTCCTCATCATGCAACGCACAATCGTGCGATCATTGAGCCACTTCATGTAAGTGTCTCTCACAGCATGAGGAGCATTGGCTGTAGATTTTTCAGGTGCCTGTTTCGTAAGGACATTCAAAATTTTTTCGTGCTCCAACACGATCTTCAACTTTCGATACCAGCTATCGAAGTTGGGTCTGGTAAGCTTGTCGCTCTCCAACAGCGAATAGAGGGATAGTGTATTGACCATAACTGAAAAAAGAAAATATTAGCCTATTAATATATGAATTATTTTTTTAATCCTAAAGATATGGACTTTAGTCTAAAGATTCTCCCACTATTTTTTGTGAATTGATAGCCTCTACCTCCAACTCGAAGAATTACATTAATTTTTTAGCGGGTACTAAAATCCACACGAACTGCATTTGAGCCCGAGTGTGGCTCGGCCAACCCTAGTACATCCATGGGTAGGTTCATAACCAATTGTTTCTCCAAACAACTTCTAGCATTGAGTTTTGCCTCAGACTTTCCTTCAGCAGGCGTGTGGCGCCTCCACTGAAAATTCTGGTTAGGTCCAACCATTAATATGACACATCATGTGCATCCAACAAATGGATGTCCAAGTCTGAGTATGGTTCGACCAACCTGAGCATTGATCTGAAGGTATATCATGATGGTCATATGATGAATGACAATTTCAATATGTAATAGACACCAGGCGTGTAGCACCTCCAATGCCTGTTTGAAATATTGGACTCATTATCACACACCTTAATGGGAGGCAATGACCAAGTTATCTCATAACTTTATCACTTTATGGACCTAATAATTTAGAATATTTAATTTCATGGATCTGAGATAAGAGAAGAAGTTGACCTGCAAGCTGCAAATCCTTCCACTGATTTCATCAAGTCATGTAAAGGATTAAACACAAGTTGGTCTAAAGACACCTAAATCAGTCACGCTGATTCACCTTAATGGCATGGGTCTGCACGAATCGACCAGTGACCTAATCAAAATATAATCTACCATGTTGGCCAGATAAGTGAGATCAGTAGGAGGGATCTGCCCTTAACTCACTGTAAACACATCTAGGTGAATAACTTCCAATTAAAAATTACTTGATCGAATCTACCAAACTTACCTTAGACACTAACTGGTTAATTAATTTCGATTTGGCACACCAGAAGATTCAAGCTCAACCATGGAGCCATGATCATGATCCATTTATTAGGGTCAAACACATGGACTTGATCAAACTTCAACTATTAAGATTGATTTAGAGAAATATTGACCTAACCTAATTCAACACTTGATTAGATTTAATCAATTTCTCTACTTAGTCCATATGTGTTTCTAATCCTAGATCTAACTCATTAAAAGGATCTGATTCATACTAACCCTTTGCTCATCATATTATGTGGTGTCTTAATGATCTTCAATTCTCAATTCTAGATCATTCAAACTTAATTCAAAATTAAATGTGTGAAACGTGTGTTTCAGTTTGTAGAACTATTCTATAAAAATTTCAAAGGAAGCATACCATATGTTTCAATACATAAAAATAAATTTTTATAATATGTTTAATAATTAAACATACATAGGTATGATCTAAACTTCATTCATACATCTCATGTATCATGACAACTTTTAGATCAATACCAATTACATCATATGTAACATGTAATTCAGATCTAAAATAATTTTATATCTAAATTTTATCCTATTATAATGAATCATAAATTACTTTAGATCTAATCTAAATATATTTATGATCAAAATAATACATAAAAATCTATTTACTTTTCTTCTTCATAAAATTGGATCACAACGATATTCCTACACGTCATAAGAGAACCCATCGAATAGGCAAAAGAGAGATTAATCTCTTCAATCTCTTATGACCGAACAATCTGATAATCTCATCAATCTGAGTACTAGGTTACTAAGATATGAAATCTAATTTTATATATAATTATATCAATATATAATTATTGATAAAACTATTTTATATCATGAACATATCCTTGATCCCATCAATTATGTTCTTCATTTAATCCAATTAGATTTGATGTATCATATACATCATATCAAATCTAAAACTTATCTTATACTGATTATAAAATATTAATTTTAGATTTGAAATCAAATAAAAAAATAATTAGATGCAAATATAAATACATAAGGAATTAATTTTTGGTAAAATTTATTTTCGCACAGTGCTGAATTATAATAGGATTCAGATCTAAATATCCATCGAAATGGATCTAATTTAAATCAGAGATAATCCTCACTTCATAAAAAAAATAATAAAATTAAAATTATATTAAAATATATTTAAAATAAATTTTTAATTCATATTATTTTTTAACAAAAAATCAGCAATAGCAGAATTCTGTTATAACATATTTATAACAATCTCAATCAACCATTGATTAGGAACCTCTAATCCAATCAAAATCAGATAAAAATTTTATATAAATAGATTTAAATGATATTTAATATTACATAAAGAATTTTAATTATATATCATATAAATAATCATAAAAAATTTTATTTTGTATATATATATTTCAGGCCTGCTTTGATACCAGTTGAAGGGAAGAGAACAGTTTTTCTCCAGAATACCCAGATTGCATCTAAAAATTTTTTTTAATATTCTACTTATTTAAAGATCAAATCATTACCTGAATCAGAGTAGAACTAAGGATTAAATCTCAAATTATCTGATATAAACCTTCACAGAGGCCTGGATATACAGACCCTCTACTTCGCATGCACGTCAGACGTCGCAGGAAAGCAGGATGAACTCTAATCCAATTAGCTTCGCAACTCAATCAATCGAGGGATGAGATGTGATGGTGTAACACCTCACACTAGCAAGTGGGATACCCAAGAAGGATCCATGCCCAAGGAGAGGAGGCGGCAATAAAGGGAGAGATGTAGAAGATGAAGGACCTCTCTCTTCACACGCCTGTCTCTCTCTCTTTTTCTCTTCTCTCAATTTAATTAGTTTGCTATTCTATTCTCTTCTATTCTCTTCTTTTATCCATAGGTAGAGACCATCTCTATTTATAGATGATTCTCATGACCCAATGAGAGGACTCTTTATTCAAATCTGATTTGAATTGGTCCAATACTCAGGAAAGAAGGACTCCTATATGAGATATAATTGCCATCATTTATGACATCCACTTTGCACCTACTCCCACACCCACTTGGGACATCCCAAATAAGCACCAAATTAATTTTTTATCGTGCTTCATGAGTGGGTATTCCGGGTGCAAGTAGGAATACTCATATCTCATCTAAAACAGGTCCGATTCGAATCTGATTCGAAGTCGGTTCGAAATAATTTCGAAAAGCTGTCAATTCTAAATTCTTTAAAATTTTTATACCAAGTCTAACTTAAATTTTAGATCTATTTAAGTCTAATTAATTTAGATCTAATCTAAAATTAATTAGTACTTAAATCCAATCTTTCATATGTTCTATAGATTATAGATAGAAATTGTTCATCCTCGGGATTGAACGTGAACCTCATGTGTAGTGCTAGCTAGACATAGTCGACTCTTCAATCCTGTTTGACCCATAACTCAATTTTTAATCAAGTTAGCTTATACATTCAATCAAGTCAAGTACTTTCAAATTGGACATATAAACATAGATCAATTTCTTCCTACTTTGTTTGACTTGTGTGCGTAACTTCATAGGTTCAAACACTAAGTCGGTAGCACATGAACCAATTTCTGTACTAATCGAGATACCATCTAGCAATAGTTTTAGACATCCAGATAGATCAAATTATTGTAAAAGAATATTTCAGAATCTATACTCATGGTTATCGCATAATTCATCCTTTGACCTGGATGCTCTAGGATGGTCTCAGGTTAATTGTCAACCGAGATTGCTTCATCCACATTGTATTTCAATATTTCAAATATATCTCATGGATTATCCTAGCCAAGACTTTACTAATTAAAATACAGTGATATATCAACTCCAATAATCTGGAGGGGTCAATCCCATCTTGATCCACACACAGACTTCATAAGTACTTAACTGTACCCAATAGCCTTCCATCACTGTATTAAAAATTCAGATAGTTGGACACCAAAGCACAGTGAGTTGCTTGCAAGTCATTATGGTGATCTTAGGTCTAAAAGATATTTATATCCATGTGTTTCGCGAGCAGCTCTTGACAGCAGAACGCTCAGTAGGTGAGTCACTTGTTCAGTGACGATGTACTCTTACATCTCACCTGTATGCCATACCAATGTTATCACACTCCTTGGTTAAGAGGATAACTAATTCATATGGCACACAACAACCTTCACTCGATAAACATCATCATCCCATAATGACGTATCATTTGGTCGCGAACTTGTTTAAGAACTATACGATAAATTCTCTCTTTATCATATACTCGCATAGTTTTAGGGACTTCATCACAGTACAAGAGTTCAAAGAAGGTGTCATTTTGAGATGAAAAATATCAAAATAATTATTATTCAATAATCAATAATTCATATATAAGGATGAACTCAATCGTCACATGATTGGTTTTAGGACACTTCCCAATAAATTTCTACCCGTGCAAAGGTAATGAGATATGATCTCATATTTTTCTTAAATTTTATAGACTTGGATAAGTTTAGATCTGATATCTTGCATGCAGAGTTAAAGGGTTTAACCCAATTTATTTTTTACTGCATATTTTTAAAATTTTAAAATCTACACATGCTGCCTACCCTATTTTCTATCAGTGGTATCTGAGCCAGATTTTTTGAAAATACATATGATCTGATTTTTAGGTTAGATCTGAAAGTTTTAATAATTTAAAATTAATTTTGTGCTAATATAAGATTGTTCTGATATAGGGTTTACCCTCTATACTGCAAAGGTTGTCCTAACATGAGATTGATTGATTTTAAAAATTATTTTTAAAATAATTAAATCAAATCTTTTAGATCTAAAAATTAACATATATGATATATTTATTTTTGATTTAGATCTAAAATTAGAATGATTAAAAGTTCACATCAAACTGGTATAAGGTTGTCCTGATATAGGATTTACCCCCTATGTTGTAAAGATTGTCCTAGCTTGATATGAATCAATTTTTGAAAAGATGCTTTCAAAATATTTTAATCATTATTTTAGATTTAATTTTATACATATTTGATATATGTAAATTTAATTTTAGATCTAAAATTAATATATTTGTGATGCATATTTAATTTAGATCTGAACTACATATATTCGATATATGAAACTAGGTTTAGATCTAAAACTTTTTCAAGATCATAAGTCATTAATAGCATGCAATAAAATATAATCTAAAATCATTTTTAGATCTAAAATTAAGCTGTTGCATGTGGATATGGGTTGAACAGATTAGGTCTAAGTGATCAAACTATAATTAAGGTCTAATTGATTAGATCAGGCTAAAACCTATTTTTCGATTTTGAGCAGTTGATTGAACCTAATCAATGGATAAATGAGATTAGATCAAAGGGGTTCAAAGTCAATTTTAGTTGTAGTTGGTTGCATCGATTCACATTTTGATGTGAGTTGATTGACTCAAGACCAAAATTTGGCTCAGTAGCTCGGACCCATTTTAATAGGTTAATCTAATCGATTCTAATCGATCAATTTATTATCTAAGGCAAGTATTTAAATGATGGTTATTTAATTGATTTCGTTGTCTGATCTGATCAATTTTGATTGGTGTCTAAGGAAAGCAACGGGGGGATCCTCATGCATCTTAACTTACCTGACCATATTGGGAGACTTATTTTCATATTAGATTACTTGTTGACTCGAGTTCACCCATGCCAACTAGGCTGGTTAGACATATTGATGTGTTAATCTAATTTAATCAGTCGGATGTCAAATCTGCTGATTTAGAAGAGATCTAAACCCAAATCTTCTCATTAAATATTAAGTCTAGAGGTCTTCCATCATTGAAGAGATGCGGGTGCCTTCCTAGTGTTGATCGTTCTCGACTGGTTATGGTGGTTCGATTGCATCGAGAATGTACAATCACTCTATTGACATATGATGTCTCGGGGTAGACATGGGGTTAGGCCCAATAACTATTAGGTGAGGATCTCAATGACGATTTTACATCCACTGGTGAACGATGGGTTTGACTTAACTAAGGAATGTACCAATAACTGTTAGGTGAGGCCACAGGACTTAGAGACCTAGCCTGCTGCATCTTGCTTAGTGAAGCAATAGATAAAGTATTGTCCACTCATCGGTCTGTACTTATCAATAACTGTTAGGTGAGGTGTGTATAGATTAATGAGACCGCAGTATCTACTTGAAATCGATCGTGTATAGGTTTTCATTTCTCTACCTGAGGAGTGCGGGAGATTTGAAGAAATAGTGAAAGTTTTTTATTTATTTTTAATGTTTCTAAAATAAACAATATTATAAGTATAAAATCTAATGAAAAATTATTCTCTCTGCAGATAACCATGTCGAGTTCAAACTTTTTAGCCTGAATCCTCGATACAAATAGGTTGACCAGCATCAATTACAAAGACTGACCCTGAATTTGAGAATCGTTCTCAATTTCGAAAAGCTCACCCATGTCCTCGATCAGGAAGCATCTGAGTTACCTGCTCACCCATCCACTGATCAACGAGCTACACTTGAGAAGTGGATGGATGAAGATAACAAAGCAAAGTGCTACATCTTAGCATCCATGTCCAATGATCTTCAGCAACAGCATGAAGATATGAGGACTATCAAAGAAATGTTAGTTCACCTGCAAGAGTTGTATGGTGAACAGAGTCGCACAGCTCATTTTGAAGTCTACCGAAGACTTTTCAGAGCAACAATACATGATGGACAGGCTGTCAGTGACCATTATTTGACAATGATCAAGGACATAGAGGAGCTTCAGAAGCTCGGTATGAATATGGACAAGGAACTACATGTGGATCTAATCCTCCAGTCTCTTCTTGACTCATATGGATAGTTCATTATGAACTACCATATGAATAAGATTAATGCTATTTTGCCAGAGTTATTGAATATGCTGGTGACTGCAGAGGGCGCCTTGAAAAGTTCAAGGGGTACAGTTCTGCTGTGGAGCGGGCTTCCTCCAAAAGGAAGTCTTCTTTCAAGAAGAAGAAAAAGTCTGCAAAGAAGCAAAAGAACAAAACCAAGCCCAAGAAACAGGTTCCGAAGAAGGTCGATGATAAAGAAAAATATTTTCATTGCAAAATCGAATGCCACTGGAGAAGAAACTGTCCGGCCTACCTGGCAACTATCAAGAACAAGAAGAAGGATGGGCCTTCTGAAGGTACATCTGAGTTGCTTGTTATAGAAACTAACCTAACAGTTTCCTCTTTTTCTAGTTGGATTCTTGATTCTGGTTCAAGTGCTCATTTGTGCACTTCAATGCAGGATCTTGAAGAAGTTAGGGGGCTGAGGGAAGGCGAGATCACTTTTCGAGTCGGCAATGGAGCAAGGGTTGTTGCTGTGGCCATTGGAACCTACCCTCTACGACTACCGTTAGAATTTAGTTTGTTTTTGAAAGACTGTTACTTTGTACCTGTAGCCAGTAGAAATTTGATTTCTATTTCTATGCTGGCACAGAATAATTACAATTTTTATTTCACTAAAGACATGTGTTCTATTTATTTTAGAAATAAACTTATAGCACATACTTTTCTGATTGACAGTCTTTACCATTTGTATACCGATGCAAGTGTAAACATTAACAAGTAAATTGTGAATGCCATAGGGTCTAAGAGATCTAGACATAGGATCAACCAAAAGTATCTGTGGCACCTTAGGCTAGGCCATATTGGAGAGGACAGACTCAACAAACTGGAGAAAGATGATCTTCTTAGACCATTGACTTTTGAGTCTTATCCAGTCTGTGAATCATGTCTTCAAGAAAAAATGACCAAGCTGTCTTTTGTGGGACAAGGAGAAAGGGCCACTGAGATATTAGCCTTGGTACACACTGATGTGTGTGGTCTATTTGATGTAGAAGCCAGGGGTGGCTATATCTACTTCATAACCTTTATCGATGATTATTCATGATATGATTTAGTGTATCTGATGCACCGAAAGTCTGAAGTCTTTGAAAAGTTCATAGAATTCAGACATGAAGTAGAAAAATAGATCGAAAAACTCATAAAGGTTCTTCGATCAGATCGAGGAGGAGAATACCTTAGTGAAAAATTTCGGACCTATCTCAAGAAAAATGGCATAGTCTCACGATGGACACCTCTAGAAACTTTGTGAGACACCTCTAGGAACACCTCAACTCAATGGGGTATCCGAGAGGAGGAATCAAATCCTATTGGATATGGTTCGGTCAATGATGAGCTTCACAGATGTTTCTGACTTTCTTTGGAGACATGCTTTGCTGTCTGTGATTCATCTCTTGAATCGGGTTCCCTCTAAATCTGTTCCTACCACACCATATGAGTTATGGCATGGTAAGAAACCAACTATTGGGTACCTCAAGATTTGGAGATGTCTGATCCATGTCAAGAGATAGCAGGTGGATAAGTTAGAGGCTAGATCCTTTAGGGCTCATTTTATAAAGTATCCTAAGGAAACCATGGGATACTACTTCTATATTCCTGAGGATCACAATGTGATTGTGAGCCGTCATGCCGTATTCTTGAAAAAAGAGTTTATCCAAGATGGAGGCAGTGGGAGGAAGATTGAGCTCGAAGAGAAAGTCTCTGAAGAGCATCAAATCTGAGAACCTGAATCCAGTAACGAACCAGTAGATGTGATACCTCCTCTACCTTGTAGATCGGTAGGGTCTCCCGTCCTACTGAAAGATACTTAGGTATTCTTACAGAAAATTTAGAGGAAGCATTCCTTGTGGAAGATAGAGACATTAGGAATGATCTCAAAACCTACGATGATACAATATTAGATGTAGACTCTGAGAAATGGATGGAAACAATGAAGTCAGAAATTGACTCCATACATTCCAACCAGGTTTGGTCCTTAATAGATCCATCTGAAGGTATTGTACCTATTGGATGTATATAGATTTACAAAAGGAAGATTGGGTCGAATGGTAAGGTAGAGACCTATAAGGCAAGGCTAGTTGCGAAAGATTATAGTCAACGCAAAGGCATCGACTATCATGAAACCTTTTCTTCCGTAGCCATGCTGAAATCCATCCGTACTCTGTTTGCTATAGCAGCATTTCATGATTATGAAATTTGACAGATGGATGTGAAAACTACTTTCCTAAATGGATATCTTGAAAAATATATCTATATGGAGCAGTCTTTGGATTTCATGTCCAGTGATAGTGATCACAAGATCTGCAAGCTGCAAAGGTCCATATATGGACTCAAGCAAGCATCTCGGAGTTGGAACACCCGCTTCAATAATGTGATCAAAATGCTTGATTTCATCAAAAATGAAAAGAAGCCATGTGTGTATAAAAAGATCAATGGGAGTGCTGTCACATTCCTCCTATTGTACGAGGATGACATCCTCCTGATTAAGAATGATATTCCCATGCGGACATCGATCAAAATATGGTTGTCGAAAGAGTTCGCCATGAAAGATCTAGGAGAAGCTTCCTACATTCTTGGCATAAAAGTCTATAGAGATAGATCTAAGAGAATGATAGGACTCTCACAGCATATGTACATAAAGGAGGTGCTGAAGAAATTCAGCATGAAAAATTTCAAGAGGGGTCTTTTGCCCCTTAGATATGGCATTCATCTCTCCAAGAAGATGTGTCCAGACACACCTGAGGAGATCCAGCGCATGAGCAAGATCCCTTATGCTTCGGCAAAAAGAAAGCCTCATGTATGCCATGTTATGTACACGTCCTGATATAGCACTTGTCGTGAGTGTCACGAGCAGATATCAGGCAAATCCAGGTGAAGAATACTGGATTACTGTTAAAAATATCCTTAAGTATTTGAAAAGAACTAAAAATTTAATGTTGATCTTTGGTGGAGGATCGGAGCTGAAAGTTGAGGGATACACTGATTCAGACTTTATGGCTGATGTCGATGATAGAAAGTCTACATCGGGGTGTATCTTCTTATGTAATGGTAGTGCGGTTAGCTGGAAGAGTTTCAAGTAGCCAATCATTTTAGATTCGACTATAAAAGTCGAGTATATCGCCGCCTCTGAAGCTGCTAAGGAAGTCTTTTGGTTCAAGAAGTTTCTTGCAGAGCTGGGTGTGATGCCATCAGATGCCATTGCACTACCCTGTGATAACAACAGCACCATAGCCTTTGTTAAGGAGCCCAGGTCTCACCAGAAGTCCAAACACATAGAGCGATAATTTCACATCATACGCAAATATCTCGACAAGAAGTTCGTCGAGATGCAGAGAGTTGACTCTGCGCTAAATGTAGCAGACCCGCTAACCAAGCCTCTTAGCCAACAGAAGATCGAAGCTCACCTTGAGAAGATGGGTCTAAGGTATATAGCCAATTGGCTTTAGGTCAAGTGAGAGTTTGTTAGATTTGTCCCCTAGAAGCCAATTGTTGGCTAACACATTATGTATTTTTAGGGCCTAAATTTGTACTTGTAATACTTTCATTATAAATAAAGAATTTTTTCTTTCCAATCATGCTTATGTGTCCATGATTTATCCTAGAAATTAACAAAGATGATTTTTATATATTCTTAAAGAGTTAAGAATTTGAGACATACATTAATTAGTGGTTAATTTATAAATGCTCTCAATTAAGAGATCATCACAGAGGACAGTGATCAATCAATTTGAGATTGGTGCATAGTTTTTCTCCTTTATGGGCAAATGAGTCTTGGGTCTGCAGTGTTGAGACACTGGGATGAAGGTGCAAGTGGTTGTTAGAGAACAACTTGCACTGAGCGTGACCAACACGAGAACCACATAGATATCTACTCACTCATCAATGGTCTTCTCGATGCTGCAGTGGTATGAGTGGTTTTTTGATCTGCAGTGATATTGGCTATTCACAGTGAGACTACTAAGTTTGACTGCACGTTATCTTGGTTCCTAGATATTCGGGTCCTTGCTGTGTATGTTGGCTTCAGTAGATTCAGATTCGTTGATTGGAGTAGGATGCACCTAGATGAAATTTATTGACCTTGATAGAAAAGGAGAAGTCCTATGTGATTTGTAAGATTGAATTCAGAAAGCCTTTGGCCAAAGCAAGTATGAATACTGAAAAAGAGTTTTCATGGAATTCACAAATGAACTCGAGTCGAGCCAATCTTACATAAGACTGACGATGGGATTTGATGAGTTCTCCATGACCTCCATCAAGTCGAGACTCACGATAGAAGGACTAAATCATATGATAACTGCACCTAAGAATTCATATTTTCATTCTACTGGGTCGTCACTACATACTGCTAGATGTCACTGATAGATTGTGAGACTCATCGAATATCATCTTGATGATCGATGGTCCTCGAAGGGTAGAATTAAAAATATTTTAATCCATCGAGAAGAGTTTTGATGATATTATGATAGAAATCATAATATATCTTACTACCAAATAGAATGGAACCTATGGGGTCACACATTAAGAGATTTAATCTCGAATTTACCAATTGGGCTTATGAAGTTCCAATTGGGTTAACATTTATTTAAAATTCTATTAGGTTTATGAGAATCATGCTAGCATATGGTTAAATCTAATTCTTCTCGAAACTTTGATTTGATCAATGTTGCCCAGCTATGCAACCCAAGAGGGGGGTGAATTGGATTTTTAAAATTTTAACTTTAATTTAGAACTATAAGGGTTAAATAACCATGAGCAGGATATATGTAGAGAGTGATTTATGTAAGGTATAGAAATTAGATGCAAGAATGCAAGTTGATAAAAAAATTTAGAAAGAAAGCAAGTATGCACAACATAAATAAATAAGATTTATAGTGATTCGGTGCCAACCTTGCACCTACATCCACTCCCCAAGCTCCTACTTGGAAATTCAAATCCACTAAACCGTATTCAACAAGAATACAACGTCGGTACCTCTGACTCTAGCTATCCCAAGCTAGAACACTTATTTCTCGGATACAAGCCAACTTAATACAATCCGATTCAAGGTTCGGACCAATTTTTTCAAGTTTTGAAATCCTTCCAAAATTAAAGATCAAGACAAAACAGAGTATGTGAGCTAATCACATGAAAATATAAATTTAGCTCCTTTAATGAGCAAATAAAATTTTAAATATACTTTACACAATAAAAAGAAAGTTTTTTTGATTTTTCTCAAGGTGGTTGAAGACTTGAATAAGCTCTTGAGGGGTTAGTGAGCTTGAAATGAAAGCTTCTTTAACTTCAAGAGGGTTCTTTGCTTAGGGTTGAAATGAATGCTTGAAGATGCTTGTTTATTCCCTCCTTTAAATACCTTTTATAACTTCAAATGATGGTGGAGAGTAATCTGGACTAAAATAGAGCCGTTGGAGATCATTAAATGAGCATTTAATGCAGCCAAAACGAGCTGAAAACTAGCCTTTGCGGAGTTTTTTCGTCACAGGGGTCGACTCATAGGATCGACTCATGCACATGAGTCAACTCATGGGGTTAACTTCTGTGGCACAGAATAGAAAATGACTGCTCTGTAATTTTGACGTACACAGCAACAAAGGTCGACTCATAGGGTCGACTCATGCACAGAGATCGACTCATGGGGTCGACTCAATTGGGTGTGCCAGTCAAAAAATCAGCATGTCGTTCAGCCCCTTTTGACATGAGTCGACTCATGGGATCGATTAGATTTTATAAACATAATTTTCTTTCAAAATACACATCCAAAAATATTGAAATTATCTCCAATAGATC
The DNA here is from genome assembly GCF_000442705.2 of Elaeis guineensis. Lineage (NCBI taxonomy): Eukaryota > Viridiplantae > Streptophyta > Magnoliopsida > Arecales > Arecaceae > Elaeis > Elaeis guineensis. The sequence continues at coordinate 119,415,140 of NC_026000.2, read as the reverse complement.
ACAAATCTTCTGTTCTTGCTCTTGAGATTTTCGAGTTAGAACTTGGTAAAATTATGATTTTATCCCTGAAATACAATAAATCTTTTTTCAAGCTAAAATCATTAGTAACCCCCTCAAATACTTTGTAATCATCAAAATCAATTCAAGGAGTAACAATCAAGTCCATAGCTTTGAACCTAACCTAAATTCATTTGGGTTTAATTGAGCTCTTAATTATAAGTCCAAGAAGATTTAATTAAGTCAATTAGTTAGCATAATTATCCTAACATTATCTCTTCCATATCTCCTAATTATCTCTAAGTATGCATGTGGAATAGATGAAAGAATGGGTGGCATAATTTTTTTTTTTAAATTATTGAGCACCATATCCTAGAGGGGCCCACCCCCTCTTATGTGTCATGGCGTGAAGGAGAGAGGGTGGGGTCCATATCCCATCTCTTATGGCTGGAGATCCCTTTGTGGGGCACCAAGAGTTGGCATCCCAACCACCTAACATGTATTCCATGGATGGCTATTGTAAATACTTAAAAAGACTGATTAATTACTTTTTATATCTAATTTTATTTGGTATAAATCATATTTAAAAGGTAGAGAATTCTTATAAGATAAAGATCTATCTTTTTAAAATAATAGGGTTCCTAATATGTATCCGGGCTTATGTCTATTTAAAGGGAGGTCTCTAGGATTTCTTAGTATTGATTTTTCATCAAGAAAATCTTTCCTCTCTCAATGTCCACACCTCCTCTCTCTCATATTCTTCCTTTTCATGCCCAAAGGTTGGGTGTTCTCTCTTCCACACGTCTAGAAGGAGTTCTGGTGACTTAGAGATCAAGAATCGAGGAGAAGAAGAAGAAGGCTGCAGATCAAGGAGTTGATCTCTCAGTTAAGATCAAAAGAGTTGATCAGAGTCCTCAAGGTCAAGATTCTTCTTGAGAAGAAGAATCTTCTACGAGAAGAAAAGTTCGAGATTGATCCCAGTGGATATCCGTAGAGGTCGGACACGTGTGCGGCTCTATCTTCTACGAATCTGAGATCATCTGAAGCGATGAATTTCTATCCGTGCAAAGGTAATGAGATATGATCTCATATTTTCTTAAATTTTAGATTAATTATATATACTTTCTTCTAGGCTTGGGTAGGTTTAGATCTGGTATCTTGCATGTGGGGTTAAAGGGTTTAATCCGATTTATTTTTTACAGCATATTTTTAAAATTTTAAAATCTACACATGCTGTCTATTATGTTTTCTATCAGTGGTGGTGTAGGAAGTATGGAACAAGATCCTCTTGATTTTTTTTCTCACAAAAATCTAGAGCTGAAACCCTAAAACCCCACCCTTGAACGCACACCCAAAGAGGAAATAGTTTTCCTCTTTCTATCGCACAGAATCACCCACCTTCTCTCTATTTCATGCCCCCTCTCTCTCAAAAATCATTTTCCATGGTAAAGACTCATCTTTTGTCACACAATAATGAAGAGGTTTTAAGGTTGGCGTGGAGATGAGATAGGATAGGATAAACACTAGGTAGTTTCGTTTAAATTCAAATCTATTTGAATTCAAAACTTAACTAATCCTATCCTATCCCAAGAAGATGCAAAAGAGAGGTGAGAAACATTAGATTGGTATGCAAAATTATTACACAAAAATTGATTCTCGTATGGGAAGAGAGGTCGGCAATTTTGGGAAGAGTCCAACAAGGTTTGGACTCTAAGTTCTCATTCAAATTCAAACCTTTTGAACTCAAATTTTAAACCAACCTCATCTAAATCCAAAAAAGATCAGAAAGTGGGCGTCAATCATCTTCTGAGCATGAGAAACATTCACATAGAAATATTTCTCGCATAAAGAAAAGAAGGGCATAGAGATAGGGTAGCGCATGGGCTTTGGTTCAAATCTATTTGAATTTAAATTTTATCCAATTAGATTCTTAACCAAACTAAATTAGATTGAATCCATTCAGGCCATTGAATCTAATCTAATTGGATAATAAATTATCTTAATTAAATTTAATCAAATTAAAAATTAATCAAATTCAAGTTTTGATCAAATCAAGAATCGAACACTCTTAGCGATTAGGTCATCTTATAACCTAATCAGGTTAAACCAAATTGAATCTAATTTAATTAAATTTGATCCAAATCTTAATATTCAATCAAATTAAGTTAATTAATAATCTAATTACTAATCAATCCTCCTATAATTCATCAACTATTAGCGAATTAATTTATTGTAATCTTTGTGCAAGGTTAATCATCAATCGAATTAATGATTATACCTGAAACAATTTTCAATCGTCAATCATCCATATGATCAGTCAGAAACTTTTTTTGAGTGTGACCCCATAGGTTTGAACCTAAGCTGATAGTACAAAAATAATTTTTTTATATCAATCAAAGTGACCATCTAGCAATAGTATCCGACGTCCGGATAGATTGAAAGATTGCTAAGTAACATTCAAGAACCCATGGGCATATGGTTACAATATAATTCATCCTTTTGATCCTAATGCTCAAGGTGACCTACTGTCAATCCAGAAAAGATCATGTACATTGTATTTCAACTTTTTAAATCCATCATATAGATTATCCCGACCAATATTTTACTAAATTGAAATACAGTGATGTATTAACTCCTATTTATTTAGAGGGATTAATTTTATCTTGACTCACACACCGACTTTGCAAGTACTTGACTGTGTCCAAAAATTTTTTCTCACTAAATTAAAAATTTAGGTAGTCCAGCATCAAAGCACAGTGAGTTACTTGTAAGTCACTATGGTGATCTTATTAGATCAGAGAGATGATTATACCCATATCCTTTGCGAGCTACTCTTAATAGTAGAGTGCTCCGCAGTTGGTTACGTTCAGTGAGATACCTACATCTCACTTGCATGCCATGCCAGTATGTCTATATTTTTTGGTTAAGAGGATAATCAATACATACGGCATACAATGATCTACACTTGATATAGCTATCATTCTAATAATAGCATATCATTTAGTCATGAACTAGATTTAAAGACTAAATGATATATCCTCCTATATCGATTTAAATAGTCCTAAGGACTTCATAACAACACAGAAGTTCAAAGAAGATGTACGAAGTAATAAAAAATTAAATAATATTTATTATTTAATAATTTATATATAATTACAATAATGAGCTCAACTGTCAACAGACTGATGATTGACTTTGAGATACAATTTCCAACAGTAGAGATGGAGGGCAATATGTAGGTTGAGGGGATACTAGTTAGGATCTCCTTCCCCACTAGTTTCCTCAATGGGGCTATTGATTTGGAGCACTCGAGGGATGGAGAAACCCTCATTCCAGATGATTTTTTGTAGAATCATCCCGCAGCACTACTTGAATATCTATGTCCTACTTAAGACCCTTCTATTAGGGATAAGCCATGCCTAGGCCAGAAGATGGATCCTGCCGATGTGGAGCACGTACACGGTGGAGTCCGGGGGTCTGTTTGGGAGGATCATGGTGCTGTGGTAGTGTGGCTTGGTCAAGATGGATGCATTCCACAGGTGCGAGCAACAGGTGGCATTAATCATGTTGGAGTAGACCGAAAGCCTTTGACTTCTGTTGGGTATGTATGCGAGCACCGAGTACAAGGAGTAAAGGGTTCTTTGGTCCAAGATTTACAGGATGGTGGTACAAGGCCTACCTTTTAGGGTCCTACAAGAAGAGGGGTGGTAGGTAGTACACTGATAGTATTGAGGCCAAAGAGTTCAGAGAATTCATTAGTGACTTAGATCTGATTGATTTTGGATACACCAGATCCAGGTTCACTTGGTGCAACAACTGGCTCAGGACAGCCAAGGTTTGGGAGAGAATTGATCGGCTACTTGCCACCTCTAACTGATTCCAGAATTTTTCTAACCACTAGTGTAGCACCTTCCAAGGATCACTTCGGACCACTGCCCACTTCTCATCACCATTGATAGCCTGTGCTTACCTGGGGCCCCGATCAAGTTTGAGAAGTTCTAGATTTTCTATCCAAGAGCATGGGACTTGATTAGGAAGGTTTGGAGGATGCTGATCCATAGGGATGTGAGATATCGGGTGACGAGGAGGCTTGATTTGGTGAGGCACAGACTCATCCAGTGGAACTATCTTGAGGTTGGTGATTTCTTCAAATGGATCAAGGGAATGGAGGTAGACATTGCAAAGCTTCAGAGAAGAGAGGATCAGAAGGGGGCCTCCAAGAGTCTAATCTGAGGGATCTGCAACACAAGCTCTCTGTGCACCATGCTTTGTTGAGACAACAAGAGATGTTGTGGAAGCAAAAGTCCAAGGTGCAGTGGATCACAGAGGGCGATCAAAATATTAGATTCTTCCATCAATCTATGATGATTTGGAGGTCCACCAATCATATCAGACAGCTGAGGGAGATCGATGGTAGAATGGTAGAGGACTATGATGAGATCGTGGATCAGATTCTATAATTCTTCAGATCATGATGGATCGCTCATTTGGGCAGGGATGCCCCCTTCCAGGGGTCCCAGTCAGTATGTAGTATCTTCACTAAGGACAATGAGGTCCTGATTCATCCATTATCTACTGAGGAGGTGGAGGGGGCCCTTTGGTCTCTCATGGAGGATAAAGCTCCCAAGCCAGATGGTTTTTCCTCTCTCTTCTTTCGTCGGTACTGGCCTATCATCGGTGAAGAGGTGATTGTGGCAGTGTAGGTGGTTTTGGAGTCTAGAGGCATTCTTGAAGAGCGTAAGAGGATGCCAATCACCCTCATCTCGAAGAGACCTGATGCATTGGCCCTAGGGCACTTCAAGTCGATCAATCTTTACACCATTCTCTATAAAGTGTGTGCAAGGATCCTAGTTGGTCAACTGAAGCCAGTTGTTCCTCACTAGATCAGCCTGAAGAATGGTGCTTTTGTCAATGGTCACTGCATTACCGGCAATGTATTACTTGTCCAGGAGTTTATACATGATCTACGGCATGCCCTTGTTTGATGGAGTCCAATGGCGATCAAGCTGGACATAGAGCGGGCCTACGATCGGATGAGTTCGTGGTTTCTACATAGGATGCTCCACAAGTTTGATGTCCAAGACAAATGGATTGACTTGATCATGGATTGTATGGAGGCCCTGAGCTTTACCATCCTGATCAATGATGCCTCGATGGACTTCTTCCACTCGATGGGTAGACTTCATCAAGAGTGCCCTCTCTCCCCCTACCTATTTATCTTGTATGCTGATGCTCTATATTGTGCTCTTCAGGTGGCAGTTTAGGAGGTAGAGCTAGAGCTCTACTGGCTTGCCCCGAGATCCAGCCGCTCTTGTACCTTATATTTACAGATGATTGTCTGCTTATTGGTCTGGCATTCATCCAGAATGCGATGTGCTTTGTGACAATCATGGAGGCCTACTATCGAGATTCTGGCCAACTTATGAATCTGTAGAAGTCTACGGTTACCTTCAGCCCCAAGATAAAGATCCAGATGAAGCAAGCAATTTGGGATAGGCTTGAGATTCCTGAGTAGACCGAGATCTTAACCTACCTGGGATTTTCTATCATAGGGTGGAGACTTTGAAGGGCTGATTGCAGACCCATGGAGTAGCGAGTATGGAATCACCTCGAGAGCTAGCAAGCAAACATCCTATCCATGATGGGAAGGACCACCTTTATGAGATCTGTTCTAAGTTCTATTCTGATCTACATTCTGATGAATACTGTTATGCCGAGTTCTTATCTCAGGGACCTAGAGCAGTAGTTCTGAAACTTGCTATAGGGATCTAGATAGGTTGGCCATAGGCTTCACTTGCTCTCTTGGGAGATGGTCTGCCATCCTATACTAGATGGAGGCCTGGGTTCCCAAGTCTAGACTATTCGTGACTGCTCTTTCATCTGGAGAAAAATTCACACCTGAACTCTAGCAGTGATGGCCTAGGTTAGTCAGCTAATTAGTGACAAGATGTCAATTGATGTGAACCAGGATGCTTAGATCTCCAGCCTATCCCTCTTCCACTGGCAAACCTACATCATCACAGAAGTGGACGATGACCTACAAGTCTGTGATTTGATCATCATCGATGTTAGGGGTTGGAGGGCTCAGGATATTACTCATCTTTTTGGTGGTCAGCTAGTTGATAAAATTCTTGCTATCCCGATCCCAACCCATCGGAACTATGACTTGAGGGTGTAGGGCTAGTCCTGCAGCCCTAAGGTCCCTACTAAGGATCTCGTTGAGATGAGCAGGCCAATGCTTGAGAAGAGGATCGAGGCTACCTAAATCTAAAGAGTGGTTGTCCACCTCAGAGCCAGATTTTTCTTTGGAAGGTTACTTGGGATCAATTGCCGACTCGAACATTGCTCGGGGATAGAGGCATGGAGCTTCCAACTGACTACCCGATCTGTGGGTTGAAGGATGAGCCAATGGAGCACGCCCTGCTTCATTGCCTAAGGACATGTTTGATTTAGGGGATGGCAAGTGGTCAGGCTTGGGAGGCAAATAGTGGCTCTTGGTTTTCCTCCTTGGATGCGACCCATCGAAGCATGACCATTGGTGCACCCTAGGGTGGTAGGATGGCATACATTGCCTACTAAATTTGGTTGTCCAGGAATAGCCTATCTTCGAAGCCGAGGTTGTGCATGTGCATCAAGTTTTCGAGAGAGCCTGCTGTTTTGCTGAGGAGTATGACAGTTTTGACACTATCGTATGTACCTTATCACTTCGAGATCCTAGGACTCTCTTACTATGCCTACGGTGGCATGGAGGTTTCTTTTGATTTTTTGAAAGCCTCTTCCCTTGGGGTTTGTCAAAATCAACTTTGACGGCAGTGTTAGGGATGGTAGAGGTAGTGCGGGTTATGTTATCTAGGGCTCGGATGTTAGGCTATTGGCTATAGGGTTTTTCATCTTTATGAGCCATCCATATCCGGTGCGGAACTCCGTGCCACTTGGGCAGGCATCATTTGCACAAGTGAGGAGCTACGGACGAAGAGGATCTTGATTGAGGGTGACTTATCCATAGTCATTGGTTGAATTTGGGATGAGATGAGGCATCTAGAAGTTCATCCACTGCTCCATGACATCTGGAGTTCTCTTCGTCTCTCCACCACGATGTCTATTCAGCACATTTTTCAGGCGGCGAATAGCACCGTGAATTAGATAGCATCACTTGTTACCGACCACATCGGTGATTGGACCTGGTGCCAAGGCAACAACTGCCCACAAGTACTTCGTGATGTTTTGTCTTCTAACTCTCTATGTTATACTCATACTAGAATAATGTGATCATTCACTTGTACCAAAAAATAACTATTTTAATATGAAATATTATAAGTATTTATATTGGATGGTTAATTTGGATTACAAAAATCTAGAGGTTGAGTATAGGAACTACGATGCGAGTATAATTTCTGTTGACAAATACAAGCATCTAAAGGCTGATTATGACACGTTGTAGGAAGAAGTCAACAAATATAAATGGATGTTCCATGAGGATGTCTGGTCGTCCATGGGTGAGAATTCTCTGTAGCTATCTTTAGTGGGGTTTATGTAGTTTTTTGGAAAAAAAGATTTGATTAGCTTTTTAAAGTTTATGTACTATTTTTTTTGTGTTAGTAAGATCATTTTTTTGGGAGGAAGTAAATATTTAATGATCTACTAAACAATATTAGATATAATATCAAGTATATTTTGTTTGTAATCGAGCATTCTTATATGAATTCTCTAAGTTTTTTATATGTTTGGTTTTATTTCTTTCTTTAATAACAAAATTTCACTGCCGTTGTTATCATTATTGTTTGGCATATACAATTATGTCAAATATTAAAAAGAAAATATTGCCGAACTACTTATATTAAACAACTATTTACTCGGCCAAGTAGGTAATTTATTATAAACTGGAAAGGATAATGTACCTAGATCTTAATGTTAATTTTTTTTTTTTTCATTATGCTTGGTGATTAACAAAAAAAATTGTTTGTTCTTGGTAGATTGGTATGTGATTCAAGCATAAAATCTTCAGTATCTTAAGTGCTCCAGGTATGAATATATTATCAAAAACATAATTTATAATTATTTAGATACTTATGCATCTTTTCCCTTCCTATTTTTATGTGCGCTATTGAAATTATTTAGCTCATTTTATTATGCAAATTTGATATTGTGCTTAGTAGTTTTATATTCTGTTGGTGCAAAAATCCACCTGCGCCGGAGAAGCTGGAGTTGAGGAGGCCGCGGTCGCCGCCGGGACCTGCAAGGGAAGTCTAAACGGAGGTGGGGTTGCTCCGGCAAGACTCTCCGACGCTCAAGTCAGTTCTCTTCCTCAACAAGAATGGAGTGCTCGAACGGAGAATTTAGCAGAGTTTTGAGATAAGAGAAATGAGCTTAAAGAAATAACGTATCTGAGTCCCCCCTTTTTATAGGCGGGGGAGGCAACGGACTGATGGCGACGTGTGTAACCGTCTGGTAGTGGGCCACCCACGATCAGGAAAATTAATTGTGGAGAGTGGTGGGGTAGACTCGTGGCTGTTGTCATAGTCTGCCACGTATGGCCTGTTGCGGATAGTGGGGCGGCGTCCGTTGCCGCTAGCTGTCAGTGAGTAGTGGGATCGTGCAGCACCTGCCGCAGGGAGTGGGACATAATCGTGGCCGTTTGCTACAGCCTGTCAGGGAGTAATGGGTCCGTTGCTGGAGCCGCGTAGAATCCACTGTAGGACCTGAAACAGGATCATGATTGTTGTCGCGATCTGCCGAGGGGGTGCGGATCTGTCGATTGAGGTTCGGCCGCGGTTGGAGTCCGGCCTCCGTAGGAGCCCGGGCGGAACCGCTCTGATGTCGAAGGTGGAGCCCGGCTCCCGTAGGAGTCCGGGCGGAGCCGCTCTGATGTCGAAGGTGGAGCCCGACTCCCGTAGGAGTCCGGGCGGAACCGTTCTGATGTCGGAGGTGGAGCCCGGCTCCCGTAGGAGTCCGGGCGGAGCCGTTCTGGTGTCGGAAGTGGAGTCCGGCTCCCGTAGGAGTCCGGGCGGAGCCGCTCTGATGTCGAAGGTGGAGCCCGGCTCCCGTAGGAGTCCGGGCGGAGCCGCTCTGATGTCGAAGGTGGAGCCCGGCTCCCGTAGGAGTCCGGGCGGAGCCGTTCTGATGTCGGAGGTGGAGCCCGGCTCCCGTAGGAGTCCGGGCGGAGCCGTTCTGGTGTCGGAGGTGGAGTCCGGCTCCCGTAGGAGTCCGGGAGGAGCTGCTGCAAACAAAGTCAAGGGTGAAGTCCGGCTCTGATAGGAGTCCGGATTGAGCTTACCAGCGATTGATATTGAGAGCGGAGCCCGGCTCCCGTAGGAGTCCGGGCGGAGCTGTTTTGATGTTGGCGGCAGAGCCCGGCTCCCGTAGGAGTTCGGGCGGAGCAGCGCTTGCTGATGGCGGTGGAGCCCGGCTCCCGTAGGAGTCCGGGTGGAGCTGTTTTTGCTAATGGCGGTGGAGCCCGGCTCCCGTAGGAGTCCGGGCGGAGCAGCGCTTGCTGATGGCGGTGGAGCCCGGCTCCCGTAGGAGTCCGGGCGGAGCTGTGCTGATGCCGTCGGTGGAGCCCGGCTCCCGTAGGAGTCCGGGCTGAGCCTTTCTGATGTCGGAGGTGGAGCCCGGCTCCCGTAGGAGTCTGGGCGGAGCCGTTCTGATGGGAATTTCGGCCGCGGGTATTTTATACCCAACACCAGTCCCCCTACTTCCAAGTTTGAATTTCAAGCGAAAGAAGTACACAGAGAGAGATGCGCAGCCGAAATTGCCTCCTCGATCCCTGTGCGCGGCTGCCCCCACTTAATGTGCGCGTGTCAGAATCCGTTTTTTGGCAAAGGCGACTTGAAAAGTCTTTTCGAAACCCCCGTTGAAATGCGATCCCAGGCGTCGCCCTGTGGGAATCTGTGAGCGGTCAACCCTCGATAGCAACGAAGCGGATAAGCGCGACACGCGGCACACACCATCTGGCCCAGGAATTCTCGCCGTCATAACTGCGCCAGGATCCGCCGGCTATTTAAACCCTTCGATCCATTCACGGTCTCATCCCGGCGTTCTTCTTTTCCCCTGAGAGTCTTGCTCCCCTCGTGCCAATTCTCGCCGCCTTTTGCCCATCAATCCTTCTCGTAGGGTTTCCACACCATGTCCTCAACTCTGGAGGCTGTTCTTGAGGGGATTGTTAGGGCTTGGAGGAAGGTGAGGAGGAGGACGACGGTCGGTGAGAATCTCTGTCATCTCAGAGGGGGCCCAAGGAAGAATTCCTTCAACAACAGGGGTTTAATATCGGGGGCTGTTGTAGAAGCTATTCTGCCCGCAAATTTCGGAGCAGTAAGGCGGGGCAATACCGGTCAAGAGGGCAGAATAGACGTCACAAGTCATGACGGGATCCTTGACGCCGTCGGGGCCAAGGGACCAGAGACGGTCGACGGCGGGGCGGTAGAACTTGTTGCGGAGACGGTGGAAGTAGCGCATGCCGACCTTGCCGGAGCGTCTCAGGTGGCGGCCGTCATGGCTACGGCTCTTCTTGAAACAGGTCTTCGTTACTGCCGTTGTTACCCCCGCCGCCTTCGGAGATCAATCCCACCCCTTTCTCGCTAAGGTCAGAACTTTGGGGACAGAATGAAGAGAGATGGGGCGAGAGATGTTACACGCACTGGAGAATGCGACTGAGAAGAACAGAGACGGGAAGAGGAATTTGCAGCTTGGATCGACCTCCGGTTCATCCTGCCTGAACCGTGCTTTGCGAGACATGTATTTTCTTTTTCTCTTTTTCCTGACCCGCCGGGTCCTGTAACGTGTGCTTCTATCAAATAAAATAGTGATTTCAGTACCTTGTTTACCTCTCGTGTCAAATAATTGTCTGCCGAACTTCTTTCCTTCTCTTTGCCTGTGTCATGCCGTTCCAAGACCGTCGGCGACCTTTTCAGTTTATGTGGGGTCGTCTTTCGTCGGGCTTCTTTTCGATTTTTCCTGCTATTGGGAGATGTCCACTTGTCGGGTTTGCTGGGATCTTTCTTCGCTGGAGTTGGGGCTAGGTTCGAAGAAGCTCCTGGAAGTTGAAGCAGCATAGTTTTCATAAGAAGTAGGGCAAAGTTTTTCTGTAATCAAAGTCATAAGTAAAGTCTAGCTTCCGTAGAAGTCCGGGCGGAGCCGCTCTAATGTCGAAGGTGGAGCCCGGCTCCCGTAGGAGTCCGGGCGAAGCCTTTTCGTGGCGGAGCCCGGCTCCCGTAGGAGTCCGGGTGAAACCTTTTGGTGACGGAACCCGGCTCCCGTAGGAGTCCGGGCGAAACCTTTTGGTGGCGGAACCCGGCTCCCGTAGGAGTCCGGGCGAAACCTTTTGGTGGCGGAACCCGGCTCCCGTAGGAGTCCGGGCGAAACCTTTTGGTGGCGGAACCCGGCTCCCGTAGGAGTCCGGGCCTTACTCTCCGCTCATGTCAGGACGAGGTTCTCCTCCTGTTCCTGACAGGGCTGCGGGGGCACGTATGGGCGCTGCGAGGCCTCTCCCCCCGTCTGGTCTAAAGGAACCGGGCCTTCGACTTTGCTCAAGTTAGGGCGAGGTTCTCCTCCTGTCCCTAACAGGGCTGTGGGGGCACATATGGGCATTGTGAGGCCTCTCCCCCCATCCGGTCTAAAGGAACCGGGCCTTCGACTTTGCTCAAGTTAGGGCGAGGTTCTCCTCCTGTCCCTAACAGGGCTGTGGGGGCACATATGGGCGTTGTGAGGCCTCTCCCCCCATCCGGTCTAAAGGAACCGGGCCTTCGACTTTGCTCAAGTTAGGGCGAGGTTCTCCTCCTGTCCCTAACAGGGCTGTGGGGGCACATATGGGCGTTGTGAGGCCTCTCCCCCCATCCGGTCTAAAGGAACCGGGCCTTCGACTTTGCTCAAGTTAGGGCGAGGTTCTCCTCCTGTCCCTAACAGGGCTGTGGGGGCACATATGGGCGTTGTGAGGCCTCTCCCCCCATCCGGTCTAAAGGAACCGGGCCTTTGACTTTGCTCAAGTTAGGGCGAGGTTCTCCTCCTGTCCCTAACAGGGCTGTGGGGGCACATATGGGCGTTGTGAGGCCTCTCCCCCCATCCGATCTAAAGGAACCGGGCCTTCGACTTTTGTAAGATTGCGTTCTCATTTTTGATACCGTCTGCTTGAATTGTCCCTAGACAAGTGGCACACATTTTTCGATTAGGATGAAATCACTGGTAGTATATCCGTAAGTTTTTTGAGTTCCATGGTCGCGGGAGGTCGGCCCCTCCGAGCTCCTTAAGATAATAAGTCCCAGGTCGGACTACTTCTTTGATCTCATAAGGTCCTTCCCAATTTGGGGCTAGCTTCCCCTGGGCCTGCGGCTGTGAAACAGCAGCTCGTCGGAGTACAAGATCCCCCGCTCTAAATGTCCTATTCTTGACTCGGGCGTTATAATATCGGGCAACCTTCTGTCTGTAGGCCGCCACTCGGACCTGAGCGATCTCCCACCTTTCTTCCAGTAGGTCGAGGTTGGCCCTGAGATCTTGTGCATTCTGGGGTTCGTCGAACGTCACGACTCGTGCCGACGGGAGTTTAAGTTCGATCGGGATGACGGCTTCTGTACCAAAGGCTAGAGCAAAGGGAGTCTCTCCCGTAGGCAACCTCCGGGTAGTTCGGTACGCCCATAGCACATGGTAAAGCTCGTCCGCCCAAGTTCCTTTCGCTTTTTCAAGCCTTGTCTTGATTCCCTGCAAAAGGGTTCTGTTCGTTACCTCGGCTTCACCGTTTGCCTGGGGATGGGCCACTGATGTGAACTTGTGGGAGATGTTTAGGTCTTCACAGAATTCAGCAAATCTGGCTCCCGTGAATTGCCGTCCATTATCAGTGATCAGTGTTTGAGGTAAACCGAACCTGCACACTATTGATTTCCAGACGAAATCCTGCACTTTCGCTTCTGTGATTTTGGCTAGTGGTTCGGCCTCGACCCATTTGGTGAAGTAGTCGATTGCCACAAGGAGGAATTTCCTTTGACCAGACGCCATGGGAAAGGGGCCAAGAATATCCATCCCCCATTGCGCAAAAGGCCATGGGGCACTCAGGGGTGTGAGCTCGGTAGCAGGTTGTCTCTGGACGTTGGCGTACCTTTGGCATCGATCGCATTTTTTGACATATTCGATTGAATCATGATGCATTGTGGGCCAGTAGTACCCTTGGCGGAGTAGTTTGTGGGATAGAGATCTGGCACCCAAATGGCTTCCGCAAACTCCCTCGTGCACTTCCCATAAAGCGTAGTCGGCTTCTGAGGGTCGGAGACATTTCAAGAGAGGCAAGGAGTACGATCTCTTGTACAATTTGCCCTCATAGAGGATGTACCGGGATGCCTGATTTCGGAGTTTTCGGGCCTCTTTCGCGTCTTGGGAGAGAATCCCATCTCTAAGATAGGTTATCAGCGGGTCGACCCAGCTGGGCTCGTGGTCAATATCCATTACGAGCTGCGGTTCTTCCGTACTTGGGTGCTTTAAAACTTCAAAGAGGACGCCTTTGGGTAATTCGGCCGGAGCCGATGTTGCTAGCTTGGAGAGAAAATCGGCTCTGGCATTCTCCGATCTTGGAATTTGCTTGATGTCGAAATTGTTGAAGGCGGGGGTGAATTCCTTCACCTTCTCAAGATATTTGGCCATACTGTCCTCCCGCGCTTCAAAGCTCCCGCTGACTTGTCCCACTATAAGTTGGGAATCGCTGTGCACCCGGAGTTGGTTTATTCCAAGCTCCTTAGCGACCCTCAATCCTGCGATTAGAGCTTCATATTCTGCTCTATTGTTTGTTGCGGGAATCCGAAACGCAGAGCGTACTCCGCGACGACTCCCTCCGGGCTGGTCAAGATCAGGCCTGCACCAGCGCCCGCCATGTTGGAAGATCCGTCCACGTGGAGGGTCCAAAAGCCATCGAAGGAACTAGCTTCTTCGTCGGAGGAGTCCGGTTGAGTCTTCAGGTCGTCAATTTTGCTTTGCTCAGGTTCGGCCTCCTCAGGGACGGTGCATTCTACTATGAAATCCGCCAATACCTGGGCCTTTATTGCCGGCCTAGGCTGGTAGTTGATGTCGAATTCTGTGAGCTCGATTGCCCATTTCGTCATTCTCCCAGAAATATCAGCTCGGTGCAAAACCGCTTTGATCGGTTGGTCGGTGAGCAACGTCACCGTGTGCCCTTGAAAGTAAGGTCGGAGTCTCCGAGCTGCAATCAACAAAGCGTAGGTCAGTTTCTCTAATTTAGTATACCTGGTCTCGGCGTCCCTTAGCACGCGGCTAATGTAGTAGACCGGCCGCTGGATTTTTATTTCTTCCTTGACAAGGACTGCCGCGAGGGATGTGGGAGAGACTGTCAGGTACAAAAATAACTCCTCCCCAGGTTCGGGCTTTGCCAGTAGTGGAGGTGAGCGAAGGTAGCTCTTTAATTCCTCGAATGCCTGTTGACATTCAGGGGTCTAACAGAAGTTCTTCGACTGTTTGAGGGTTTGGAAGAAGGGCAAACATCGCTCAGCCGACCTCGCGACAAAGCGATTAAGAGCTGCGATCCTCCCAGTGAGGCACTGAACCTCCTTGATCGACCGCGGGGCGGCCATCTCCTGGATGGCGCGAATTTTCTCCGGATTGGCCTCAATCCCACGCCCCGACACCATGAAGCCCAGGAACTTTCCTGAGGTTACCCCAAAAGCACATTTGGTCGGGTTCAGCTTCATTCTGTATTTTTGAAGAGCGCCAAAAGCTTCCTCGAGGTCGGCAACATGATTTTCGGAAGATCTACTTTTCACGAGCATATCGTCCACGTACACCTCCATGTTTCGGCCGATTTGTTCTTTGAAGATTTTGTTTACCAACCGTTGATAGGTTGCGCCTGCGTTCTTGAGGCCGAACGGCATAACCCTGTAGCAGTAAAGGTCGCGACTAGTGATAAAAGCAGTCTTTTCTTCATCTTCCGATGCCATCCTAATCTGGTTATAGCCGGAGAATGCGTCCATAAAAGTGAGAAGCTCGTGGCCCGAGGTAGCGTCCACCAGTTGGTCGATCCTGGGCAGGGGGTAGCTGTCCTTTGGGCAAGCTTTATTCAGCTTTTTGAAGTCGATACACATCCTCCACTTGCCGTTTGCTTTCTTGACCAAGACAACATTGGAGATCCACTCTGGATAATTGACCTCCCTGATGAATCCGGCCTTGAGAAGTTTATCCACTTCCTCGGCTATCGCCTTCTGCCTCTCTGGGGCATGACTCCAGATTTTTTCTTTTGTTGGCCGATGTTTAGGGTCGACCGCCAGATGATGTTCCATGACCTCTGTTTCGATCCCCGGCATATCCGCCGGGACCCATGCGAAAACGTCCGCATTTCTTCGGAGAAAGTCCACGAGATGCGTCCGCACCTCCTCCTCCAGGTTGGAGCCAATCAACACCACGTGCTCCGCGTTCCCATCATTCAAAGGAATTGGTATCAGGTCCTCGATTGGGCCGCCCCTCTCTTCAGTGAGGTCGTCGCGCGCATCCAACCCGTCGACTGGACAAAGATCCGCTTGATCGCTTCTTTGCAGGGCAATATTGTAGCAGTGCCTGGCCAGCGCCTGGTCTCCCCGAACTTCTCCAATCCCCTTGTCAGTGGGGAACTTCAACTTCAAATGATAGGTTGAAACAACGGCTCTGAGGGCATTGAGGCCGGGACGGCCAAGAATTGCATTGTAGGCAGATGGCGCCTTTACCACCAGGAAATTCACCAGAGCCCTGGACTGCTTTGGATGCTGACCCGCGGTCACAGTTAGAGCTATCGTTCCTTCCGTAGGAACGGCGTCACCAGTAAACCCTATCAAGGGGAGCACATCGGCCTTAGATGACCGCCAAGAGTGGTCATTCTTGAAAAGGCGTTGTAGAACAAGATGTCAGCCGAACTTCCGTTGTCGACGAGAACGCGACGGACATCATAATTTGCTATGTTCAAGGAAACTACGACCGCGTCGTTGTGAGGGAATTGGACTCCCTGGGCGTCTTCTTCAGTGAAGGCTATGGGTTCCTCGACTTTTTGCCGCTTGGGGGGTGCAGCTGATTTGCCGATCGCCTCCTGCTGGGATTCCCCCGAGACGACATTAACGGAATCCCGCGGAGACTGGTCGCCCGACCACCCTTTATCGGCGGTCATAGCCAGAGGTAGTTGTGTAGAAACCCCGCGAGAAGGCATCGGACAGGGAAAGGAGGCTTGGGTGCCGGAAAGGATGGCCGGAAGCGGATCGCTCCTTTAAGAACAAGGGTGCTGCGAAGATTCGCGCCCTTCCTCTAGCGCCAATCCTGTTGGTGCAAAAATCTGCCTGCGCCGGAGAAGCTGGAGTTGAGGAGGCCACGGTCGCCGCCGGGACCTGCAAGGGAAGTCTAAACCGGAGGTGGGGTTGCTCCGGCAAGACCCTCCGACGCTCAAGTCAGTTCTCTGCCTCAACAAGAATGGAGTGCTCGAACGGAGAATTTAGCAGAGTTTTGAGATAAGAGAAATGAGCTTAAAGAAATAACGTATCTGAGTCCCCCCTTTTTATAGGCGGGGGAGGCAACGGACTGATGGCGACGTGTGTAACCGTCTGGTAGTGGGCCGCCCACGGTCAGGGAAATTAATTGTGGAGAGTGGTGGGGTAGACTCGTGGCTGTTGTCATAGTCTGCCACGTATGGCCTGTTGCGGATAGTGGGGCGGCATCCGTTGCCGCTAGCTGTCAGTGAGTAGTGGGATCGTGCAGCACCTGCCGCAGGGAGTGGGACATAATCGTGGCCGTTTGCTACAGCCTGTCAGGGAGTAATGGGTCCGTTGCTGGAGCCGCGTAGAATCCGCTGTAGGACCTGGAATAGGATCATGATTGTTGTCGCGATCTGCCGAGGGGGTGCGGATCTGTCGATTGAGGTTCGACCGCGGTTGGAGTCCGACCTCCGTAGGAGCCCGGGCGGAACCGCTCTGATGTCGAAGGTGGAGCCCGACTCCCGTAGGAGTCCGGGCGGAGCCGCTCTGATGTCGAAGGTGGAGCCCGGCTCCCGTAGGAGTCCGGGCGGAACCGTTCTGATGTCGGAGGTGGAGTCCGGCTCCCGTAGGAGTCCGGGCGGAGCCGTTCTGGTGTCGGAAGTGGAGTCCGGCTCCCGTAGGAGTCCGGGCGGAGCCGCTCTGATGTCGAAGGTGGAGCCCGGCTCCCGTAGGAGTCCGGGCGGAGCCGTTCTGATGTCGGAGGTGGAGCCCGGCTCCCGTAGGAGTCCGGGCGGAGCCGTTCTGGTGTCGGAGGTGGAGTCCGGCTCCCGTAGGAGTCCGGGAGGAGCTGCTGCAAACAAAGTCAAGGGTGAAGTCCGGCTCTGATAGGAGTCCGGATTGAGCTTACCAGCGATTGATATTGAGAGCGGAGCCCGGCTCCCGTAGGAGTCCGGGCGGAGCTGTTTTGATGTTGGCGGCGGAGCCCGGCTCCCGTAGGAGTCCGGGCGGAGCAGCGCTTGCTGATGGCGGTGGAGCCCGGCTCCCGTAGGAGTCCGGGCGGAGCTGTTTTTGCTGATGGCGGTGGAGCCCGGCTCCCGTAGGAGTCCGGGCGGAGCAGCGCTTGCTGATGGCGGTGGAGCCCGGCTCCCGTAGGAGTCCGGGCGGAGCTGTGCTGATGCCGTCGGTGGAGTCCGGCTCCCGTAGGAGTCCGGGCTGAGCCTTTCTGATGTCGGAGGTGGAGCCCGGCTCCCGTAGGAGTCCGGGCGGAGCCGTTCTGATGGGAATTTCGGCCGCGGGTATTTTATACCCAACATATTCCAAGAACATCAACCAGGTAGGAATTGTGCTCCATGTCAGGCTCCAATCCATAACCTGTGCGCATAGAATCAAAATAGCCATAAGCTTCAGAAACTAAACCTGAATGGCTGCAAGTTGAAAGAATACCAATGAAGGTGATCTTATCAGGTTGTATGCCCCCTGATCTCATATTCTTGAAAAGGTCTCGAACTTTTCTACAATTTCCATGCTAGGCAAGACCAAGCACCATGGCATTCTAAGAGGCTATACTTTTCACATCCATCCTCTTGAATAAAGTGTATGACTCATCTACACTTCCACACCTGGCATGCAAATCCATAATTGAAGTCTCCACAAAAGAATCTGGAGTACGCTCTAACTTTATGGCATATGCATGAATTTCATATATTTGGAATTATTATAACTATTTTCTCTTTATTTTTCATCAGACCCACTATATATATATATATAGTATAGGGCTCATGTGGGAGCATCAACTTTTCCACATATCTCAGAAAAAGAGAGACACTGACCTCCTCCCTGCTCTCTTTGTTGCCACCTACCATCAGTCTCTGACGTCATCTTCCTCCCCATCATCACCGGCATCAACCTTCCCCTTCGATCTCCCTCAGGCGCTTCCTTCCCATAGATCTCCAAAAAAAAAAAGAAATAAAAATTAAAAGAAGCAAAAAAAAAATGATCAATCTATGCAGGGAAAGGTCTTGCCTTTTAATTTTTTCATCTTTCCTTTGTTTTCGTTAATTTTTCCTATATTTTCCCCTAATTTTTCCTCGGCTTTTTTGCATTCTTAGGAGTCTCAATCAGGTGGTAGACTCAGAGCGGCCAAATAGAGAAGTTTAGATCCATTCTACGAGTCTCAATCAGATGAAAGTCTAGGAGCAGCTGAGGTAACTCTCTGTATAGTTTATTTTTGTTAAAATTTAATGCTGTTAGATCCCAAAAGGAAAGGGGTCAATCCAAACCTCTAAAATAGAATTTTGATTATCTTTTTTGCTCTGTTAGAGTTACTTATTATTTATTTTTTTTTATTATATTTAAAGATGGTTGGCATTTTTGTTATTGTAGTTGTCACCATAATTTATTGAGAAATATGCATGTTTTTAATGTGTAATTGAAATATATGAAGGCTTAATTATTACATAAATTTAATGTATATTCTGTTGCATGGGCACTCACCTAATCACCTAAAACAAGACCAACACCTAGGGTTGCCTAGGCTATTTGGATTTAGCGGAGGGTTTGGGATGGAGCTAGGATTTAGAGATTTCTTATAGGGTAGTTGGTGATGAGCTCTTCTAATATGTTTGTCACGATCACTAGAATTCCAATTAATATTAGCACGGTAAGTAAATTATATTCAAATTTTGAAAAGAATAAATGAATAATTCAACAAATATAGCAAGTTTAGTTCTCCATTAATATTTCATTTAACAAAATCATAGAGGTTTTCCTTATGTAGGCATATTTATTATAGATTCTAGTATTCATGGTAAGGTTGAAATTTATTTTTTTTCAATTTTTTTTTTATAATGCTATTTATAGTGTTCTATATTGTGGACCAAGATGGGCATAAACTGCATCATAGCGAAGTCATCGATCGCACTCAGCAAGTAAGACTATGAATCCGATTCTCATTCTTTTTATTATTAACTCTTTATTAGGTTTTATAAATGTGTTACTATTTTTATAGCTCTTAGTTTAGTTCTCCAAAGATCAAGCTCTAGATAAAGATGACCCATGACCCGACCTGACCCATATCCATTAGTGGGTAGGAGTGCAAATGGGTAGGGTCGACCCATGACCCGACCCGCATAGATTCGATTCAAACCATTTTGAAGGACATATGAAGCCAGATCGGATTCTAAAATTAGATTTATTCTATTTTCTAGGTCAGATCTAGTTTTACTAAATCCTAATCTGACCTAATCTGACTCGATCCGTAAAAATTTTTGGATTGATTTGAGTCTTAAGATAAATGATCCGATCTAATCCGAACCCAGTTTAGGATCCGAACACACACCAAAACTATGGCATATCCTAGCTCAGCCTTAATCTCTTTCAAGCTCTTACAATTTTATATTTTATTATTAAATTATAGATAATATTGATGAAATAATAGCATCAATAGCAGTCTGTATATACCAACATATGAAGCAATATCCTAAAAACTGCAAGTGCAGCTTCAATACATAATACTTGACCTCAAACCATTAGAGTAAGATAACGTTTTAGAAATTTTAGATTAAAAAAATGAGTAATCGAAATGTATAATTACCAACATAACAACCAACTGCACACAATAGATTTATAACATTTCTTATTTATTTTCACCTACATTTATTAATTTACATGCCCACAACTGCTACTCTAAGGTAATCCTTACGATCGCTTGAAACAATTATATCCTTAAGGTACTTGTACTAAGCCATCCCAACCTAACTTAGTAAGTCAACTGGGTTCTGATATGTCGCATTTCATAATCATACCACCCGAACTTCAAGAAAACTTGTTCAATCTGCTTCAACCCTTTTTATTCACACCATCATGAGTTATCACTACTTTCAACCGGCTCTTGAGCTTCCATTCATTTTTTGTAATATACAAGATTCATTATCCTTGATCCATAGATTACTGTCACAAGATTAGCCTTACACTTCCTTTTCTTGAAAAGGATAGACCTCAATGAAGCTAGCAATTATCCAATTTGGTGATCCTATGGTACTAATCAATGAAGAGAATCATATCTTCTATTCCCAATTTTTTTCTTTTGCCAAAATTTCAATCTAAGTATCAAGCCAAAACCATCGTAAAAAAGAAAAAAGCGAGACTCATACTAAGCTAAAAGAAAATTGCTGCCACTATTCAACAACTCTATGTCAACTTGGATCCAATCCAGATCCGCATTTCATAGATTGAGGCTGGATTATGTATGGATCTGACCCGATCCAAATGATCCATTAGGGTCCAGAAATTTAATCATGATCCAATCCAATCCGATCTGATCTTCTATTAGGCTGGGTTTGGATCTAATATTCAATTCGATCAAGTCAGGTCACTCATGATTCAGTCCGGCCTGACCCATGGTGAGGAAGGGAAGTGGGAGCCTCAAATGTTATTGGAGTGCAGATCGAATGAAGCAGAAGAATGTTGAGAAGAAAAAAAAGTAGATGGTTGGATGACTGGTGCTGCAACCCTATTAGCTGAAAACAAATATTTATTTTGGATGAAGAATATACCCTTTTTTCATGCTATGCGGAATGTGTGGCTATAGAGGAGTCTTCTGATGGAAATCAGCATGCGCAAGGCATTGGAATATGCGTGGGTAGCCACTGCTGGATTGAGATTGCAATGGATCAGGCCAAATAAAGGAAGAAAAATTCAGAGCCATTGAATCATGTCAGAGTGTGCATTGGATCAAGAATTAGGAGAGTGCTTTTATTGTATGTGCTTTGAATGGAGAATATACCTTTTTTCATGCTTTGAGGATTGTACCACTATGGAGGAGTCTTCTGATGGAGATCACAGTGCGTCGCAGCATGATAGTGTAGCTGGGGGGCCAGTATTGGATTAGGATCATGATGGATTGAGCTGAATAAAGAAAGAAAAAAAAGGACATGTGCTGCGATCTTGATTGTTGTCGGATAAAGAGAAAAGCATATGTTTCTATTGATGCAATAGATATTGGTACCGAGTGAATATTGGATCCCGTTTAGAGTTGGATCAAATCAAAAGGAGAAAGAAAAGCAATAAAAAGTTGATTGGCAAACGTCGTTTTTTTGCTGGAGTTAAGGATTAAACAAATTTATTTTCTTTCCTCTAAACAGATCAAGTGCCAGAATAGAGAATTGGCTAAGTATGGCATGTTTTGCATCTTATCTTTAGGATTTGAGGTCCTACATCCAAAAAAAATATGTGACAAAATCTTATTTGATGATGCAAGATAGGTTACTGTAGCTAGATATGTTTGGATACTTTCTTTGTACACATGTCATTCATTGTAGTGCACAGAAAAAATCAAGACCTTCACATAGGCTTCTACTAATTTGATATGATGGTAAATATCAAAATGGTGTGGTAAGATCGCATCTATGGACCTATTTTTTATGGAAGCATCCATTTACGTCCATCTTTTTTTGTATATTTCTTGGGCAGTAAAGGGCTCTCACCCTACACTGAAGTGAAGAGCACTGATCCTAGCCCATAGATTCCCACCTATCTTTTCATTTTTCTAGCTACCCGTCTCATTTAGGAGCATACACATGAGGGTTGCAGTCAGAAGGATTAGCCCTTCTCTACCATGGCTTTCTTTTTTAGAAAAGGGATATAGCCCTAGGATTTAAAATTCCCCCCTCCCTATCCGAATTGATTCCATTAGAGAAGGGAATAAATGAATGATTCTAATGGTGATGCAGATTCGGGATGGTTATACGCATGCTTTACCCCCAATTTTTTCTCGATTTATATATATATATATATATATATATATATATATATATGTGTGTGTGTGTGTGTGTGTGTGTGTATGCGTGCATATTTTTCTCGATTTATATACATATGTATATTATATATATGTGTATGTGCGTACACGCGCGGATGTTATGTATATATTAGACTGTTTGAAAAAATATTTTTTTATTGAAAAAAGATATTATAGCTCCCATGCAAAAAAATACTAAAAAAATGGCATGCGGACTTTTCAAGAGAGCAAGTACCATTAACCTTCTGATTCACATATGAGGAAAGAATTTTTTAACAAAATAAAATATGTTTTTCGGGTGTTGTGGGAAGAGCAGGTGATGTTTGTATTTCAATTGGCCAAAATAATATCTGAGTAATTTTTTGAAAAAAATCTAAAAATTTTTTTGTAGAAAAAACTAATGAGAAATATCCAATTAAGTTTAAACTTAAAAGTAACTACCCACTTAAGTTTCAAGTAAAATTTCTCTCCATTTGAAACATAATTTAAAAGCAGCTACCCAAATTGAATGAAATGATCCAATTGCCCTTACAGTTATAAAACAACACTACACTAATATAAGATAATATTGTACTATAATAAAAGTAACGCTACACTATTATAAAGTAATACTATACTATTATAAAGTTATACTATACTATTATAAAGCAACACTGCATTGTTATAAAGTAATACTACAATAAAGAAATACTGTACTATGATAATGTATATTCCCTTATTGTCAAAAATATTATACTAATATAATACAATAAAGCAACACTGTATTATTATAAAAGAATGTACACTAATATAATATAATACTATCTTATTGTAAAAGAGTACTATACTAATGTGATATAATAAAGTAATACAATATTATTATAACGGAATACTATACTAATATAATGTAATACTATCTTATTGTAAAGAAATACTGCATATGATAATGTAATACTACAGTATTTTAAAGGATATAAAGTATAAGATAATTTCAGTCAAAATTGGATAGTTGCTTTTAACTTATGTTGGAATGAGTAGTACTTTTACATAAAATTTATTTGGAGAGCTGCTTTTAAATTGAAACAAAGTCAGAGATTTATCTTTAGTTTTTTATATTTTATTAAAAAAAAAATTATGCATATGAAAAATTAAAATAGGAAAGAAGGGAAGGGGAAGGGAGAAGAAAGAGGAGCTGGGAAAGGGAAGGAAAAAAATTGTTATCTAATTTTTTGAAAAAAAATTAGAAAATAATTTTTTTTTTGGTCGCACGCGAAAAAAAAGGGTGTTTCTGTGCATCGTTGACGGAAGCAGGGAGGGAGTGAGGAGGAAGTGGGATAGAAGGGGAATGGAAAGATCATAAAATGAAAGGGAAAAGAGTTTCTTTTTCCTATATGTAGTGTTTGTTGTACGTGTAGGGGTGAGGCAAGAAGCACCGGAGACAAAGGTAGAACGAGAGAATAAGAGGAAGAAGGGAGTGCCAAAGAAGAGAAGAGAAGAAGGGGGAAAAGAAGGGTAGCCAAAGGAGGACGAGGGAGGGAAAAGAAGGGGAAAAAAAAATAATTTGGTTCTCTATACGTCAACGGCCAAAAGATGGGTCAAGGCCATGAAAAGCTGAGACAAGGAATAAGGGAGATGGAAGGGGAAAGAACCATGGGTGGAGGGGGAAACTGCAAGCAAAGACCACTGCAGTCGCCTCCTCTTCCTCCTCCTGGTTGCCGCGGCATTTTTCCCTGGCCAATCCCCCGACTCTCCAACCTCCTCATTTTTCTTCCTCCACTTCGTTCCCTTTATTATTTTTCCCCGGCGACACATCTCCATTTCCTCCTTGTCTTCTTTCTTCCCATCGTGGAGTCCCCCTTAAGCTCTAGATTTTCAATGAAAATTCTAGAGTCCCGAGGTTTGGAAGAAACCGGGCGTTATTTGGCATCTGTGCAGGGCACGTGTTGATCAACGGCCATCCCTCTATAAAAGAAAATATTATTGTTGTGTGGTCATGTAAGAAAACAGTCGGCTGCTTTTAAACTTAAACTTATTTTATGCGGTTTGTCTGATAATGCAAAATTAGCTTGGCATGGCTGTATTTAAAAATAAAGGAAAATCCAAAATTTTTCCCCTACCTTTCCTTAAAAAAAAAATAGAGGTTTTTTTTTTTTAATATTTGGGATCTATTTTGAGAGTTGGAAATATTTTTTTACAATAGAAGGCAAGGTCAAAATTATATATTCATTTTTTTTTTTGCATATCTTTTATCCATAAAAAAATATTTTTTTGCTAGTGACAGGAAGCTAATTGTCTCTAATCTGCACATCCAGTGCGAAAGAAAAGCATAAAAAGGTATTTAAAACTTAGCTTTCTTTCCATGCATATATTGCAAGGTATATTAATAGTTGAAATACCTACATTTAAGAAATAAAATATTATGAATATTTTGATTTAATTGCATATCATGTGGTAGATTAGTAGCTGAAGAATGTTGATTCAAATGGTATTGTTTGCTGTTTTAGCTAGTTTTTAATACTGTTTATCATAATCTTGGATAAATTAGAGAATAAATACTTTGCAAGTATAATCTCAATCTAAAATTTGTTTAAAGAAACTTATTTAAGTTTAGGATGCTTGACCACCATTTTTTTCCTATACTATAGCTTCTTTTGTCTTACGTTGTAGGTACATATATTCATGTATCTTGTTATTTAGATTCTAATCATGATTTATCAAAAATAATTTACCGTTTATTAATAATTGTCTTTTTTATTTTTGTCGGTTGCTGAATTTGATATTTAATCTGATGGTTAGTTCTAACTGCAAATGTGGATTTGATAAAATTTTCCCCAAAGCTTATATTAGAGGAAATCATTGCAAAATTTTCTCTTCCTCTACCGATTTATGGTATCGAAGTTCCAGATGACAACATTTTAAGATCTTTTATTGATGTTATTTTAAATGAGGTGGATAAAATATCTGAAGTCACTAGAAGTTGGGATGTGTGGTAGTGATCAAAGTATATCGGATGAAGATACTGCATTAACATCTAAAAAAAATATTGAAAGTGAAATTTAGATTCGAAATTAAAAATTTAATTATCTGGATAAAGAATATTTTAAATTATAATATCAAAAATTTATTCTACTCAGACAGGTTATGAAACCGAGATTAAACAGCTATGGTGGAACAATTAAGTACTGATTGAAAGATATAAAAATTTGATGAATGAATTTGGTGGAGTGAAAAAAGAAGTTGCCAGATATTAAGAAAATGTTCTGCTCAAAAGAAGAATCATTAGTGGGAGAGGACAATATGTGAAGATGTTCAAACAATTTTTTTCGAGATGTTCAAGCCTAAAAGAATAGATTCTCCTATTATTATTACTTTGACTTCCTCCTAATGTCATCGTTGCTTTTTTCAAAATTTTACAAGAAGAAACTTGCTTTTGCTATATATGTGTTTAAGTATTTTGTAAAAATATTTTAGGTAGTTGGATATTAAAAAAGGTTGATATATAATTTGTTGTGCATATATTTCAACTTTATTGCATTTTTAATTTTTTTATTCTTTGTCTTATTCTACTAAAAATATAAGAAAATGGAATGGATGGATAATTAAGAAAAATAGAAAGAAAAATAAACATTATTGTTGCACAAAGGGCAAGGAGAATATAGAAAAATAATGAATTTGGAAGTGATATGGTTAGAGAACAAAGATCCATACATCAATCCTTGCATATAAATGTTGATCATAATTCGAAAAGAAAATATTATGTGCAAGAATTTGTCTAATTCTGGGCAATATCAGGTATTTGATTTTGGAGATAATACAATGGCATTATGAATGATTCTAGCATCTTACTACATATTATTTTGGAAGAAGCGGATGCATGGGTAGATGCAAATGTTATTCCTTATATCTAAGATATTGCATCACAAATTGGTGTAGATTAATTTATTTTAAAAATTAATTTTTTTGAATTATTATATTTAAGATAAATTATAAGAATATCCTTCAATTTTACTTATACTTTCTCGACTTTAAAAATGTCAAACCAGTTTTTCAAATTTTTGAGATATTTCAAAATGGTCCTATCATTTATTTTCGTCAATAAAATTATGTCACATGACCATTACATGATACCACCATTTTATAAAATTATCAAACTATTCTTCTCTCACTTCCTCCCTTCTTCCTTCTCTCTACTCACATGACCATTCAACTATCTCTACTCATGATTTTTTCCTTTGATTCAAAGGATTTTCTATGTAAATTTTGAGTTTGTATTGATCTTTGTTTTCTTCGATTTCTCTTTTATTTGACATCTTGCTACGACAAATTGGTATCAGAGCCCAGTTGTAGATCGTTGATCGAAGATGTCTGTGGCCAATAGATTAACAGATAATTTCATGCACCTCCAAGGCGGTAAATTTTGTAGGAACACCATAATGGGCAACATATTGTATGTAGTGCTAAGATTATCATACAGATTAAACCCATCTATTACCAATCCTAGCCTGACATTTCATGAATTAGCCACAAACCACGGATGTTCACGATCGAAATGTTTCCATGCCTCTCCATCCAATGGATGTCTCATAGCATTGTTGTCGACATTGTTTCCCTCCTTATGCCATCACATGTCATGGGTAGTGTACCTCGACATGAATAATCAACATAGTCATAGCATAATCAGAAAGTACTACGAAATCTTGCATAGTGTTTTCTTTTCTTTTTGCCCTTACCACAGCTTTCATTCTATCTACTTGAATGACAATTTGGGCATGCTTGTAGATCTTTTATTATCCTTCCAAAATAAAACACAATCCCAGATATGCATGTATCTTTTTGCAGCATAGGCCCAAGCCATCAACTCCCAACCCAAGTCCCTTCAACAACTTTTTGGCTTCGTAATGACTAGACGGAAATAACTCTCTTTCAGGCAACATGTCCTTTGGAAATATGAGCAACCAATTAAACGAGTTGTTTGACCACCTACCAAATATCTTCATATGTAATAACTTTATTATAGTAGATAGTAGAGAGTACTTCCTACAACCAGGATAAACATTACGCTATGCATCTCTTAATAGATGCTCAAATATGTCATCCACAGGTATGTTAATGTCATCCTCGTCCTCTTGTCTCGAGTCGGGATACTGATATTCTAATTCCACTTCCGTACTTAGGTCAAATAACTCTGGATGGAGATCCTTCAGAATTTTTCTATTTTCTATACCGAGTGTTTACCTTTCACAACTGGATGATCCACCTATTGACATAGCATTCATGGGCCTTCTGAGCAACATGCTTGAGCTAGTCGACAAATCTTCACCATGACAAATCAGTCTCTTATAAGTAACATCTATACCACATTCGTATAAATAATTCTGAATGTCCGATAAGGTACATCAAAATAGATTCCTACATCGACAATACGGACAACGAACTTTTCTATCTTCTCCAAAGTGATTGGATGCTATGTTCATGAAAGACGTCACACCCGCAATATACTCAGGATAGAACTTATCATGCAAAGACATCCAACTACAATCAATGCCTACTTGTTTATGATGCAAAGTATATAGTCAATCTTATGTAATAATATTTAACTAACGCCTTATGTCCCCTACCTATAGGGTAGTGGTCCTATCCCATTCAGGAATACGAAAATTTACCATTGCCATACATGTTTTCTACACCAAAAAAATTTCAACAGCATTTTGGTGCAGTTCTCCGAATACATAAGCACTGAAATCATATTATGTATGAAAAGAACATGATTGAAAATGCTGACGAAACTCTGACTGTATATAATAATTTGGTGGACATTTATAATATGACATAATTTGAAAATTAAGCATGAATGAGAAGTAGAAGGCAGCCATATTTCCTCTAAATAAAATAACAAACTAATTATTAAATGTGTCATTAGGATGGAAATTGCTCAAGATTTTACTTTTGAATGGATATTAGAACAAAGAAATTTGACTCAACATTTTATTTACATAATTAATCTTCTATTCATAAAATTGCAGTTAATATATTGCTGAGGGCACAGTCGAGCCACACATAGTGGCTATGCATAGTGCATAATACACATGGGCACGGCGACGGCGGCGACGGCAATGGCGGTAGATCTACAGGAAGAAGGATCATGAGAGAGAGAGAGCTGAAGAGAGAGAGAGAACCATACCTAAGATCTCAAGAGAGAGGGAGAGAGAGCGGCCCAATGGAGTCACAATGGTGCCGATGGAGTGACGATGATGGAGGCGGAGCGACGGTGACAGACCTAGAGAAAGCAAAGAGGTCAATCATAATAGAGGTAGAGAGAGTGAGGGAGAGAGAGATCGGGATCCATACACAAAGGGATAACAGCGGCTGAGTGACAATGGCGGTGGCAAGGTGGTGACAAAGTGGCTCAACAAAAAAAGAGTCGAAGAGAGAGAGGGGCTCGGTGTGCTCGTGCGATTTGGGGCAAAATTTTATCCTAAAATCAGGCATCGAAGTGCTCTTTACCAATGAAAAAGTAGTTTTATCACAAATGATATTCACCCTAAAATAACAATGCAACTCATTAGCTATGAAACCTCATTTTCGTCCTAATATTGAAACTTTAGTGACAAAAAAATTCTTTCAGCGTTGGAGGGTCCATTTTCCACAATGAAATTCTATATTTTATCGTAAAAGATGCTATTCTTTAAATTTTCATCAAAAGTACTTGATTTTTTGTGATGAAATGTGATTTTGTTGCAGAAAGATCAAACTATTTTCTGTCCAGTGATGAAAAATTTTTTCATTGCTAATATTTCATTGTAAAAGATCAAATTTCTTATAGTGTCCGCACAGTGAGGTGTTGCCATGTCAAAAAAAAATGGAGTCTTTTCACATAATAAAATATGGGTGTTGGTGAAACCTCCTAGTGGTTAAAAAATTATTGGATATAAATAGATTTTCAAGAAGAAGGAAGGAATCCCTAAGGCTGAGAGTACCAGGTTTAAAGCACATTTGGTGGCAAAAGGCTTTACTCAGAGAGAAGACGTGGACTTTAATAAAGTTTTTTCATCAGTTGTGAAGCACAGTTCGATCAAAGTCGTACTTGCCATGATAGGTTTGTGTGACTTAGAGCTTGAATAGCTACATGTCAAAATAGCATTTCTATATGGAGAGCTTGATGAGTGGATTTATATGCAATAGCCAGAGGGATTTGTTGCTCCCAAAAAGCAAGATCTAGTGCATTTGTTGAAAAGGTCATTATATGGCCTTAAGCAATCACCTAGACAATAGTATAAGAGGTTTAACACTTTCATGATTAGTAATGATTTTACTAAAAGCAATTTTAATTGTTGTATTTATTATAAGAAACTTCAAGATGATAGCTTTATTTATCTCTTATTATATGTTGATAACATGCTGGTTGCTACTCATGATACAAAAGATATTAATATTCTAAAATCTTAACTTAATAGTGAATTTGAGATAAAAGATTTGGGTGTAACGAAGAAGATTTTAGGTATAAAGATAAGCAGAGATAGAGCTACAGACAAGTTGTATTTGTCATAAAGAAAATACTTAGAAAAGGTACTGCAATATTTTAATCTATTGATTCAAAGCCAATTGACTCTACTTGCCCACACTTTAATCTTCTTGCTTCTATGTCACTTGTTGATAATGATGAAATTGAGTATATATCGAGAGTCTCTTATGCTAGTGCTATAGATAGTATAATGTATGCTATAATTTGTACTAAGCCAAATATTGCACATGTTGTTAGTGTTGTCAGCAAATTTATAGCAAATCCTGTAAAGAGATATTAGCAAGCTATGAAGTAGATTCTTCGTTATTGTGAATGCAAGGATACTAATATATCTGATGATATTATTGGTTTTGTACATTTTTACTATGCAGCTAATAAAGATTGAAGAAAGTCTATGACAAGTTATATCTTCACATTCTCTGATTGTACAGTTGAAAAGTAGTTTTGCCATCCACTACTATTTTATCTACAACAAAGGCTGAGTACATGGCATTAGCAGAGGTTGTGAAAGAGCAAATATGGTTAAAAGATCATATTGGTGATATGGATATTCAGATTGGATAATCTATTATGTATTCTGACAGTCAGAATACTATATACTTGATTAAGAATTAGATATACCATGAGAGGACATATTGATGTTATATTTCACTTCAATCGAGAAGTTATAATTTAGGGAATAGTTTTGATAAATAAAGTGAGCACAGATGATAACACTACAGATTTGTTGACAAAGCCCATAACCACAAGCAAGCTTAGACATTACTTGAACTTGGTTGGAGTTCACAACTATTGAGATGGAGCCCTTGCGGGCTAAGGTGGAGTTGGTGAGAGATTTGATATTTTATATAACTTAGCTAAATGCAAGCCAAGGTAGAGAATTGTAGAAGTATCTTGCATTTAAATTAGTATTAGCCACAGAGTTAATACAAGTCTTTCCATCTTGTTAGGTAGAGCATGAGCGTAGTCCAACAAGTGGAAAGACCCGATACCATTGTCATTCTGACTTGGCATTTCAATTAGAATCTTGGGTTGTAGGGGCGAAGCCCCATGGTATGGATCCGACCTAATTTTATTGATATCTCTAGATATATACCTATTTTGGTGAGATATATTGCCTTTTAAGGTGCAAGTGCTTTTCTAGGATTTGTTTATCTTATACTCTATAATCTCTAATATTGAAGATAGTAAAAAATTTCTATCTCTGCCCATGATTTTTTCCTTTGATTCAGAGAGTTTTCCACATAAATCCTGAGTTTCTATTGCTCTTTGTTTTTTTCAATTTCTCTTTTATTTGGCATCTTGCTACAACAAAAAAGAATAGTCAGCATGTGCGTTGCATGTGCTGAAAATATAGTGGAAAGAGGGGAGGCGAGTCCAAACAGAATTCATCTTCCTCGTCTCTCCAAATTCATGGAACAAAGTGGACTTTGAGAAGGATTTCAATACCTCCCAGTTCTATTTAAGAGCCTCTCCACCCCCTTCCAATCCCACACTGGAGTTCATAGATTTAGCCATTGATTCGCCAAGTTTTATCATAGGTAGTTTCTCTACCACCATGGCCAATCATTGTTGAAAAAATAAGATAAAGCCCTCTTGATCTTTTGAATATCTTCTTCCCATCCTCCCTGGCCCACAAAGTATGGATTCCAGTAGGTGAACCATCAGATTTTGTCAAAAAGGGCAATCGAATTGATTCTCCTATTTTTGCTTGGTTTTCGCTTGTTTTCTTGATTTTTTTCGATGGCAGTCGTCGCCACTGAGCATCGACTTGTAGTCCCCCACCTGTGCCACCCTAACCTGCATCCCCGGCCACTACCATTGATGGAGAGAAGCTCCCCTATTCCAAGATAGAGGGGGAATGGGTAAATCCTCTGTTCAGCCAAAAGAGAAGGGGAAAAAAAGAAAAAAAGACAAAAAAGAAAGGGAGAGGGTGTTTCTCTCTCTTCTCCCTCTCTCTATCCTTCCTCTCTCTCCACTTTCTCTCTTTACTTTCTTTCTTTAAAAAAATTTACTTTCTCTCCCTATAGGTTTCTCTCTCTAAAGATGTCTCTCTTTTAAGATTTTCTAGATTTTAGAAAGACCTTCTAAAAGCTTTGATAGATTCTGATGCAGAAATTTTGACCGTTGACTATCAACCAGTTTGCTGGTCTCTATCTTGATCGGATCGAGCACCATGAGATTTAATCATCGATTGCATCCTAACATCCTACCATGATTCTTGATTTATAGTTGATCAATTTAATACCCTAGATTAAACAACTGGATCGGGTACTACCGTACAGCTAGTCTTATGAGGATTTAGAATTTTTATTTTCAAAATAATTATGATTAAAATTTGATAAAAGTATGATTTTGAATATTAATTTTTTTTTAAAAAAATTAATTATGTAGATTCATTGGAGTACATGTGAAATAAGTAATTAATGATTCACCTTCTTTAGATTTTTTAATATAATATTATTTTGAATATCAAATAAATTATTATGGATTTATATGTGATTTATCTGTGATTTATCAATCTTACGAAATATATTTTGAATGAAATTTTAATATGAAATTTTAAAGTAATATTTTCTTATACTATTGCTGTAACTATTTATTGATATGAAATTATATATGCATATTTTGATTTGATTATCAAATATATGTTATTCTATAAAAAAAATTGATACGAATTGAATTTAGACTTTTAGCCTAACTATGTTCTGAAACTTGCCAATTGGGGGTTATTTATTGGTACTTTGAGCTTTTGATTCTATTTTTGACCCAACCACAGGATATAAATACAATATTTTGATCCCACCACAAGATACAAGTATGATATTCTAGCTTGATCATAGGATATAAGTATAGTATTCTGGCTCTGTCACAAAATATAAGCATGATATTCTGGTCCAACCATAAGATATAAATATAGTTATAGTTAAAGGCTAATGAATTAAGTAGAATTTGTTTTAATCATATTTTCAGATATGATTGATTTCGAAATCAAATATATGATTATGTATATAAATATTTAAAAAATACTGACATTATGAAATTTATATTTTAAAAATAAATTTTAATTATGTCTGTGCACTGATTAATAATAAATTATACTTTTCATATTTTTAAAATAAATTTTGACTATATTTGTGCATTGATTAATGATAAGTTATATTTTCAACTCATATATCACATGAATTATCTAATTAAGATAATCATAGCTTATTGGACTACTTAGCTCATTACTGTATATTTTATAGTTTCTATAGATTCAGAGGACTAGCTTGATTTGGAGATTCAATATAAGAGAGCGAACTAGAAGCAGAATTTGATATCTTTATTTTGGATTAGAATTTATTAAACTTTGATATAAAACTATAAAATAAAATTTTTGTACGATATTTGATTTAATTATTTGAATGAAAGTTGAATATTAAATATTTCAATTCTATTCTATTATTGCTTTATGATATCATAATGAGATGTCTTGTATGTTTGTAAGAAGAATTCTCCATGAGAATATTGCGGTTGCTATGACCCTCAACTCCCAATCTAGGATCCAAAGCATAGTAATTAATATAGTATCAAAGCATAAGTGGATAAGTTATGACATGTAGAATCAGACATAGAATGAGTGTAAGTAAGTAGACATAACGGATATTGAGATGTAAATCTAGTTGATTATATGTAAGTTATCTTAATGAATTTTCTCAACTTTGAAATTTTAATATGAAAAATGAACAAGCAATCACAATTTATAGGGTTTGATATATGATAGACAATCTATGGATCATGATATAATTAGTTAGATTTCGATCTAAAATAATTATAAAAAGATTGATCATGAAATTTTATTATATATTATTATTATTAATTTGATAATCAATTGTTTAAATGAATTTGCGAGCTCAAGTTTGATATAGACATAATACTATTAATGTTTTTAGTTTTGAAGTTTATTATTGAGTGACAAAGTATAATAAATTATAAGAAGTTGCATAAAATTTGATCTGAGAAAGATTTTTATGATATTTATTTGAATATTCTTTAAGATTTATACTGGAATATGGATCATGTATAAAGCTTACATATAGGAATCAAAATACAGTTGGAGAAATTGCAAATAAGTCAATTTCTTATTGAAAAAATTGATTATGAGATTGTAGAATATTCATTTTGATGAAATCTTTAATTGTCATCTTTGGATCCAAGTAATAGATCTTATTTATATTTACCAAAGACCATATGGCATGTATGAAGCTTTAATTCAAAGTTTAGATTTCTCTGTTAATCTAGGGATCCTATTTATATCTATTTGAGGATTATCAAATATGTGAAACTATAATTTAAAATTTTTGGTTTATGAACTACTTTGGAATTCTTTCACCCTTGTTATTGAGGCCCTTAATAAAATCTAGTATTGCATGAAAATTTGATTGTAAGATGCTTGCATAATTGTTATGAAAGGATTTTGACAGATGTCAAAGATCTCAATGAAAAAGACTTTAAAAAATACGATTGAGTCAGTTTTACTTATATATTTAAGTCATAACTTAGTGGAGCATTAAAAGATCTTTCTTATTGATTTTGCTTATAGGATTTTGCTTTGGAATTGTCTAATTGAATTGACAAGAGACTCAAGATTTGATTCATAATGAGTTATAGTAATTTATTTGATGGTTTGACTAAGTTAAACTCAAGGGATGTGTTCGATGCATATTGGGGATGACAACCTACATTGATTGTGATATAACATAGTAATCTAGGTTTGACATAAATGTATTGATGGATTTGAATCAGTGTATAGTAGAAGCATAGCAGTCTAAATTATTTTTATGCTAATCAAAAAAAGAATTTGGTCTTTCCTTCTCTTATTTTATATATAATGTAACCCGACTTGCTTACTCGATTGGGTATTGGCTCGAACCTCTTACCCGGACAAAGATCTTTCTTCAACCCGTGTGACCCAGTGAAGGGAAGCGAGGTTTATAGAATGCCAACTACATAGAAATAGATTAAGGATAGGTTGATTCATATTCTTGCTGGTCGCTCGATTTCGAGATGTTTCCGAGAAGAAAGAGCTCATGAGAAAGCTTGTCAGTGGAAATGGGTAAAAAGTTTCGATTCCGAGAAATGCCCTTTAGAAATTATGTCTTTGCTGACTGAGCTTCAATCTCACCTTTATTAGGGGGGAAGGACTTGAGGTAAAAGTAACCTTGAATTTTTAAGAATTTAAGCAAGAAAAATATCGATGATGAAATTTCTTTTTGGGCCAAAAATGTGATATCCCAACCTAGCTTAAATCTACCACACAAATCTTAAAGTAGTGGAAAAGAAAACATAAAAAAAGAAGAAAAAATAGCCAACACGTGTGTTGCATGTGTTGGAAAAATGGTAGAAATGGGGGAGACGAGTCTGAATAAAACTCATCTTCCTCTTCTCCCTGAATTCACTGGACAAAGCTAACTTCGAGAAGGTTTTCAGCACCCCTAACTCTATTTAAGATGCCCTCCACCCTCTTCCCATCTCATACTGAAGTTCATAGATTTGGCCGTCAATTCACCAAGTTTTATCACGAGTAGTTTCTTTACTGCCAAAGCTAATCATCGTCGAAAAAATGAGGTAAGGCCCTCTTGACTTTTTAAATATCTTCAACCCATCCTCCCTAGCCTACAAAGCATGGATTCCAGTTGGTGAACTACCGAATTTTGTCAAAAATTATGGTCAGATTGATTTCCCTATTTTTGCTTGATTTCTACTCGTCTTCTTGATTTTTTTTATAACAGTCATCACCGCCGACTTATGGTCCTCCAACTGCACTACCCCAGCCTCCACCATCGCCAAGGAGAAGCTCCCTTGTTCCAAGATAAAGGGGGAACAGGTAGGTCCCCTATTCCGCCAAGAGAGAATAGGAAAAAAAAAAGAAAGAAAAAAAGAAAGAGAGCGAGTTTCTCTCTTTCCACTTTCTCTCTCCACTCTCTCTCTACTTTCTTTAAAAAAATTCTGCTTTCTCTTTCTATAAGTTTTTTTTTATAAAAATGTCTCTCTTCTAGGATTTTTTAAATTTTAGAAAGATCCTCTAATAGCTTTGATAAATTCTGATGAAGGTTTCTTTATTATTGACTATCAGACAGTTTGTCGGTCCTCATCTTAATCGGATCGAGCATCATGAGATTTCATTATCAATTGAATTCTAGCATCCTAATATGATCCTTGGTTTATAGTTGATCGATTTGATGTCTTAGATTAAACTGACTGGATATCGGATATTACTATACAGCCATTCCTATAAGGATTTAGAATATTTATTTTAAAAATAATTATGATTAAAGTTTGATAAAAGTATGATTTTGAATATTATGGTTCAAAAAAAATAGAATTATATGGATTCATTGGAGTACATGTGAGGTAAATAATGATTCACCTTCTCTAAATTTTTTATTTATATAATATTATTTTGAATATCAAATAAATATTTTATGGATTTATATGTAATTTATCAATCTTATGAAATATGTTTTGAATGGAAGTTTAATATGAAATTTTGAAATAATATTTTTTTATATTATTGCTATTTAATCTGAAATTATATATGCATATTTTGATTTGATTATGAAATATATATTATTCTATAAAAAAATTTTGATACGAATTAGATTTTGACTCTTAGCCTAACTATATTCTGAAACCCACCAATTGGGGGTTATACATTAGTACTCTGAGCTCATGATTTTTTTTGATCTGACCATGGGGTATAAGTATGGTATTCTGACCCTGTCATAAGATATAAGTATGATATTTCGATCCACCATAAGATATAAATATGGTAGTCCAACTCGCCATAAAGTATAAGTATCGTATTGTTCTCTGGCCAAAGGGTATAAGTAATATTTTGGCCCAACCACAGGATATAGATATGATCATAATTAAAGACTGATGAGTTAAACAAAATTTACTTTGAATTAGATTTTCGAATATGATTAATTTCGAAATCAAATATATGATTATGTATATAAATATTTAAAAGATACTGGCATTATTGAATTCATATTTTGAAAATAAATTTTAATTATGTTTGTGCACTGATTAATGATAAATTGTACTTTGGTATTTATAACTCATATTATCACATGAATTGTCTAATCGAAATAATATTTGCTTATTGGACTGTCTAACCCATTACTCTATCTTTTACTATTTTTATAAATTCAGAGAACTAACTTAACTCGAGCATTCGATATGGGAGAGTGAATTAAAAGTAAAATTTGATATTTTTATTTTAGATTAAAATTTATCAAACTTTGATATAAACCTATAAAATTTT
This sequence comes from Elaeis guineensis, assembly GCF_000442705.2. NCBI lineage: Eukaryota > Viridiplantae > Streptophyta > Magnoliopsida > Arecales > Arecaceae > Elaeis > Elaeis guineensis. The sequence continues at coordinate 119,378,121 of NC_026000.2, read as the reverse complement.
ATTTTATAAGATATTTGATTTAGTTATTTGAATTAAAATTCAATATTGAATATTTAAATTTTGTTCCACTGTTGTTTTATCATATCGTGATGAGATATTTTGTATGTTTATGGAGAGAATTTTTCATGAGTATGTAGCTGTTACTATGATCTTTGACTCCTGATCTCGAATCGGAAGTACGATACTACCACTTTAGTGGCATTGATTAAGGGGACGAACTAGTCTAAGATCTCCCAGATGACAACAGTACAGAGCTGTTGCCGGTGGCGGCACTGGAGGTGGCCATGGCAAAGGGCCGAGGAGAAGTTAGTGCTTCCACTGAGGAGGCTGACACAAATGTTTGTGTGCAGCTTGGCACGGTGCAAAGAGGGAACGGCGGTACTGACGGATGGTGGCATGAGCATGGTGGGTGGACGATTAGCGTGCCAAAGGTGGAGAAACAACTGAAGATCGTGAAGGAGACCTGATGCAACAATAGAATTGTACATATAAATAAAATTTAAAAATACTGAAGCTACCAACACATGTTTATTTTCACATATATCCTGAATCAAAGGAAGGTTAGGATTCATGCAAAGAGCGCAATAAAGAATAATATTAGAGAACCATAGCAAAACCCAAGATTTTAAGATTATTTACCAAGGACTATAATAGACAATTAGCATGTTAATATGTTCAATTTTCAACTTATAGATAATTTCAATACTTATTGTTGTAGTGTAGAAGGTCATCAATTGTGAGTCAAGAAAGACTCTAGCTTATATAGGAAGGGACCATTCTTCCACATGAGGTGCCTTTTGAAGAATAAAACCATGAGACCCATAAGTCAGAATGGATAATACCTCACCTGTGGAGCCATAAACCCTTGACCGTAATAATGGCGTGTCAGATAGGAAACCACTCCTTCGACTATCGTGCCCCTCCCGCTCGTATACTAATCTGTAGTAAAAATAAAAAAAAGGCATCTCCCGTTCATACATAGATTTTCTTTTAACTGGGGGCTATGTTGTGATATAGAAGAAAGGGCATCATTAGTCCCATATTGGTTGTAAGTCAAACGTAACTCTGGCTTATATAGGAAATGACCACTCTTTCTATATGAGGCTTTTTTTTAAGGACAAAATCATAAAACTCATGGACCAAAATGAACAATATCTTATGTGTCGAGCCATAAGTCTTTGACTATAACACTTATCACTTATACCTGCTATTAGTAGCCATTTAGCAAATGGTCTACACCATTTATTTGAAAACTAATGGCAAGTATCTAAAGGATGGAAAGCTCGAGCACTGTAAGGAAATCGTGGAATTAATATTCTTCAAATTCAATATTATTGTTTTTATATATACTATAGATAATGATCACTACAACAATATGATGATTATATAAGGGTTGCTAATTTAGACACCAATTATACATATATAATTTGAGCTATTAAATATTTTACCAACTTAAAGTGGCACTACATAAGATAATAATATTGTTAAATTTTTCCGAGTGTTAGAAGACTTGCTTATAAATGATAGAAAAGGAGGGTAGACTTTTATATGATCATGAAATATCGTGAAAGAACGATACTTTTGTAGTTTTATAAGATAGAATTGTCAAATGTAGGTGAAATGGGGCTCCAAATTATTCTGGCTTTATCTCATTCATAAAAAAAATAGATATTCTATAGTAGCATAATAATATCGTAATAACAGGTAAACTTTGGATCAATTTTAATAACCTAGACAACACTCCGTAAGTGGAAGCAGTTGAATTTTTTCTTAAGTACTTTTTATCAATCCATTTCCATTTGAGCTTGCTGCAAATTCAAATTTGTTTTTTCTTTTTTGGTAAACAATTCAAATTTATATTGAAAATGTTCTTCATTCCTCTATTCCATTCAAACATATGAAATACATTACACATATAGAATTGACTAAAATTTCAATATGTAATTGACTAAACAGAATATATTCCATCATTACTAGATTGATTTGTTTGGTTTGATGAATGGTGAGTCAAAAATTGATTATTTCAAGAAACAAAAACTTAAGATTAGCATGCTCCAGATTGTAATGAAGGACTATCCACAATATCTAGATTCACTCTGATTCAATTTGAGCAATTTTTTAGATCTATAATCAAGAATTTATGGAAGAGTTTCACAAATTTCCAAAAACTGAAGATCAAGAAATTGTGCTGAAATTATTTGGGTATTACACAAATAAATTAGTAGCATCCTTGATACTATGAATCACTCACATATTCTTTTAAATTTTATGTACCTAAGAGACTAATCTAGAAAACAAGTTGAGATATGCAAAACAAGTTGAGATATACAAGAACAAACCACTTTTATTGAAAACATTCCTTTAATAAATTCTCTAGGAATCTTTATAATAAAAGAAAAGTATAGAATTGTTATTAATCAAATATCGCAAAGATGTAGAATTGGACAACGATGAAATTTCAGTCCACACCAATATAAGATTATCGGAAAATAGAATTAGAAATTGATAGAAAAGCAAGGATATGGAACTCCATGAGTGGGAAGCAAAAAAATATATCTATTTAAGTTCCATTATCAACTATAGGTTATCCTGAAATTTTCTTGCTATTTTCTAATGATAATGAGAAAAAAAAGGTTGGATCAAAAGAAACCACAATTTGGAGCTTTATCAAACAAGTTACTTGTGTGTTCTTCAAATGCCTATTCCATCTCTTCAAGTTTTGGTGGCCTGTCTTCATATACTATGATGTCAAATGCCATAGCTACATATCTCATCCACTGTTTTCCTTGGCAGGAACCTCTTATAGAACTTTGTCAGCTTATGTATTATCTATATGACTACATCATACTGTATACTTTCAACTTATTTCTACGTCTCAAAACCTTATCATCCCCTGTGCTCTTGTGGCCTATTTTTGGTCTTCTCAACTTCTGTACAAGGTCACCTCAAGATGCTGTATCTATCTTTTCTTCTTAAATCTATGTTAATACCCTTACCCAAAAAAAATAAAAAATAAAAAAAAAGTTACTTGTGTAGGTGAGGTTCCGATATTTTCTAAGTCCTTATACACAGAATTACAGAAAAAAAATAATGCTGTGAGTTACAAAGGATTGGTCGTTGAAATATGAATAGACTGGATCTTGATATAACATAGGACAATACAATTTTGTTACTATGAGATGTATTTGCTACTATAAATCATTTGATCAAAATAAAATTTGTGAAGGACACACTTGACCATATGAAGCACTTGAAAAATAAATGTTAATTTTGTAGCAGACCTATTATAAGAACAGTTCGGATTGATTTTTGTTTATTTAGAAAATGTGGTTTCAAGGAACTAAATATGAAGCAACTAGGCATAAATTGATACAGAATCCTCAAAATTTGGGACCTTCAACTTCATTAACTTATTAACTTATTAATTATTTTTTGGCCTGCACTTGTTATCTCAAGTTTTGGATCAAACTACTCCATCAGCACATTATGAATTGTTTTTTGGCCTGCACTTGTTATCTCAAGTTTTGGATCAAACTGTTATCTCAAGTTTTGGATCAAACTACTCCATCAGCTCAACTTTTGGATCCAAGGAACTAAATATGAAGCAACTAGGCATAAATTGATACGGAATCCTCAAAATTTGGTACCTTCAACTTCATTAACTAATGAATTGTGTTTTGGCCTGCACTTGTTATCTCAAGATTTGGATCAAACTACTCCATCAGCACATTATGAATTGTTTTTTGACCTGCACTTGTTATCTCAAGTTTTGGATCAAACTACTCCATCAGCTATAGTTTTGGATCAAACTACTCCATCTTTGGTCTGCACTTGTTATCTCAAATTTTGGATCAAACTACTCCATCAGCTCAAGTTTTGGATCAAACTACTCGCACGCACGCATGCACACACGTGCACGCACACACACACGTATGTACGTATGTGTGTATGTATGTATGTTTTGGATCAAACTACTCCATCAGCTCAATTTTTGGATCAAACAACTCACACACACACACACACATATATAGTACGTATGTATGTACACACACACACACCCACACTTACCTACTTATATGTGACACAAAAGTCAACTATTAAGATTAACCTGTAATTATACAACAAATGGTCATCAAATTTACACTTTGGATGAGTATATTGAGCATGTCTTGTATACCTCAAAAATATTTTTTCCAAGCATAATCATCCCCAAGTCACAATTTGCCGAAAACACACTTTCGATATTCATATCCTCCAAAAGTCAAAGCTTTGCAAAAGATATGCAGCTGCCAGTTTAAGTTGATAGCCAAAATGAATAGGATCAACTGAATAAGACGTTCAAAAAATTATCTCCAATCACTCAATACAATCGTTTCCTGCAGTCTACAGCTCCACAATAGCATGGCATCTTAATAATTTTTCCATCTGGTCCAACTACACTATCTAAACCATAGCCATAGTCGTATGTGAGCTCCTGTACATGAAACAGAAATTTTTAAGAAAAAGGAGCAACTTTTCTAATTGTAGCTTTAAACAATTAACCAAAATGCTTAAAAATAAAAGAAGCATCATATTTGCATATCATTCATGTTATTGTATGTATATGATAGTGATTAATATGAATACAAGTCCAACATTGCAAATAACTGTCTATGATTTTGAACCCCAGAAATTCCAATTCAACTTCGATGGCACATTCACAAAAGTTATTCCACTTGAAGTTGATGGCTTTCTGTGGCAATTAAAATGCTTGTCATTTAGCATTGTAAAATATAATTCTAAAATCACAGTTTGGTTTAAAACTTTAATGGAACATATGTAATTCTTGATAGTACACATACATATACATATGGGGGAATATTAGCACACATTTACATTTGAATGTTCCACAATGCTTGGTAGGAGTAAATGGTAATCATAGGTAAGGTTGTCGAAGTTATGGTCAAAGATTATCCTGTAATTGTAAACCATGTGTTTCTTATTATTGAGCATGGTAAGAAATATCCGCTGAAGTTTCTCCACAACATTTTTGTTATTTCATCTCTACATCTCCATTCCTTTTAATTGGTCCAAGTTCCGCACTCATCATCACATTTATCATTCATCCTTTTTCAAGATAATTGAGTTTAATGGGCTTACTGGCTATAGTCGAGCTGATCTCCAATCAAATCCGATCAAGTCTGTATTAGATAATGAGAGTCCCACATCAATGGTCCAAGTCATTGGATATAATCTATTACATCTAGACTACTTACATATCAAAAACCTTGTCTTTTGGAGACCCCTAACCTATGCATAAAGTGATATATATATATATAACTTAATGTAAGGTTTTGTATACATACCCTTCTAAATATTAGAATTTGCATAAACAACCTCGCAAAATGGATATTTTGATGTATACCCTCATAAAATACTTGATTTGTGTATATAACATTTTTTTCTTTTTTTTTTATGCATATATACCCATGCCTTCTAACGTCATTAGAAAAATTAGCAATTTAAAATTGAAATGACTGAAATATCCTTAATGGATAGATATGCAAAAAGAAATTTTTACAAGGGTATACATGCAACTAACAACTTCAGGAGAATATTCATATAGTTTTACATATTTAAGAAGGTATACATGTAAAAAAAATCTTTGGAAGAAAGTGATCAGAAAGAGAGATTAACGGCGGATAACAATTTCAAGTAAACCTTTATATTAGAAATATTCATGCAAAAATAGTATTTTGTGTGGGTATATACAAATATCAATTTTGGGATGGTTTTCATGCAAATTCTAATATTTATGAGGGTATACACACGAAAAAGATTTTTTTGACCATATACCCTTTCAAATATGCAAAATTGCATAAATACACCTCTAAAATTGTTATTTACATAAATAAATATTTTTTTATATCTATCCATTAAGGATATTTCAGTTTCTCAACCACCTTAGACGTATGTATGTATGTATGTAAAGTATGTATGTAATTTATGTATGTATGTATGTACATACGTACGTACATGCAAAATAAATATTTATGAGGATATACATATAAATATCAATTTTGAGAGAATATTCACATAAATTCCAATATTTATAAGGGTATGCATGTGAAAAACCCTTAATGTCATTTAGATTGTCCTTTCTTGACTAGATTCACAAACACCCTTTTTAGTTCACAGCGTTGCAACTCTTTTTAAGCTTGAGCAAATTACTAAATCAACCACTGTATCTGAAGGTGTTATTCAGATACCTTCCATTTCATACCATCTGGGCAGTCCAAGTTACCTATACCATAATAAAGCAAGCTGCCACAAGTTGATAGTTCAAGGTTTCTATGAATCAATAGCATCTGCAATCAAGCTGGATATTTGTACAATCATATCAGAATAATTTTAAGGCTTAACTAACAAGGGGCTTGAACATATGATGTAGATTAATCCTATGAGTTTGGGTCAAAATCTAATCTTCACGTGATAGTGGAAGAACTTAAAATCATCCAATAGATCTTCCTTATAAGTGCTCTGAGTTTGCATGGACTGATATCAGGCACTTGTTTGGGCAATCTGAGAACCTGATAGTTTAGTTTATTTGGACATAAGTCTAATAAAGAAGGCCTCTATTACCTCTCTAATAAATAAGGCTGTAGGAAAACCAAGGCACCAAGATCTCTTGAAGTGTAGATGCAAGACACAAAAAAAGGTACATGCCTTGGTAAATTAAAGTGCAGTACATAAATAAATAAGCACATATATATACATATATATATATATATAGAAAGCATATCAAGTGAGAGAAGTGGCTTAATGTGAGAGATGAGAGGACGTAATAATAACCCTTAGATCCATATCAACGGTTCAGATGAGAATACAGTTGTCCAAACTGTCCAAATACCCCTAGGGTTTATCCATTCCTTCCTTTTTTTTAATTCTTTTAATGCGCGCACAAGCGCACACGGCGCTCATCTGAACCATTGATGTGGATCCAAAGATTATTATTATGTCCTCTCACCTCTCATATTAAGCCACTCTCACTTGACACTCTACACACACACACATATACATATACATATATATATATATGTGTGTGCGCACGCGCGTATGTGTGAATATGTACCTAAACTGCACTGTAAATGTGTATATAAATGCATGCTAATACACATCAAAACATTTATATTTAATGAAATCATTATGTTAGACATAGTTAGAGAATACAAATAACACAAAAGAATGCATAATTCAACATAGACAAAAACACATACAAAGGCTTAAATAGTTTAAAATAGCATCACATGTAGTCACACACACATGCACATCACAACACAATATATACACACCTAGGAAACATAGATACTGAAACAACATAGTATGGATACGCCAATTTGGCAAATCTTGAAAAATTAAGATTCCATACCAAGATACAGCAAGAAATAAGTACATACGTTCCACATATGATTAAAAAACATCCAACAGCCATAACTTAAACCTAGAACACCATATAACCAAATTTAACATCAAAATTAAATTATAGAAACATGAAAAAAAAAATCATCAAAGCTCTCTCACCAGCAGGCACCAAAGCTTTACTTACGTCTTGAGCATCCTCTAACACAATAGGTTTGCAAGATTCACAAGCACTTGGACCCATTAACATGGAGAGCTCTAAATGTAGTCTTCTGAATACCTCTATTGAGGAAGTTTTAACCCCATGGTCAAGGTCTCCAAGCCGCTTAGGATTTATTTGGATGATTTTATCCAACAATAAGGTCTATCATGCTGAAGAATTCGAACAAAGGTAGCAAGGCATGAAAGAAGTATTATGGAGTGACACCAAAACCTGTTACCCCTGAATTTTTAGGGATAACAAAAGACATTCCAACAAAATATCTTGCCTATGATCACTAGGTACTGGAGAATTAAATCCTCCCAAAAGTCCTTTATATCCTCTAGCATGAGACCAACCATTGGAGATGTTCTAACCAAATAACAGGAACCAGCATCCAAGCAGGCCTTTAAACTTTTCCTGGAACAGTTTTCGTATACTTGTGGTTCCAGACCCTTACTTGAAGACTTGTTGACTGAAACCAAAAAAAAAAAAAGGCTTGTTGAATTACCTCTAGGAAAAAAAGACTTGTTGAATTACCTCTTGGAAATGACTCGACAAATTTTATCAATAGTATTATATTAAGATGACAATTTATGATCCAACCCCACAACCCAACCCGCAAATGACCCACTTTAAATAGGTTCAAGATTGACATAAATCGGAGGTCAACACATAGACCTATTTATTAAATGGGGATTTTTAACATCCGGTCCATTAGTAGAATGGGTTCTAATTTTTAAGCCCTCTTGACTAAAACTATAACTTTTGGTCCATTTTTAATAGGGGGTTTAAGCTTCAACCCTCATGAGAAGAAAATACCTCCAAATCAAATACGGAAATTTAATTCAAAACAAATGGAGGAGAAAAAAGTAGCAAAATGAGAAAATGGCTTCCATATCTCATTTCCTCTGTTAGACCAATGGTGGGCTCTTCGGCCCATCTCCCAAACCACTCCTCCCTCTCTCCTTCCTTCCAGCTCCCGCCCTTCTCCGCCCTCCGCCGCCACCTATGGCCACCTCGCCCGCCCACTCCACGCCTCCACAACCTCCACCACTGCCACTAGGCCAGTGGAGTTTGACTTCAAGGAGTACATGCTCTAGAAGGCCGATGCCGTTAACCAAGCCCTGGATGCTGCCGTCCCCCTCGACCACCCTAAGCACATCCACAAGGCGATGCGCTACTCACTCGTCGGCGGCAAGCACATCTGCCCCATCCTCTGCCTCACTACCTGCGAGCTTGTTGGCGACCACAAGCGCCAAGCCATGTCCCCCACTGTCACCGTCGAGATGGTCCAAACCATGTCCCTCATTCATGATGACCTTCCCTGCATGGATGACGATGACCTCTGCCATAGCAAGCCATCCAACCATCACGTTTTCAACGAGCCCATTGCCATCCTTGCCGGCAACGCCCTCCTTGCCCTCGCTTTCAACCATCTCGCTGACCTCACCTCCTACCCAGCCAACAACCCCATCCCGCCTGCCCGCATCATCTGCACAATCGTCGAGCTCTCCCACTCCATTAGGCCCGAAGGGTTGGTCACCGATCAGATAGTGGACATCGAGTCCATAGGGATGGCAATGCCCTTTGGCCTCGAGCGGCTCAAATTCATCCACCTCCACATGACCGCCTTCCTACTAGAGGCCTCAGCAATCATAGGAGCGATTGTCGGCGAGGGCTCCAACGACCAGATCAAGCTGCTGTGGCGATATGCTACGCGTATTGGATTGCTGTTCCAAGTGATGGATGATATCCTCGATGTAACCCAGTCATCGAAGAAGTTGGAGAAGATAGCCGGAAAGGATCTGGTTGGCAATAAGACTACATATCTGAAGCTCATGAGGCTGAAGAAGTCAAGGGAGTACGCTGAGGAGTTGCTAAAAAATGCAATGACAAATTAACTGTGTACCATGTTAATTTAACTATATACAATAGCAAATTAACTATATATTATGTTAATTTAACTATGCGCAGTGGTAAACTAACTGTATACCATGTTAATTTAATTGTGTACTACATATATGTAATTATGTACAATAGCAAATTAACTATATACCATGTTTGCTTAACTATATATGTTGGTAATTTAACTATACCATATATATATAACTGGGTAAAATAGTAAATTAACTGCCTACCATATTTATTTATCTATATGCAATATTAATTTAACTATATACTATATTAATTTAACTATATAGTGGCAAATTAACTGTATACCATATTAATTTAATTATATGCCGTGGCAAATTAACTATGTACCATGTTAATTTAACTATATACCATGTATATATAACTGTATACAATAGCATATTAACTGTGTAGTGACAATTTCACTATGTCATATATATATATATATATATATAACTGTGTAAAATAACAAATTAACTACGTACAATTTTTATTTAACTATGTGCAATATTAATTTAACTGTATACCATGTTAATTTAACTATATGTAGTAGCAAATTAACTGTGTATAATATTAATTTAACTATATATAATGTCAAATTAACTATGTACCATATTAATTTAACTATTTACTATGTATATATAACTATATATGATAGCAAATTAACTGTGTACTATATTTATTTAACTGTGTACAATGATAAATTAACTGTGTATCATGTTTAGTTAACTATGTACCATATTAATTTAACTATGTAGTGATAATTTAACTATGTACCATATATATATATATACAATATATATAATATATATATATATATATATTTATGTACCATAATTATTTAACTATGTACAGTGTTAATTTAACTATATACAGTGGCAAATTAATTGTACACCATGTTAATTTAATTGCACAGTGGCAAATTAACTGTATCATTTTTATTTAACTGTGTAATGGTAAATTAACTGTGTGCCATGTTTAATTAACTGTGCATTATGTTAATTTAACCATGTGCAGTGGCAATTTAACTGTATACTATGTATATATAACTGTATATTATAGTACATTAATTATATACCATATTAATTTAACTTTGCAGTGGTAAATTAACTGTGTATCATTTTAATTTGTACAGTGGCAATTTAACGGTGTACCATATTAATTTAACTGTATAGTGGTAAATTAACTGTATTGTGTTTATTTAATTATGGCAATGGTAAATTAACTGTGTCGTGTTTAGTTAACTGTGTAACATGTTAATTTAACTATGCAGTTGCAATTTAACTGTGTACCATATATATATATAAACTATGTACCATAGCAAATTAACTATATACCATGTTTATTTAACTATGTGCAGTGATAAATTAACTATGTGCCATGTTAATTTAATTGCATGCAGTGATAAAGCAACTGCGTGCCATGATACATCAACTGCATCGCACTGCCAAGGAGAATCTCATTAATTAGATAACCATGACGTCAAAATCACTCCCCACACTGTGAATTAAGAAAGCGGATCTTCAAACTTTAGTCCTTAGGAAAGAAAATAAAAAAAAGGTAAAACATTAATTGCTCACCTGCCTTTTCTCAGTTATCACTCGAGTGAACATCCAAGTCAAGAAAATCCATTACATGAGTCCCGCACACTGTCCACGAAACCATTTTATACTGACACTCAACTACCCCTCTGTGAGAGCAATAGCTAAGCCCCCACTAAATAAGTTCTTTTCATCTACTGAATCATCCGTAACTTTCTTTGTTTGTGCGGAGTGAAATAGCCGATAGAGATGAAGGTGGCTGAGCTCTCCATCCTCGCCATCCAAGTAGGGGTGTGCAAATGGTTCGGTTAACCGAAAATTGAACCAAACCATTAATCATTTCGATGTTTGGTTCGATTTTTTTCTGAACATTTCGATTTTGGTTTAAAACCGAACCAAAATTTTTTAATCAATTCAGTCTTTGGTATTTAATTTGATAATTTTGGTTAATCGAAAATCAAAATTATCTGATCCCTTTTGATTTAATATTTATGTTTGGGATAAATATTATTTGAACCAGATGGTCCAGTTAGACCATGCCAAATCCCATGATAGATAACATGCTACGTTACCCCTTGTATTTGACCAATTCCCGATTGCACGCCATCCACCGTGCATTTGCTCTGTGAAAGAAAGTTCCTGCTTTGAGTTTAGAGTAGTTCATTTTCAAATATTAATATTCTAAGAATATATTTGGATAGATTTTGTACTTCTTTTTTCTTTATTTCTTTGAGGCCTCGTTTAGGTGAGTCAGATTGATGTTATTTTTTTTGGATGATATTCATGTTTAGAAGAATGTGTGACAAAATCTTAATGTGGATTTTTTAAAAACAAAACACTATCTTTCATGATTTATTTTGTCTAATTTTGAATCAGACGCACTTATCACGTCCCTTCTAAATCATGGTCCACCTAAACTAAACTCAAATACAATTCTGCAGCCCAAATAATGAAACTATTAAAAAATTTAATAAGACTATATCAAAATCAAAAGTCCAGTATAAAGAAGCCCAAAACCGAACCATCGAACCGAAATTATTTCGATTTGGTTGGTTTGTTTGGTTTTAAGCTATTTTGGTTCGATTTTTGGTTCTAGAAAATGCAAGTTTGGAAGTTTGGTTTTTCAAAACTTCAGTTTGATTTAAATCTAAAAAACCGAATGCACACCCCTACGTCCAAGTGGTCTGGGGCCAGTGGTTCACCATCTTGGCATCATTCCTCATCATGGCAGCCTCCAGCGGCATCTACATCTTCGACATCTTCTCCAACGACACCAAGACCACCCTAGGCTATAACCAGCAGACTCTCATCACCTGGCCTTCTTCAAAGACTTGGGCGCCAGCATTGACATCATCTCCAACCTTATCTATGAGGTCACCCCTCCCTGGGTCATCCTCGGCCTCAGCACCAGCATGAACCTCTTCAGCTACCTCATGATCTACCTTGCCATCACCGACCGCATCGCCCGCCCCCACATCTGGCAAATGTGCTTCTACTTATGCCTCAACGGCAACTCGCAGTCCTTCACCAACACCGACGTCGTCATCACCTCCGTCAAGAGCTTCCCGTGAGCCATGGCATCATCATCGGCCTACTCAAAAGGTAAGTTGGGCATTTTCTAAAGTAAAATGGTGCCAAAAAGACATCCTATTATGGTAAGCCTAAAAGGAGGAATCGGGAGCTAGAGTTTTAGTCAACAGGAATTCTTTATTAGAGCAGCATCAAAAAGGGGACCGTGAATTAAATTTCCCCAGTAAATGAGTTTAGGTTTAGACCTTCAACCTATTTAACCCATTTTGATTTATTTAATAATTAGGTTGGACCATAACCCATTTAATCTATTTAAGACATGTTTAACCTATTTAAAACTTGCTTAACATGTTTCTATCCTATGTAACCCAATTTGCTTCACCAATTTAACCCATTTAGATCCATTTATTCCATTAAAACCCTACTTAACTTGTTTAACCCATGTAAGTTGGCCTATTTAATGAGTTATGTAGATCATGTCAGATTACCTATTTAACAAACAGATTGGCTTTAGATCTGAACTTTTGACCCATTTAATAAGCAGGTTAGCTTTGGATCGATGAATTTTTGACCCAATCCATATCCAACCTGACTCACATTCGACCCGATTCAACCCAATTGCCACCCCTACTATTATGACATGGATGTCACGTAAATTTAGACAAAGTTACAAATTCCAAAATTTTATGAGTTTCAGGTTTTAGGCTTGGTAAAAGTAGACCTTAAGAATACAATTATATATGTAAAACCATTTGCATTTTGCACTGGTGCATGTCAATGGAATACATGGACTCTGCTGAAAAGGATCTAAAAATGGGGTGCAGGTACAGGGGCACCCCTAACTACTATCTAACAAGTAGGAACCAGCCGTGTTTTGTCTCCTGATGTATATTTTATATTTATGTCCTAATATTCACGATGACTTTTTGTCAAATCATTTTCTGAGCTATAAATGATGTTAACATGATTTGCACTTTGATGTCAGTAAAATTAGCATCTAGTTATTTGGCCCATGCTGGGCCACAAGACCAAGTTTAAGCAACGCATGCAGGTCCAACATGCACAAAGTGGGCCACATAAGGCCTGTCAAACACAAAATCTGATCACAACCCTAGTAAAACTCAAAGTAGGCCCTATAAGGTCCATGATACAGACATACACATACAAGCATACATGCATGCATATGGCAATTAGGCAATTGCTCATAATAGCAGGACAACGTAGTCGAACACATTCCACTAGTTCAATGGCCTTTTAATAGAGAGAGAGAGAGAGAGAGAGTTCACTAGACTATACAAAAGACTCACCAAACATAAACCAGGATCCAACATCTAGTAAAAACCTAAAAGCAGACCTCACTAGGTGCATGCAGCATAAGCTAGGTGTACAAGCAAATTGAAGTACAAATAAGGCTCTTTAGGCCTTCATTAAACTAAAAATCTTCACCATCATGTTCAATGTTAGAACAATTTGGAGATTGTAAATCAATGTAAAGCATATGTAAACACATTTATTAATCAATTCATGAAATGTGGGAATACTAAAGATTAAGCCGTATAATATTGAACAAACAGCATACTAAATTGACTTTTATTATTCTTCATGAGGCCTCTAAACTGCGGGCGCCCTCATCTCACTTGCAAGTCCTTGAACTTGATGGCAGGCATGGACTTGCATAAACAAAAACCCCCTTATGTAGGGCTGGAACTGGGCCAGGCTGGGCTAGATTCTACCCCTGCCCGAGCCCGGCCCAAAATAATTTTTCAAACTTCGGGCTGGGCTTAGGCCCGATTTTTTTAAAAAAATACCGGCCTGAGCCCGGCCCGAACCCAATCAAACTGGCCCGCATCCAAATCCAAATCAAGCCCGGACCCAATCGGGCCTGGGCGAGCCTATTGCAGAGGGAGGGGATGAGCGGGGGAGGGGATGGTCAGAGGCAAGGAAGAGGGAGGAGCGGACGAGAGAGAGGTCGGCGGGGGGAATGGAGTATCAGAGAATGCCACCTACCAGAAGGCTGCCACTGTCGTGTCACCGAGTGTTCCCTCCATCGAGAGCTCCTGCAACGGCATCGCGGCCGACGACTTCGGGTCACCGCCCAACACGCTGACGGAGCCCGTCTGGGACACCATCCAGTGGGATCTGTCGTGGATCGTGAGCAATCTAAAATTGATCATCTTTCCGAACCCTTTCCAGGAGGATCCGGGCAAAGCGCTCCGGGATTGGGACCTCTGGAGCTGATGATCGGAGAGCTCCGCCACCATCAACGCTTCCGACTCACTCCCACCGCAGTCGTCTTCTCCCACAGCCAAGTCCGCCGTCGCCTCCACCTCCGGAATCAGCCCGTCATCTTTTCCCGACAGCGGCTCCCTCCAATCGAAAGGGACTGAGGAAGACTTCCCACTCTGATTTGATTATATCGGAGTCCAAGCAAAGGTGGTCCTTGGTGAACAAGAA
This sequence comes from Elaeis guineensis, assembly GCF_000442705.2. NCBI lineage: Eukaryota > Viridiplantae > Streptophyta > Magnoliopsida > Arecales > Arecaceae > Elaeis > Elaeis guineensis. Next base: position 119,363,085 of record NC_026000.2, on the reverse strand, counting down.
ATGGGTTAAAACTCCTTCAGCCCTTTTTGAGTCGGGCCTGACCTTAAGTGGAGGAGAGGGAAAGGGTTGGGCCTGACTTCGGGCCTAACTTCGGGCTTGGGCTCGGCTCGGGCCAAAGGTCTGCCCAAGCCCGGTCCGAAAGTAAATCGGGCACAGTTTTTTGGGCCCGAGCCCGGCCTGAATAGTTTTGGACCGAGACCGAAGCCGGTCCGACCCAATGGGCCTCGGATCGGCTCGAGCCCACTTCCAGCCCTACCCTTATGGGGTGAATTTTTGATAAAGTCATTATAAAAGACATTGTGAATCCTGCACATATACTATCCATAATTGTTGCTTATGTTGATATTGCAAGATGTCAAGACCCGCAGAACTTTTCATAAATTAAAATTGATTAATATACTCCACAACTTGATCTTGTTCCAAAATTATCATCATGTTCTCCTGTGCAGTAAATGACACTACCACAAAAGAGACCAATTATATAAATCAGAACCAGCCAAGTTAACAAGACATCAAGACTCGGAGAAAAAACCATCTTATATGGAAAATTTGAAATTCTGGCAGTGTCAGTACCTGCAAGGGAGGAATAGTGTCAGCTGCAAACAACATTACTTTGGCAATTTTAATGTCATGATGTGAGCTCAGAACACATTGGACAAAGAGATTTGGTTGGCAGCTATGATTGATGAACCTAGCAACATTGCCACTTGGACCAGCATTAATACAATACTCTGGCACTTCTGACATTTTATCATCAAAGTTGATAAGAAAAGAGACATCTCCAGGCCGCCGCTATCAACCAACGAGAAAATAAGATCAGAAATATGCACTAAAACTTTTTGACGCAACAAAGATTCAGTTATGGAAGTGAATGACAGCTAGGCAGTGAAACATTTAGATGTATCATTAAGCGATCTTAACAAGGTACAACATTTATGAAAACTCTTTGCAGCCCTATAAAGAATATGAATCTGTTGGCAACTAAATTAAATGCAGGCCATGCAAAATTTGCATGAACATATAAACGATAACATACCTTACAGAAGTTATTGCAATTTAAAATAACATCAAGCAACAATTCATCACATAAGACTGGTTACTGGAAAATCTGATAACTAAATCACCAATTATGTTATTGCTGCTAGATTTTCAAAGCTTGTATTCATTTTAAGACATGTCTATAATGAGTTTCGGTTCAGCAGTTTTGATCATTCCAGTCACAAAATAGTAAGAAAATCCAATAAAAATTTGAAAAGCATTACAAAAATAAATATGTAAAAGTAAAGAAAGCAAAGAAACTCACAACTCTTAAAATATAGCATAATATTTGGGTCCTTAAAGTATATTGTTTTGGTGGGTTTCTTTATCAAAACAATAGATATATGTGCCAGTGACATGCATGCATCTACATGCATATGCATCATATATATTATGTATCACATTGCTCTAGACTAGAGTGTAATAATTCATTTCATTGTTCATTGAGAATAACAAATAAAAATCCAAATGCTATGATCTTTAAATGCTGGAATTGCCAATCCTATGCATGCATATTTCTCCACCACATAATATCACAATGCTTTCAAATATTTACAAAACTACTAGCTGAATCTTGACAAAATTCTTTTGAGTTGGAAGGGTAAAAATATGATAAAAAAGATTAGCATGAATTGATCATGTGCCTAACAAAGTTGGCCTGCTAGGAATTTTGGATGAAATTTAGAGGGAAAAAAAAAACTAGTTTCCTATTTTCAGCCAAAAAGAAAAAACTTGAATTTTGGCTTCAGAATTTTGGCCAGAACTTCAAATTAGTGTAGATGGCTGAACGTATGGGAATTGCTCAGCTAATAGTGTATGATAACAATACAATGCATGACCCTAAACTCTGAAACCTCAATAAACAAGACTTGTTCCATCTATCTATAAGGTAAGTCTAACAAATCAAGAACCACTAAAGCTTCGAATTGACTATATACCTAATTACTATTCTAAAATGGTGCCAAATTCTCAGCTCAGGCCAACTAGGAGTCAAAAAAAAGAACAGGATGAAACAAGGAATGCCAACAAGAAGGGATAAAGATCATTAAGTCACCAACCTTTAAATACATACGGTAAAAATCCCTGCAACTAACTAGGAATGTATATCAAAGACATACACAATTTACATGTCACTCATCCTCAATGTGCCATATTGCACTAAGATGGCCTTAGACCATTCGACGGCCACACTCCAGAATGGTCTCATTTACTTCTTAATCTTATATATTACAGATACACACACACAAATATTAAAATGGAGGCTCTGCCACACACACACACATATTAAAAAGGAGGCTCTGCCTTGGTAGAGCCTCTGTCCGCCATGTGCACATGGAAGTTATTTCTAAAGCTTGGAATTATAATTTTGCAACATTAAAAGCTTTTCCCATATTTAATCTGCCATGTGTGCTTTGCCACATGTGCAACATATGAAACGCCAATTTTAAGAACACAAAGGCAGAAGTTATTTCCAAAACTTGAATTATAACTTTGCCACATTAAAAGCTTTTCCCATATTTAATCTACCATATTCATATACTTAATCTGCCATGTGTACTTTGCCACATAAGCAAGGTATATGAAACACACCCATTTTAAGAATACGAAGAGATAGATAGTATTAATATCATAAGTTACAACTTCAATACATATATAAAAAGCCCATTTTACAAACACAAAGGAATAGATGATTTTAATATCACATGTTACAACTTCAATATATCTATAGGTCTTGGAACACGTCCATACATATTTTTCTAATCCATGTACAAATAATTATTTACCCCCATGTTTCATTAAATTCAGCTACTATTTACATTCATGGTTGATGTTTCCGAATATGTTTGAATTAATTGAGATTTGGAAGAGGCAGCTTTATTTACCAATACACTTCATAATTATAGCTAGATAGGTATGAGCTAAAATAAAACAATATATTAATATATTAATAAAATAATATTTATTAAAAACTAATAAATATTTATTAATAAAATAAATATTTTATATATTAATAAAATATATATTATTTTCTAAATAATTATGTAATAAATAAAAATATATAATTAAGATAGTATATTTTCAAAATAAAAGATGTATCCTGTGCATCGCAGGTAATATGCTAGTATCTAGTTATAATGCATATACTAAATGAGAATTTTATAGAATCTAAACCTTTTTTGGTATCTAGAAGATTCTTGACCAAGATAAGTCAATCCCAAAAACAACCGGGACCCAATGCAATATGCATAGGGTTTTGGACTAGGATCTAGAGTTCTAGACCAACACAACCCAAAGCATTTCCCATATTGGATTCCAAAAATAGATCAACAACATAGGGCAACCAAATATATAAGCAGGTACAATCTAATCTAGATACTGGACCAAAATTTAATAATCAAGCTGTATTCTCTCCAGAATAACTTTACGGATGTAAAACTGATGTCAGAAGGAATTAGAAGAGGGAGCCAAGCCCCCAAAAGCAACAAGAACTCGACTAAGTACACCTTAAGAATCCACCCAAGAGAGACTAAGTCAAAAGATAGAACTCAATCTTGAGTTGAAATGATGTTGTATTTCAATAACTCAGGCATGCTTACATCTATCACCAAGACACCTATTTATACTAGTTGGAGATAATCACTTTCATCTTCCTTAGATCATACATTTAATTCAAATACATGACCCCATTCATTGGAAATCCAAATTCCTTCTTAAAGCCCAAATCTGTCTTCTCGGTTTCTGCTGCATAGCCTGGAGTAAATTGACCATAACTTCTTCTAGGAAACTCTAATTCATGCACCGTTTATTGCGTTGGAAACTAGACTTCCAGAGCTTTCTAGAGATATATAATTTGACCGTATTTAATGATCAAATGACTTCATAATTCCACGAACAAATGACCCCTTGAATTCTGCATTTTTTGGATAACCATTGCAACTCTTATTTATTATTATCATAATGTCTCCATCATCTTATTTATTATTATCATAATGTCCCCATCAATTCTCCCCCGGTTGGAAGAGACTTGCACTCAAGTCGGACTCTTCATCTTCTCCGATGTATGGTGATAAGTCAGAGACGTTGAAAGTCGCTGAAACTCCATAGTCTCCTCGGAGTTCAACTTTGTATGCATTTTCACCCATCCTTTTCAGAATTCAGAAAGGGCCATCAGCTCTCGGTTTGAGCTTCCCAAAATGATCTGATGGAAATCGCTCCTTTCAAAGATGAATCCACACTAAATCTCCTTCGTTGAAGCTTGCCTGCCTTCAAAATTTATCAGTTTGTTTCTTGTACTTCTCATTTTGCCGAACAATTTTCTTCCTAACCTCTTCATGCAATCTCCGAATCTGCTTCACTCTTTCTTCGGCATCACTACTGAAAGAGTGATTAATTGAAAGTGGGGCCAAATCCAATGGACTGATAGGATTAGCTTCGTAAACAACCTCGAACAGACTTTTACCAGTAGATTTGCTTTGAGAGCGATTGTAAGCAAACTCTGCCTGAGGTAGTTTTAAGTCCCATTGTTGAATATTTTCTGCTACCAAGGACCTCAATAAGCTCCCTAATCTTCAATTGACAACCTCTATCTGGCCATCGGTTTGAAGATGGTGAGAGGAACTAAATTGAAGGGTAGTTCCAAGCTTCCTCCAAAGAGTACGCCAAAAATGACTCATAAATTGAGTCGCGATCAGAAGTGATAGTCTTCGGAATACCATGAAGCTTGACAACCTCCTTGAAGTAAAGATTAGCAATATGAGATGCATCCAAGATCTTGAGACATGGAACAAAATGCGCCATCTTAGAAAATCGGTACACCACCACCATAATCGAATCTTTGTTCTTTTGAGTCTTCAGCAATCCCACCATGAAATCAATGCTCACGTCTTCCCATGGGGCATTGGGAACGAGAAGTGGTGTGTATAAACCGGTATTCTGTGAATGAGCCTGAGCAATATGACAAGTTCGACAACGCTCCACATGTCTTGAAACATCTCGAACCATATTCGGCCAATAAAAATTTGCATCGATGATAGCAAGAGTTTTGTCTCGCCCAAAATGACCTCCAAGTCCACTACCGTGGGCTTCTTTGATCATTGCCTCCCGTAAAGAACATTGAGGAATGCACAATCGATTGTTCTTAAAAAGATAACTATCTTGTAAGAAGAAATTTTTCCAAGCGCCTTTAGAGCATTTACTCTAAACCTTGGAAAAATCGAGATCTTCCTCATAAAGCTCCTTTATGACCTCAAATCGCAGCACCTTCACTTGCGTCGAAAAAAGCATTCCACATCTTCTACACAAAGCATCGGCGACTTGGTTTTGAGCGCTGCTCTTGTACTTGATCCCGAATGTATAGGCTTGAAGAAACTCCACCCACTTGGCATGGTGATTACTGAGCTTGTGTTGGCCATTGATGTACTTCAAGGCCTCATGATCCGAATAAAGAACAAACTCCTTCAAATGAGATAATGCCTCCAATTGATCAAAGCTCGAACGATGGCATAAAACTCCTTGTCGTAGGTTGAATAATTTTTCTTTGACCCAATCAGCCTCTCACTAAAGTAGGCGAGTGGTTTGCCTTCTTAAGAAAGAACAGCTCCAATTCCCACATTTGAAGCATCACAACATACTTCAAATACTTTCTCGAAGTTGGGTAATGCGAGAATCGATGCTTCAGTCATCTTCTTTATCAACTCGAAACTCTTTTGAGCTGCCTCGTTCCACTTAAATACTCCTCCCTTCAAGCATTCAGTAATGGGGGTAACGAGTGTGCTGAACCCCACAATGAATCTCTGATAGAAAGATGCTAGCCCATGGAAACTTCGAACCTCTTGAAGGGATCTTGGTGTAGGCCAATTCTCGATCGTCTCTACCTTGCTCGGATCCATGCTTATTCCTTCATGAGAGACAATATAACCCAAGAAATTGACACTGTTTGTGAGAAAGTGACATTTCTTGAGGTTTGCATATAGGTGTTGCTCTTGAAGCACTTTGAAGACCTCTCAGAGTTGCTCCAAGTGCTCTTCCATGCTAGTACTATAGATCAGGATGTCGTCAAAATAGATGACCAAGAACTTGCCAATGAAAGCCTTTAAGACATGGTTCATAAGGCGCATAAAAGTATTTGGGCATTAGAAAGACCGAATGGCATTACTAGCCACTCGTAGAGACCGTCTCTTATCTTGAATGCCGTCTTCCACTCATCTCCAGGATGCATTCGAATTTGGTGGTAGCCACTCCTAAGATCAATCTTTGAAAAGATAGAAGCGCCATGAAGTTGATCGAGCAAATCATCAAGATGAGGTATCGAAAAACGGTACTTGATGGTGATCTTGTTTACAGCTCGACTGTCGATACACATCCGCCAAGACCCATCCTTCTTTGGCACGAGTAGAGCAGGAACTGCGCAAGGGCTTAAGCTTTCTCGAATCAAGCCCTTTTGCAAAAGCTCATCGACTTATCATGAAGCTCCTCATGTTCCTTCGGACTCATTCGATAGGCCACCTTATTTGGAATAGAAGCACCTGGCACCAAATCAATATGATGCTGAATTCCTCTCATGGGAGGAAGTCCGGAAGGAATCTCATCGGGCACCACATCTCGAAATTTCTCAAGCAAAGACTTCAAAATAGGTGGAATATCCTTCTGTTCTTCATTCTCCCCAAGAGCACGAGTGCAAAGACATCGGGAGATCGATCCATGACTTGGAGAAATTGAGACTTCGAAAGATAAGAACTCCCTTATCCAGTGGAGGACTTAGGCTTGTCTTCCATTCTACAAGGCGCCAATGTGATCTTCACACCATCCTTAATAAAGGAATAGGTGTTCTTGAAGCCATCATAAATCACCTTCCGATCATATAACCAAGGTCGTCCAAGAAGTGGCATGCATCCATCGAAACCACATCGCACAAAATCTCATCCTTGTAGTGTAGTCCAATCGAAAATTGAACCAAGCAATGCTTGTTGACATGGACGTCATTGCCTTTCTTGAGCCAAGAGAGCTTGTAGGGCTTCGAATGAGGCTCCACCTTAAGCTGCAACTTCTCCACCATGGTAGTGGAAATAACATTCTCACAACTCCCACTATCAATAATGACGGTGCACACCTTACCATGAGAAGTACATCGGGTGTGAAAAATGTTGTGACGAAGCCACTTATCATCTTCAACATGTGAGACTTCAAGATGAGTTAAACGATGAGAGCCTCCCCTGGATCACTGTAGGTGACCTCTTCTTGCTCGACTTCTTTCTCCTCATCAACGAAGGAATCGAACACTGGATTATCTTCCGCTTCTTCTACTAAGGAAATGATCTTCCTATTTGGGCATTCGGAAGCGATGTGACCAAATCCTCGACACTTAAAGCACTGTTTCGAGGTAGTGCTCGAAGAGTTGCAAGGGTTGCCACCTGGTGCTTGAGCTGACTTCGAAGAAGTAGCCTTCCCTGCTGACAAAGGCTTGGGATTCGAGGTACTCCCCCGGTTAGAGATCCCCTCTTTACCCAAGGTCTTGCGAGCACCTTTCTCCTTAGACTATTTCTCCACACGAACCGCCAACTTGCAAACATCCTCAAAAGTCCAATAAGGTTGCAATTGGACAACATTACAGATTTCCAATCAAAGACCGCCGAGATATCGAGCAATCGTTTGCTCTTCGGGCTCCACGACATCACATTTCATCATCAAATGCTCAAATTCAGCGGTGTACTCTTCCATAGACAACTCTTGTTTGAAATTGTAAAGACGATAGAAAGAGTCTTGCTTGTAACTAGCGGGGAGAAATTTCTTCTTAAGCTCCTTTTTCATCTTTTCCCACGTCACAATCCGCCGCTTTCCTTCACGATCCCTTCGCCTCTTTAAGTTTTCCCACCATACCGAAGCGTGTTTCTTCAACTTGATAACAACTATCTTCACCTTCTTGTCTTCTCGGATGTTCTTGTAGTCGAAAACTCGCTCAACGGTGGCTAACCAGTCGATGAAATCTTCTGGATGCAATTGGCCTTCAAAATCGAGGATGTTGACTTTGACACCATAGTCTTCATGATGATTTCGCTAGCCATGATGAGAGGAAGCTCTCCCAGTAGATGAATCAGAATCATCATCATGGAAAGGGTTAATCTCCTCCTCATTGCCAACCTCCGAACCATGACGTGTCCCATCACGGTGTATAGCTTGGAGATGCTCAAGCTGCTGTTGAAGTTGTTGCACTTGCCTCCTCAACTCATCCATCTCGACATCACGAAGATCACGCTCAACAGCAGCCACGTTGACGTTCACTCCTCGACGACGACGTCCAGCAATGGAAGGAACCGGAGCTCTGATACCAATCTGATGTCGGAAGGAATTAGAAGAGGGAGCCAAGCCCCCAAGAGCAACAAGAACTCGACTAAGTACACCTTGGGAATCCACCCAAGAGAGACTAAGTCAAAAGATAGAACTTAATCTTGAGTTGCAATGATATTGTATTTCAATAACTCAGGCATGCTTACATCTATCACCAAGACACCTATTTATACTAGTTGGAGATAATCACTTTCATCTTCCCTAGATCATACATTTAATTCAAATACATGACCCAATTCATTGGAAATCCAAATTCCTTCTTAAAGCCCGAATCTGTCTTCTCGGTTTCTGCTGCATAGCCTGGAGTAAATTAACTATAACTTCTTCTAGGAAACTCTAATTCATATATCGTTTATTGCGTTGGAAACTAGACTTCCAGAGCTTTCCAGGGATATATAATTTGACCATATTTAATGATCAGATGACTTCATAATTCCACGAACAAATGACCCCTTGAATTCTGCATTTTCTGGATAACCATTGCAACTCTTATTTATTATTATCATAATGTCTCCATCATCTTATTTATTATTATCATAATGTCCCCATCAAAAACAAATCTAGAGAAATAGCTAAAGTTTGCTGACTGGCATTGATATCCAGTCTTCGCTTTCCAGAACTTAAGAGCACAGTTAAAATAGAGATGAATAATCAAACAAATGTCCAAACATCAATCGCTACCTAGGTAAGTTATACATATTACTCTCATAGAAAATAACTATTCTATGACAAAAGGAAAACAGTCTTTTCTATGATGAGTACCTCTCTTCCATCAAGGCCTTTCATCGTTTGTAGACAATCTATATCAAAGATATAGTTGTTTTCAGAGGCATTTTCAACCTCATCAGTCTTCATCAGTATTCCAGTATATTCACAAATTGGAGCACCAGAAGGAATGGTATCCCACGACCTCACACCCCAACCCTTTTTTGGTGTGCGGAATACCTGCAGCAGGTGTATTAACAGAAAGATAAGGTCAGATAGACTGCTTAGAACAAAAACAAGTAGCATAAACAAAAACAATTATCAAGAAAGAATGGCCACGCAATTACACCTCTAGGCGGTATTTTAAGCCCTGCTGGGATGTTCTGTTTACACAATTAATACTGCATCCACAAGTAGGACCACACTCAAATACCACAGCTTTAGCTTCAACCAATCTAAGGAAGCAAGACAGTAGAGTTTAGTTCCATTAAATTGATGTAACAGAACTTATATTATAATAGTAAACAATGAACTTTTGCAAAAGCCATGAAACAGAAGTATCACATGAGACCAGATAATTAGGAAACAAATGCCGAATATTTCCTTCCCTTCCAATGACATACCTCTCTCCCCACCCCCACAACACACACACACACACACACATATATAACACCATACAGTAAGCCTGCCAAAACTAACACAAAAATATAAAAAGCAAGGTCCACAACACTAGAAGCAGTATGGTACCATGCCATGCCATTCCAATGCATTCCAATAAAGAAAAACCCTAGGGAGAGAGAGACGGGCAGTGGGAAGGGGGGGAGGGGAGATGCCAGGAGAGGGAGAGAGAGGAGGCTCGAAACCCCTCATCTCCTGTGCTTGTCCACAAGCCCTAGTAGGCAGCAGAGAGAGAGAGAGATGGGGGCGGGCAGGAGCGAGAGGGAGGATCTTGGAAGCCCTCCTCTCCTCCTTTGCTCATCTATAGGGCTTGACCCCGATTTCTTTATTTTCTCTTTAAGTGAAGTCGACACAATTTTTTTTAATTTTCCTTCTCTTTAGGTGAGTTGAAACACTATATGCCAACTTCGCTTGAAGAATAGGAAAAAAAATAAAATATTTGGGGTCAAACCTCTGTTTTATTTGAAACAGGGACTCCAACCAGTGCGCCCTATAGACGAACAAAGGAGGAAAGGAGGGTTTCCGTACCTCTTCTCTCCCTCTCTGAGCATCTCTCCCTCCTCCCTCTTTTTTCCTCTCTTTCCTTCTCCCTCTCCGCTTCCCTCATTGTTTTCTCGAACCGAGGGGCAGCCATGTAGGTCCACCCCTAGTACGGCTCGGTAGGCACCAAACCAAGCAGTTCAGGATAGTACCGCAGTCCTTGATGAAAAGAAAACTGTTTGGATATGATTCCAGACTAACATTAAGCCCAGATACTCATGAGCCCACATGGCATGTGATCGATGCTAATCAGAACTTATAATCACCAATAATTAAACACTGAAATCAGCAAGTATAAAGAAATTATAATTTTAGACTTCACATGAGCTGAAGATGGACAAGCTCCTGAGACTCAATAGCTCAAGGGTTGACATATTGGGTTGGCCTGATATGGTATGATACAATAAGCAGCACACACAAAATATGATTTCAAAAATGGATACAAATGTAGGCTGTGCCGTCTCAAAGCACCCTAAAATAAGTCAGCAATGGCACTTACAAGTTGCCCATTCTTTATTTTTTAAAAAGAAAAGGGCTTCAATCCCTTTTAAAAAGAAAAGGAATGGCATGGCATGTGTCGTTATGGGGTGTCATGCCAGCTGGTAGCCGACATGGCCCAGACAACAGCACTTAAGTTCACACTATATCTGAATTCTAATCACAAAGCCTAATTAATTGAGTAATGAAAATTGAACCCTAGAACCCAAATGACTTGAATAACCATGTACATAGGCACACTAATAGAAGGGCATCCACTCCCATCAATATAGGGCCTGCCATCCTTGGGAGGGTCAGATGTACCACAGGCTCACCCTGCGTGCAGCAAGGATATTTCCATGTTTCGAACCAGTGACACCCAGGTCACAACGGAACAACCTTACCTTTGTACACATAAACTTGTATATACAAATACACATACATACATGGACACATTCACACATAAATGCATACAACACAAATATATCTGTATATGCTACATTAATGTCACAAATTTGCCATGCAAGATCGATCGTAAGAAGCAGCCGCTTGCAGTTCAAGCATAAGAAGATGATGACAGTACGCACCTGCCACCATCTTTGTGCACATATGGAAAATCTGAGCCATTTAGTCTAGCACAAGCACAAGTTCTTGGATCTATACAATCTCCTTTGCATTTACATCCAACAGCATTCGCAAGGATCTTCAAACTTTCAGCCACTCGTAATGATCTGTCGTATATAAAACCTAGATATGGTTGAGAAACCAAAAGAGGTGAATGAGTTAGCCATTAAAATGGTATAATCATACAAACTATCAGGCAGAATGCTGTGCGGTCATCACTCTTAGCAGTTACCAAAAATAGTAAATACAACTATCAGCAGACAGCAACAATCTGCTTATAAGACAACCTTGCATATGTTGCTAGGTTAACAAATAAGAAAATCACCAATATTCAAAAACAGTTGAACTGATCGGCTAACTTTTCTCTCAAATAATACAGTTTCCTATTTGTATGTTTGGAGCCCCAGCTCTCTCAAAGCCATCAAACTCCCTCCCTCCATTCCTTTCTCATTCACTCCAACTCCATAGCATGATATTTGACCAATAAGAAGGATTGAGGCAAGGTCAAAAGGACTTGTAACACGTCCTTAAGACTAACTCAAAATCTCAACTAAATCCAAAAGGGTGATAAGATACTTCAATCATGCATCTTGCACATATGAAATTTGTTTCCTTTTGTTGCACTTGCATATCCTTTTTTTGCATAGGTAGTTATGGGGTTTGTGCAATTTTATAGCATAGAGATAGCTATGATTCACAATAGCAATGCACACCCCCTGTACCAAGCATCCCGTTCCATATGGATACTAAACAGAGACTTAGGGGTTGCACTAAGTCTCGATACCCCAAACTGACCCTGTACCAAGCATACCAACACTGTACCGATGCGGTATAAATATGAGTCAGTATTGAGATGGGGAACATTGGCAATAACTCTTATTGAAGTGTTAAAGTGACCAATAAGGCTGAAAATCGATCAAGTTGACCCATAACCTAACCCAACTAGACCCACTTAGACCCGATCTGATCCATTTTAAAGGACTCATGGGATCGGATCGGGTTCTAAAATTGGATCCATTCCATTTTTTGAGTCAGGTTGGGTTTAATGAATTCGAATCCAACCCCACCCAACCTGATCTATTTGATTTTCTGGATCAATTTTTAGATCTACTTTATGACCTAACCGACCCGATCCGACCCGATATACCATTAGGGCTTGAACCTATTTAAGCCTCAAAGTTGTGATTTAGGACTTGTATGCACAATATCTTTAACATAAAGATGGATTTACTTTTATATCCTAACTAGTTTTGAGGGTAATATTGTTTATTGTCTATTTTGTATGATCAGTAGTAGTTGGCTACGTGGTAATTAAAACATAGTTGGCAATGTTTGACTTGGATCGAATCCAAACCTGAATTTTTTGGATTGGGGCCCATTTATTACCGACCCAATCTTGTATTGCGTTGGGTCTAGGTCCAACATTAGGACCCGATTAAGGAATCGGATCGGATTAGGATCGCTCATGACCGAGTCTAACCCAGCCCATTTGCAACCCTAGTGACCAACATGATACAATTGAAGAAAATCAGTCTCCTTGATGCATCATCTATTACTAAGTTGGTGTTGCACTTTGTGTAACTAGGCTTTATGGACCGAGATAAGCTCCATCAAAGGTAGAAAACATTTTAACACTCAACCCTCAACAAGCCTTCTTAGTTACAAATAACAATGCACTTGCAAGTTCAAATGGTAATTGTATGCTTAAGAATATACAATTAGGTTTCATCTAAACAATAAGTCCATGAATAAATTGCTACACATTTTTCCCTAATTGTTAAAGCTTCAGGTTTGACCAAAATGATCATAATAAAATCTACAAAAAAGTAGGAGCATTACTCAAACTCCCCACAAAAGGCCCACAAACTCGAGATGTCACCGACTTTATCCCTTATTGCATTCGTCCCTCCCATCGACGCTCTCACGACATTATGAAGAATTTCTGCCACTTCTCCAAGTTCATATAATTCACATCACCATTGCCACAACTTCTCGAGCATTAAAGAACATAAAAAAGAGAAGGGTGGTGATTCCTAGACTCCAACCAGCATGCCTATATTCCTAACTCATCATGCTTGATGCCTTCTAGGTCAAGAAAAGGATGGCCTAACTATACCATTGCATCAATTGTCTCTAGACTTCTCCAAGTTCATATAATCCACATAGTCACCATAGGCATTAAAGAACATCAAAAAGAGAAGAACGGTTATTCCCAGACTCCTTCAACTACCCATGATACCTAATTTCCTACCTCATCTTGCCTAGCACCTTCTAGGTCAAGAAAAGGATGCCCTAATTATACCCATTGCATCAATTGTCTCTAGAATTCTCCAAAGGCCTAACCCTCAATGCGTTCCTCCACACCATTAGGCCCTACAACTACTTTGCCAAGATGCTCAAGAGCTCATTCGATTGATTAATTTAACACTACTGTGGCATAGGGAAAAGTTGGATGTAAACATTGTCCTCATCAATTGATGTAATGTTCATGGATAAAGTTATGATCAAGGTTCCCTAAACCAATAGTAGGGATTGTACCAACTAGCTATTGATCTAGTACGATACTATACCCAAGGTTTTACATCACAATAGGATGGGGTGTCTCCCAGCCATTCCATCTCATTTTTGTGAGAAAACAAGAGCAAGATGGTCGGGAATCCAAAACCCATCCCCACAAGGAGAGAAGAAAGAGAAAAGAAAGGAAGGAAAGATGAAGAAAAGAAAAAAGTGAAAGAAAAGGAGAAAAATAAAAGAAAGGAAAGGAGAAGAAAAAGAAAGGAAGAAAAGAAGGAAGAAAGGAAAGAAAAAGAAGAAAAAGAAAGAAAGAAAGAAAGGGTGGGATAAGAAAAGAAAGAAAAAGGAAAGAAATGAAAGGAAGGTAGTCGAAAAAAAAAGGAAAGAAAAAAACTAAAAAAGGAAAAGGAGAGAGAGATGGAGGATATCTACCAAGTTGTATGATTGGGACCACTGCCAGAACAGGACGGGACAGCGGAGCATCACGTTCCTTGGAGAAACCAAGACACCTCCATTCTATAGGATTTAAAACCTAAAGGGGGGAAGAAGGGGGAGAGAGAGGGAAAGAGAGGCAAAAAGAGAAAGGGATGGGGAGACGTACCTCTGACCTCCGATGTACGATTTTTGCGCCCCCCCCCCCCCCTTTCTCCTGCACATGTCATCCTTATCTACATGGTGGCAAAAAAGGAGATGGTCGATGGCAAGAGAGGAGAGATGATGATCATCAACGTCATCATTGATGGTGGTTGTGACGATGGAATCCTAATACCAACAAGAGGAATTGGTCATCCTCATATACGGTGGCAGCAGCATTGTGGCAAGAAAAAGAGAAGTGGTCATCATCGTTGTCATTGACGGTGGTAATGGCGATGGAATTTTAACCCTAACAAAGGGAATCATAAGAGATGAGAGGAGCCATGCTCAACATCTAAATCTATGCTGAAATTGTAGGACTTCCGATTCTCAAGTTCATTGTGCTAGTCATTCTTGTGATAAGTCAAGATCAATTTCAAAAAAAAATTACCTTAGCAAAATATGGCATCCAAGTTTGAAGACCTTTATCCACTTGGGTATCAGCTCTCTCTCTCTCTCTCTCAACAAACCTTATCAGTGGACAAGGGCATGGCTATGCCATCGGCATCCTCCACGCTAGAGGTGAGGAGGACCGGGAGAGAGGGGATGGAAGTGTTTTAAAACAAGGGTCGGCTTCGGAACTACCCGAAACCCCTTAAAACCAAGCAAAATGGAACAATCCAAGCCAGTTTTGACTTAGGACCAAATCAGGTAGACAAACCATCCCAAGTTCTGGCCGATCTAGTTTGTTACGCCCCAAGCCACCTAGTTCGAGATGGTAAGCAGACCTTGGTTTTGATCATCATAAAGAGGGGGAGGGATTTCAAGATATTTGGTGAAGAGAAATAAAATGATGATAGGTGGATTTGGGGAGGAAAGGGGAAGTAAGAACAACTAGGTGATAGTCTTGTGTTGTAGCCATAAATTGGTTGTCATTGAACAACAATTAACAAAAGCATAGAGGAACAATAGAGGTTATTGATCAAACAAGGAGAAACTAAATGATGGAGGGATGGAATTGGTGGATGAAGAATAAGGAACTAGCATCGGGGGCCAAGACATGCGCTCTAGACTCGATCATTACCCACTAGCCAAAGATGACCCAAGACACAGCAATATTAGAATGATTTTGAGGTAAGTAACAATCTAGCGAGGTTGAAGGATCTCTCACTTAACAACCAAATAATAATGTTCTTGAAATACATGCGCACCCAAACAACTTTGACATGTTTTACAAAATAACTACTGTGTAATTAGGATTTCTATAATTACAAACATGTGTTTCCAGCTATGAAAAATTTCAGCTTGATGCAATTAAATAAACCCTCCATCTCATAATATTGAATTCCAAGCCAAGGAGTCAATTTCATTTTAAGCTTATGCAACAAAGTACCCTTCAACTTACCCCTAACTTGGTGTGCATATAATCGTTTACAAGGAAGATTAATCAAACAAGATCAAGGCGATGGGATCTAGACCTTAGTGATCCATTGTCCTCATCTTTATAGTGTTCAATTTGAAAATACAATTATTCATTCATCATATGAAGGCATGAAGAGGGGTTACAATTTCCTATAAATTATCTTTATTTCCTTCTCATTTCTGTCTCATACCCATTTTCCTTCCATCTTTCTACACCTTTCAATATTAGAATCATTGCAAATGGTCTCATCCCTCTAGTGTGACTTCCATTATTTATTCTTAGCATTTTAACTAACCTCACCGACCAAATTTGCATCCCTTCCCTTCTTTCTCATAATAGAATCTAAGCATTTTTCATTATCTAGTCTCCTCTGTATAATTTCTCATTTCTAGCAATACGTGATTTTATGACAGCAAACTTAATGTTGATCGTTGGACCAACATATTGGTGGTGCCTATGATATATCCTTAGACTACTTAAGTGCATGGCAAATCCATGATGTGCAAGGTTTCAAATACTGCCAAAATGTGAAGGTACAAATAGTGCTATATCATTCTAGCAGGTTTCCAACATCAATACAGAATCCACAGGATGCAGTCCCATGCCATGTGTCGTGACCCAGTATCATATCATTCTGACAAAAAAAAAATCGATAAAAGGTCCAATATCAGAATTTGAAGCCTTGGTGATGTGTACATCTATTCAAATTCTTGCCTTTCATGACATGAATACTAGATATCAAGGATGTGCCTTTACTAACTTGTTTTTTTTATTTATTCATCAAAATAGGCTAAACCTATTCAATTATTGTCATGGCTGTGTTAATGATCAGTGGACAAAATGCAAGAGGACCAAGAGTTGCAATTGTACTTAAATGAAAAACATATACCATGCATAAGAACATTTCAAAATTCATGTCACGAGATTCATCCTACATTAATGCAGTGATGATGAATCCTACATCATGACTCATAAAACAACTCATAACATAACTTGCCTGTAGGAGCAACTGGTGGATCATCAACCACATTTGTTGCTGGAATAGGGAACTTTTCTTGGCCCCCACTAATATCCTCGCAGACCAAGCTATCCACAAAAAAATAAAAAAAAGAAATATGTGTTAGTCCATGATCAAAGAAGTGAAATGCCAAGGAAGAAAGTCTAACAAAAGGTACACTATTGTACATAAGTTAAATGGTTTTAAAAACCATGATGATTGAGTTTAGAATAAACTTTACAGAAAGTCAGTAAAAAAAATAATGGGAAATCAAATTCGAAATAAAGCAGAAATGAATAGAAAAATAATAATGTCTACAAGGACGGCAACATCAAACAAACGTATTAACATAAAGGGCTCATTTGGTTCACAAGAATTTTTCCTTATTGGAATGTTTTTCCTAGGAAGTTCATCCCTGAGAATGTCTGAAAAAATGGTTTTGGCATGTTTCATTGACCATCGGAAAGTGACACATTCCAAAGTGCCTCATATTCGTTGAGCATCTACTTTTTTGGAAAAACTGTGTAAAATACCTATTATACTCTCAATAAAAGAAAAGATCTGATCTCATTCTATTCATGACTTTAAGGACACTTTTGGTGCATTTGGGGGGGTGGAGGGGGGGGTGGTTGTGGGGGGATTGAGGATCCCAATTCCCTTCCTATGGGAAAGCCAAAAACCTATGTCCCATATGGGTTTTTCTTTTCCATGAAATATGGAAAGTTTACTCCCATGGAAATGCTACTTTCCAATCATTCTTCTTTGAAAACTCCAATTAAACAAAAGGGTTGCTTCATTTTCTAGTTGACCACGCTTTCCTCCCTTCTCTTCCCACGAACCAAATGGGTGCACACACACATACATGTGTGTGTGTGTGATTGTGCATTAAACTAATGAAAAGCAACTTAAATAGACATATTTCTAAAACCAACCACAAAACATCCTACAAGAAAAGCATACCAATTTGAATTGTATGACAAAACTTTCAAAATGCCAAATAAAGGGACTTACTTATCATTCCAAGGGCAGGTTTGGCTTGGTCAAGGAAAAATGCTTCTATCGCTTTCAAAACATAAAAGCAACTTTGCAAGAGCATAGCACTTTGATACATACGGCAATCTAAAAAAATACATTTGCTATAAGCTCTATCAAGACACCAATTATCAACCAAGTTAACAGCTTGATTGTAGCCAAGGATTTAGGAATGTATCAGTTAGATAACCCCTTGTTCATACCAAAAGAAGTTCCTCTTTGCAAGTGGATGGGTCAATACATGTAGGAACCACCGTAACTGCACTCAAACTGCTTGAACCGCCATGGATCAAGCAGTTTGGGTACAAATTGAGGCCAATTTGCGAATAACATGGCCCCAAGCAAATCATGGACCGAACTGTACAGCACAGTACCACCATGGATGCCTTCTTTTACCTTGTTCCATACACATTTATCACTATTCAAAGGTGAAAATGAGAGAAAGAAGGAAGAATGTATTTATCAATAAATTGATCTTGGAGGCTTTGAGGTGGGCCTGAATTCATTAAAATGCTGTATAAGCTGCACACTATTCTGAAATCAAAAAAAATGCCTAAAAGACATTATAATTATTACTTGAAAATTTTATATAGTAACTAGTAGCACTATGAAGTTAAAAAATTTAGCAATAAAATAAATAATAAGCAGTTATATAGATTAGATCTTGAAGTCAGTTCATGTCTCCAATAACGAGAAAGGATGGGAGGACATCAAGACCTTAGGAGCAAAATTCAACATCATAGAGAATGTTAAAAATGTAACGAATCAATAAAGTTGATGTATTCCAACAATTACTTCAGCACAAGCATGTAGACAGATAAAATCCCTTCAACAAGAAATGTGTTACAGTCTCAATTTAAAATATAGTTTTAGAATGAAAGGATTTATTCAAACACAAAAATAAGAAAGAGACCTCCAATCATTACTGAGCACAGTAATGAGTAACATTTTCCATGATCAGTTAAAACCAAAACATAATTAATAATAGTTTGTAAAATTTTATGAGTCAATAAGCAAAAAAATTAGCTTAGGATGCCATATAGTGCAGTTGGATAAAAGTTACTGGGGGTTGCTACCAATAATATGAGATCGAATCTTATCCTTACCTAATTTTTGGCTAGATTTCCTCCCATCTTAGTTCTTTAAAAAACTAAGTTACTACATACTATTGTTCTAAAACCTCGCCGACTTCAGCAGTTTAAAAAGTAATATGATATCAAACAATTGAGACCTTACTGATTAATGACACAATGGAACAGTTAGAAGAATATTAAGATGAATGAAGTAAGCCATCTCTAAATGGGGCAAAAAATTAACAATAGGACAGATAAAATCTTAGCTTTACCTTTGATATTGTAAATTACCCCATTGCTTAGTTTTCTAGACAAATGAGTAAAGCTACATCTAAACTTCTTTGTTGTACATCGATCCACTAGCCCTTTCTATACAAGATCCATGATTTTTAGTAGCCTAATTCTTTGTTAAATACTAATCTTAATACTATATGTATTACATGTATTTTGAATTCCACTTTATGCGATTTATGCGATAAATATGCATGTTTTTAACTTCAACACAAAAAATGACAACAAGGATAACTCCATATTTCCACCTTCTTCCTTGCAAAAACACAACATTGTGATAAGAAAATATAATAAAAATGAAACCAGAATTTGGAGGTCAAAATGTTGTACCGAGGGTGTTTGTGGTGTATCCTTTTGTACGCATGATACCCTTAGCTGGCACGAGCCTCATACACTACGTGGTATACATAACCCTGATCCAATACCTCTCCTTACCGGAGTCTCCTCAAATCTTTGCTGTAGATGTCTATACTACCACTATCAATTTTTTACTACGTTGTCCTTAATTTATGCAACTCTTACAATTTCACCAATATATTTATTTTTATTTTAATCTTTTCTAGTTTTTCCATAGATCCACCTTAACATTCCAATTTATGCCATGATCAACTTATTTCCATGTGCTTTCCTTATTCCACAACAGTTTGAGTCATACAAGGTGGCAGGCCTTACTATGTCATATAATATTTTTCTTCATGTAATATTCTAAGAGTACTTCTCCAATTCATCAAACCAACTCTAATTAAAATACGTAATATGCATCTATCTTCACATTTTTTATACAATAGAACCTAAGTAATGAAAACAGCCACTTTTTAGCATCTTTTGGTCATTAATCTTAAATCATATAACATAGAGGTGACAATCAGGTCAAGTTTGGTCGAAAACAGATCGAGTCAAAAGTTGGCAACCCAAACCCGATTAGTTCATTAAATAGGATAACAATGCAAATCTAAATCTGATATATTTATGAAATAGATAACCTGACCCGACCTGCACAACTTGTTCACAAAATAGGCTGAATCAAGATAAATGTGTTAACCAAGTTAAGTGGGCTTTTAACAGGTTAAATATGTTTAAACGGATTAAAAAAGCTTAAGCAAGTCCAGTTAAATGGGACAGAAATGGGTTAAGTAGGTCTTAACCAGGATAAATTGGTCTTGGGTAAAATAGGTGGATCATGACCCAATCCAATTACTAAATGGGTCAAGAGGTTAAACAAGTCAAAGATCTAAACTGGAACTCAATCCATTTAATAAACAAGTCTAGATGGGTTGATCCATTTTGATGCACATCTATTTATGCCAAACCCAAACTTGCTTAAATTGACCTAGTTGTGGTTCAAGTTGACAAGTCGGGTCATAAATTGCACCTCTAGCATAACATCTTCATTTCCATCCTCACTAAAATTACATTCCATACACTCTATCTTTGTTCTACTAATTTTTAAAGCCCTTATCTTCAAATATTTTCCTCCATAAGTCCAAATTTAGTATTTAATATGTTTCCCTTTTCATCAATAAATACCATATTGTTTGCAAATAACATGCACCATGGCACATTTTCCAGATTATTAGTAGTAAGCTCATCCATAATTAGTATAAAAAGATATGGGCTTATTGTTGATCCTTGATGTGAACCTATAGTAACTAGAAATAGACTAATTGCAACAACTTCTAACAATGGTTGACAGCCCAATATATGTCCTCAAGTATTTCAATATGTCATTTCTGCATGCCCATGCTTCTTAAAGCCCCTCATTAGCTTTTTCTAAATCAATAAATACCATATGCATGCTTTTCCTTCCTCTCTATATTTTTTGATCAGTTGTCTAATTGAAAAGATTGTCGATATTTCAAGCATAAATCTAAATTGGTTATCTGAAATATTTGTTATTTTTCTTAATATTTGTTCAATTACCCTTTTCAATAAATACGTAAAGTGACTGATAAGCTTAATTTTCCAATAATTAGAACAATTTTGTACATTATTATAATTGTGACAATACTTCTCTTCGATCATCTAGCATTTTCATGGTTTTTTTAGACTTTATTAAGTAAATTACCCGATTTAGCATGACATCTCCCATAACCATCCAAATCTCAATAGGTATTTCATCTAGCCTTAATACCTTACCTTTTTGCATTCTTTTTCAGACTATCTCAACTTTGCTTTTATGAATTGTATGTATAGAATCTTAATTTGATTATCCCTCACTGTACTTCTTTAATGAAAATTTCTTTAGTAAAATTTCATTTAACAAATTTTGAAAATAATATCTCCATCTTTCTTAATTTTCTCATCTTTCACCGATATCCCACTGTACTCATTTTTAATGCATCTAACTTTACCTATTTCTTCTCTCTAGCTTTAGCTATTTTATGAATTTCATTCACTTTTTAAAATCAATATAGCATATACATTATCATATGCTACAAATTTAGCCCTACTTTACAAACACTGTGCATCTTTTTTAACATCCTTATATCTTAGGATCCTCGCCACTGTTTTGCTATTGTTCAAAATCAATCTATTCTATTTTAGTTGCATCTTGTACCTCATCATTCCATCACCAAGTTTCTTTATTTATATATTTTTCCTCTTTCGACTCTCCTAAAACATCTTTAGCTACCCTCTTAATACAATTGACCTTTTGGTCCCACATTTTATTTGATTCCATCCTCAATTTCCAAATTCTCTCCTTTAGTAATTATCCCTAAAAGATATATTATTTCTCTTTTTAATTCAACCATCTTAACATTAGATGCCTACATTCTTTTTTCTTTTCTTCTTGTACTTGGTGTATAAATCTGAGACTATTAACCTATGTTGTTTAATTAAATTCTCTCCTAGTATCACCTTACAATCCTTACATGTTAATCTCTCTTCTTTTGATAAAAAACAATCTATTTGTGATGAATTTGATCCACATTCAAAGGATACTGAATGCGGAACTCTCTTCTTAACATAAGTGTTTGTAATTGCCTAATCATAACTATTGCAAGCTCGAGAATTGACTCTCTCATAAATTTCTGTCCCCAAAATCAAATCCTCCATGTATTCTTGCATATTCCATATTGTTCTTCGCTGCATGCCTATTTAAGTCACTACTTACAAGTATCATTTCTCCTTCAGGAATACCTTGCACCAATCCATCCATTTCTTCTCAAAATTGTTGCTTAATCCTCTCCTCCATGCCTACTTGTGGTGCCTAAGTAAATAAGTACCAACTACATTAATAATCTCCTCATCTAAAACTAATTTATTAGATATTACTCTATCACATTTCCCCTTTAATTTATAATTTTCTTTTATTTCCTTATCCACTACTGTTCCTACATCTTTATTATTATCCTTATAGTCTATGGCCATCCCCATATCCATGGATTGACTACCTTTCCATTTAATTTCTTGTAAGCAAGCAATACTGACTTTCCTACATCCCGTTGTATCCATTAATTCTCTACCATTTTCAGTTAAAGTTCCAATACTCAAACTAGCAAATCTAATTCTCTTCTTCAATATAATTACCTTCTTTATATGACACAATCTCTCGTCCCCTTAGTGCTCCAGGTTAGTTTTAACAAGTGGATTATAAGCAAAGACTGAACCAACCCTTGCTCATTCACTACTCCAACCGGGTCATGTTGTAGCCAGTAATTTATGGCTCCCGGCCTAACCAAGCCTTGTTATAAGTCACCACAACTGCGTCACATTGTAGCAGGTGCTTATAGACAATGACGAAAACAACTATTGCCTACTTCTCACCGCAACTAGGTTAGCTTATGGCACGTCACAAAGAACAAGGATGCTCTCATTCATAAATATCAAATTATTGTCCATTTTATAGTTATTGACATATTTATACGATAGGTTGTCAATCCAACATGAACCCCCACTTTTCTCATCCAGCTTGGGACCAACCACTAATTGATCGAATGCAATTTAAAATGTATAATATTTTGTAAATTTAAACATCATATATATATATATATATATATATATATATATAAAAGGTTTGCCGTACCTATTAGTACCCTACCATACCAGGCATACCATACTGCACTAGCATTAACTAGTACGCAATCTAGTACCATACCAATACTTAATACACCTCACCATCATGTACCATACCACATACTGACACTGTAATAGGATGGCACTGGTACAGGGTCCAGTACCCAAGACTGCGAACCTTGTAAAAAACAATTCATGCTAAACATCATTTTTTAACTTTTCAACATCCTCAATTGTCAATTTTTGCTGCATTCTAATGCTTAGTAAGATGGAAGAAAGGTTTACACGAATCAATTTGAATACATGGAATCACAATATTTTTTGAAAAATTATATTATCTCTGACATCATGCAACCAAAACCTACATGCACATAAGCAATCAAAAACTCAAAATTCAACTTGGACACAGCACAACATGACATGGCTAGAAACTCTATAAGATCCTCCTGGTATTAGCAAAAAGTGTTTAAACTTGGCGCCTTTTGTTTGCAATGTCATGCAAGAGACTCTTAGTTTAAGTGTTGGAGACTTTGTATCCTTTGCTTTTAATATAAAGTCATCAAGGTTTCATGGATGCTTGAATTGAAGTGTCCATGTTAACAAGGTTATAAAAAATATATGGGCAGCTTAAGCAAAGTGTTATTAGGTTTTAATATAAACTTATAATAAATGTATTGACTATTTTATGTGAAAGATCCATTATGTTTGAAGTATAAAAATGTCATGGTTAATTATCAACTTAAGTATCTTGACATATCATAAATAACTTTAAATTAACCTAGCAAATAAATTAAAGAACTTAAATATTCATGGGTATTCCATTTTGTTTGTTAGATAGCATCTATAGCTTTCCTTCCCTTCTTTGTTCTTGAGTGTGCAGCATGCCATGTCACCTACGTAGATTTTGAGGTTGTCATGACCAACATTTAAGGACAGTTAGACATTTGGCAAGGTAACATTGGAGGAAACCCAAGCAAAATCAGCTTGTGCGGAGATTTGAACCGGTGACTCTAGTATCCAACACCGAACGACTTCACGAATCCATTGGCACCCTTTTTGCTTAGACAAATTGTCAAAATGAACTATAATGAAATAGCTTACCAGGGTTGTTTCTAAATAAAATGGGTTATTAAAATGATTGAGTGAAAATGTGCTTAGTTTGGTTATAAAAATATAAAATGCCTTGACTAGTTTATTCTTGTTTAGAAGAGTAATCAAATGAAATATCCATAAACAAGTTTTCCTTAGATAGATAATTAATTGTACACTCTTGCGGTACAAAATTGGTATATCTAATTAATTGTTTACTGTTATGTACTTGTCTTGTTGCTTTACAATTTGTTGAGTGATATTTGGTACTCATTTTCAAGATACTAGAACATTCTTGACATATGTTTAACACATTTAGCTGCAAAATAGTTCAATTTCAGCTACAACTATCATAACTACAAAAACTATAATCCTACATATCAAGATACTGTAAAAAGGTATTAGCTAACTTCCCTTGCATTTTCTGACTTTCCGGACAAAACTACAAAAACCTGAATGAAATGGCCGATAGCAGCCAAAATTACCAAAAGTGCCAAGACTAGTACTCTAACCTAGGGAACCAAACTTGACCACGATCTAGTGAATGCCATATCTAAATTTACAGTGACCACATTTTTAACAACATTAAAGTTTCTGAATAGTAACAATTTAGACTAGTACTTGAAGTCCATGACAAGGTAACCAATTTGTTCATGCAGTCATTGATAGGTCGGGAGGCACCTGGTAAATCATAAACATAACAAATACCCTTGAGTAAAAAAATTATACATCCAAGAGGCAATGCAAACGAATACAGCAGACTGTTCCCAATGACAGGGGAGAGACCTATATACATCTTAGAAAATCTATTTACTTAAATGTGCTGTGACCAACTCTAAAAGGTTGATGCCAATTATTTGTTTGCTTAAAAACTATAATAGACATGACTCTTTTGGTGACCAAATATAGTTTTGACAATGCTCCAATTGACGAAGATTCAGGTTCCAACAGAACATCCCGCAGGACATCGGGATGGGGTACCATCCCACACATTGGGACAGGGCCGTCCTACCAGCATCCCAACATCCCGATCAGGACGTCTTGAGGACATCCTCTATCTCAAATATCGAAATGGGGCGGGACATTGGCGCATCCCATTCCATAGGAAAATTAGGACAGTCCCATCCCATGGAACTTAACACCTTGCCAGTGAGGGACCAAGAAACATTTCATGACCTAGACATTGACGATATAAAATACTCATATTTCTGACAAGCCATTTGGTTGATTAGATTCATCCATGAATGAATTGATTTTATATGAAAAAATTGATTCCCAAAAGATGCATCAAACTTAAATGTTTCATTATGCTATAGATAAGCTACACGCACAAGTAACATGCAAGCAGATGATAGTGAGAGGATGGTTTAAACTTTAAAGAAAATGGGCACTTAAATGCAAAAAGTTCATTAGCATCTAGAGTTCTCCAGCATACAAGCATAAATGGACTATGTAATTTAGTGAGCAAGCCCACCCACCTTTTTGTAACATTTGACTGTATCATACATTGACATGTTATATTCAAACTTCAACTCTGAAACATTTCAGTTCTGCAATGTTTACGGTTTACAACATTGCATTTTGAAGTCTACATATGAGCTGAAATCATTCATACATAGTATCTAACATGTTTTTTGTAAAATAATATTTTAGAATCTTAGCAGGATACAAAGTCCATACACAACAAACTATGGAGCAGCTGACTTCATGAAAACAGGTAAAGAAGACTGCCTAGCATACAAGTCAAAGAGTGCTATTTTTTGACTAACCTGATCAAAAAGCAATCCAGATTTACATTGTCTTTCTTGCCATAACCAATGTTATATATATCGACTTTATTAACATCTTTTAATATCCTAGAAATTCTACAGCATCATTATTTAAAAGACAATTGCACCCAAGCAATGATCCTTCTTACCCTGGCTCCTGAGAGAGAGAGAGAGTGTGTGTGTGTGTGCGCGCACGCGCGCGCATGCGTGCATGCACATGTGTCATGCTCGTGGAACACTAAAGTATTCATTTCATACCCACGTAGTTCTGAGATGGACGTAGGAGCTTGTGCACGAGTAAAGAGAACCTGAAATTGGTAGAAACAAGTAGATAAGGGTAATAAGTACAAATTAACAAAGCATGGGCAAAGAAGTCCTTGCATATTTATAAAATTCAGAAAACAAATATAAATGCCCCCACTAAACATTAACATGAACAGTATACAATCATAAATCTGTCCCTATACCTCCGCAATGTTGAAGATATCCCCAGTATAAACTGCACTATTGCATAGTTATACATAGAGACACCTCAAGATGTGTGAAAACAGGAGTGACAAGCTAGTCAGAAAAGTCGCCAATTTTTTGACGGTGGCTCTATAAAATGCACATTTTGGTAACCAAGTATAAAGAGGAATAATGCAAATGGCATCTATAAAGCACTATCAAAGATAACATTAGTTGCAATACTAAAAGACCCTTTTTATGTTTTATTTGAATCTTGAAACCTTTCGATTTCACTTATTTGTCCAATGAAACATTAACACATCGGACCAGAAAAATCCCAGCAGGGTTTTTTAACTTCTGAGAGCAAAGAAAAAGAAAATTGGTGTATTAGGAGTTGAAAACTAAATGCGAAAAAAATCATATACTTAAAATCATTTGTGGATATTCGAATACTTTTTCCTGCAATGTTTTGCCTAAAAGGAAAGCAAGATTGATATATCCAGAATAGTCAATCATGCTTCAAGTTTATTCCAAACTTAATGATTAGAAGCATGAAATATCAAATTTATGATGCCATATATGTAGTAACCCGACCGACTTGACTAAATCGAGCCAAGTCAACTCAAGGTGGATACCAAGCTGTCAAAATCAACTCGCCTAGCCATGTCTATTGAAGGAAAGAGGGCTGTAAATCTGCCAAAAAATCCCCCATCATCCCTCCTTTTTCCATTGACCCTTCACTGGCAGTTGATTCCTCCTCACTGTTTTGGGAAGGTGAGCAAGAGGAGATCACAAAATTGCTGGTCTCCTCCCCCTATTTCCTCCCCTTCCCCGATTTCGATGATCACCAACCAGTTCCTCCTTTCTCTCACATGAATACTCTCCTCCACAATCTCCTCTTCCTCTCCCTCTCTCTTCTCTTCTTCACTCTCTTTCTCCCTATCTCCTTTCTCTACTACGAGCATGTCATACTGTATCTCTACTGAATTCATGACCGCAGCACTCATCGAAGCCCAGGTAAATCCCTATCTTCCTTCTCCCCATTTCCCCTGTATCTTAGCTCATTGCTGGCTGAGATTTTGCCAGAATTAGACCATAAGAATTCCCTCTATTCCCTCTATTTTGGCAAGACCAACAACTTTTCCCATTTTTCCCGCCTCCTCCATCACCGGCATTCATCGACAAACCCTTCGGACTCTCCCCTGCATCGGCCCTTGGCCAATGCCAGAGCCCTAGCCATCAACAAGTGACTAGAGCCCGGACTTGATCAGATCAAAGAACCCCCCCATTAGGTGCTATTTCCTGACCACTTCCACACCTGCCCGTGAGCAACCGTGCTCTGCTACTTGCTTTCAGGCTGGTGGCTATGCTGCAGGTCCTATGCTCCAGTTGCCAGCACCCTCGCAGGCCACGGCCACCGCCTGACCCCTATGAGGCCTCCTCTTCCCTTGTTCTAAAGCAGGGTAGGTGCATGCTCCTATTATTTTGCCAGCAAAAAAGACAGAGAAACCTTTCTCAACCCAGTACTTACTTTCGCAAAAGAGCATAATCAATAAATCTACTTAGAGAAAAGGCAAATAGGAGGGGCGAAAAATAAATTGGTAAGGAAACCTGGCCGGTCATCAAAGTTGGCTGTGCCTCAAGCCGCTTTAGTTGGTATTTAAATACTGTAAATCCACGTATACCTTTCTCAGCCCAATATTTATTGACCTGCAGATAGATTAATAGAGTATTAAAGCAAATCCAAAACAGCTAATAGAAATATGCACATGACAAATGAGATAAGACGAGCCAGTCTCAAACAACATTGATGCAATTTTTCAGCTCTCCCTATTCACTAATCCTGGGAGTCTAGTAATACCAGCAGTAGTAAACAATAGAAGAAAACATCAAGCGAAGTTGAAAATTACAAATTGGTTTTAAAAAGTTATAAGAATAAGTATCCAATACCTTAAGGTGCATCATTGTGCTTTTTATTGTTAATAAAATGTTTCCTAGTGGACTTGTTCTACAATTGTTTGTTCTACAATTGTTTTATCATTAATTCAGTAAGTTCTTCAGGTTAAAAACATTCAACAAGTAAATAAAACATATCATAAAAGATGCAAAAGGCATTGTAAATAGAGATGAATCTTTGTTGCCTACTATGAAAACAAAACAAATTAGTTATTCATTTTAAAGCATCATGCAAAAGAGCATTACTATAGAAATGACAAATGAATCGACACTTTTAATTTCACATATCGCAATCATGAGTGACTTAGAAATCAAGCCAATATGAAACTCAACTTCGAGTCAGTGCAAGCCCCGTACAAACCTATATCAAGTCATACTACCCCACAACATGGCATACCGACCTGTACCAAGGCGTATTAAGGTGCATATGACCCGTACTGAAGCGTACCAACTTATATCGAGATGTACCGAGATAAAAATTGAAAAAAAATGGTTAGAGAGCTATTTCGATATAGGGTGCATACCATACCATACCAACCGTACTATACCGAACTAGTAAGGTAATGATATGGTACTCGGTACCGAGATTGTGGACCTTGTGCCTAAGTATATTTATTAGGACAAGAATCATAAAGAAGATTGACATTATTTCCCATAGAAACCCATTTAACATTCATAATGGCTTGAAGCAAACAATCAATTATCAAGCAAACCAAAATGGTCAGAAACTATTGAATATTTTAGTGATAGTTACATGTGAGTGTAAAATCAATAAAAAACAAATGTTTTGCTTCTTGGACATGCTATAATCACAAACTTGGTGGTTGTGCTATATTGGTTTCTATTAGTAATAACATCACATGAGATTGCCCTAGTTGCTCATCAATGATGAATTAAAAACTAATTTAGCAAAACCAAGAGAAAGTTAGGTAATTACATCACAAGCAAAACAATAGCCCAAGTGTGCGAACTAAACGCCACCTTCTAGACATATGGATTCACTTACAAGGTGCATGTTAGTACAAGCAAACCAAAAATTAAGTTGCCAACAAAATAGGTCCATTCCGTATATTGAAATGCTTTAATTGTAAGATGATGAAATAGGAAGTATCTGTCATAGGGAATGTCACCACATATGAAACAATTCCATTATATGGTACAAAGCAAGTGGTCCAATGCAAGCTTCACTCGGAAATTCATGATAGTACATGTATTTGCAATCTAATAATAAATCATTGACAAAGAAACAACTATAATGGTTATGGACCAGGTTTGCCAATGCATGATGGACTAGTAGTTCGTATACCAAATTTCGAAAACATCAGTTCGAAGTTCAAACAGCAAAAATCATTGACAAAGAAACAACTATAATGGTTATGGACCAGGTTTGCCAATGCATGATGGACTAGTAGTTCGTATACCAAATTTCGAAAACATCAGTTCGAAGTTCAAACAGCAAAAAAGGCTAAAATATGTGTTCCATATTAACCTTGTATAAACCATCATATGTATAAACTTTTCCACAATAACTGCTTGCTGACTCATGTCCACGGACAACTCTAACTGGTAAACCAGCTTCCATGCTATTCTGGCAAAGTGACAACAAGAATCAATTCGGAAACTGGAAATGGATGCACAAACAAATTATGCTAACAAAAAGTAAGCTAACGATACATGTAACAAAAATATCCACATATATATAAATATGCAGTCATACATGCAATCATGGATGTATAAATCTTTATATGTGTCTACACATACATACATGTAATGACATAAATAAGCCAGATTTATCATGCAAAAGTCAATTAAAAAGTGAATTGGTACAAGCTTTTCTATATGATGATCTACTCCTGCAAACATAAGGCCTTGTATGCATGTCCACTACAAGCAGGAAAACCAAATGAAGCATGTGATGAGTTTGTATTTTATTCTTTAAGGGGGAAAAAAACGACTGTCAGTGCACTCCAGAAACAAACTATCATGCTAATCTAAGCAGCAAGATTACATGATACAAGAAATGCTCACAGAAATGTCCAAAAGATCAAAGCCCTTAAAAAATAAATCAGAATGAGCAGAAAATCATAACTGGACAACAACATCCAGTACTTAAGGATCCAATACAACTTAGTCGACTATCATCCATTCCTTCCTTTACACTTTGTGGCAAGTCTGGCACCCCAATGATTCTTGTTCTTCTAACCATAAACCATAGAAGCCAATATCCAGACAAGAATACATATATTGGCTGGAAAGATTTAATGAGGGCATTGGATGATATTCAAAAGAAGAAGAAGAAGAGATGTCTGCCATGGTAAACTGCTACACCAACAGAACATTTTAGATGATGCAAAGAAGCTTGCAGTCACATTAATATGGAACCCTCATGGCAACTGTTCAAAAAGATTTCCCTTCTCTTCTATGGGTGATGAGAGGCCTAGAGCAAAGTTTTACAGCTTCAGCATCTAGGCAGTTTCTTTTCTTCTACATTAAAAGACTTAATATATTTGTTTTGTTGGATTCACTCTATCTAGGTTAATAACTTAACAAACAATGGAGACTATGAAAGAAGTCTTCCCACATGAAGAGATACAAAGATTATAGAATTCCATTATTATCTTGACCAAAATTACTGGTCAGAATTAACACATTAAAACAGTGATGAGTTCAATCATATATTTGGCCAAAAAGGCTAACGAAATACCTATATGACCCTAAAGTGTGAATCCGTTAAATGCCTAAGCAGCCTCATTAGCCAGGCTGGCACCTAGGGTTTAAAATTCCCAAAATTTATTAAAGTTAATACCAGAGCCTTGTAATCAACCCATCACAAGTAATAATAACCATAAACTATGATTTCCCCTTTTCTCCTGTTCCGTGCCCTAAACTCTACTCTTGCCACTAATGATGGAGAGGAGAGCTTAGAGTTACAAGAGGGCAGCTTGAATTATAGTACTCCTTGGAAAGATAAGCAGAAGTGTTTGATAAAATTAGAAATAGGTGCCTGCCTGCTAACAAAGTGGCCCATAGGCAGCTAAATGCCAACCCAGCCACTGGACCAGCAGCCTCACATAACAGACTGGAAAGCGTCAGGTGCCTCCAGTGAGGCTAACCAAGAGACTAAATGCACTGCCTATGTGGCCACTAGTGACAACCTTGTTAGCCCAAATAGAAGGCCCAATTTACACATCTTGAGATCTGACTCTTCTTCTTACAAGTTACATAATTGCTTTTCCTACCACCGCAGGAGTTTCTCTGCATTTTGGTTAGTTTGATTGCATCATTTAAATTGAATCAAGATAGATAATATCAGCTCAACAACTTAATTCCCAAATGTCAAAATTCAACCAACAATTGATTACTCTGATGGCCATACATTTTGGATAATAAGATGTGAAAAAAAAAAATTTGAAATTAGACAGCTACGTTTCGCTTTGGAGATGCAACGTGTAATTCTGCAATCCAGAAAGGTCTCTTATTTGATTAAATTATCCTGTCCTTCCACCTCCTGATAGAGTATTCACCAACATGTAGCTCATTCCGCCTTTATTTTAACCTCCCCCTTATGGTGATGTTCCTTGGGAGCATATTGTTCAACCCATTTTTCTTGTTCAGATCAGATTGCTAGAGGTTTCACTCATTGATATATTATTACACAAAATGTCCCTCATGCTAGTTTTACTCCTAAACTTTGAAAACTCAGTTTCATTATCGATTTTGGTCAGATTTGTGGATTTTGACTTGGCAATTTTCAGCAGTTTTTTGGCAGCTTTTCACTTAAGTTTCGGAGTTTTGGCTATAAAATTTTGCAAAGGCTTCCAGAAGATGAAAAGGAAGAAACAAAAAAAAAAAAAAAACAAAAACAAAAAAACAAAGTCAACAAAAGTTATCAGACAGTGGGTATGCTTCGTGTGGTTCATAGCAATGAAACAAAATCCAAATGGAAACAGAATGGAATAGGAAAGGAAGACAGAACTGGAACCATCACTTCTGTTCCATTGCTAATCAATAGAAAAGGAATGGCAATTTCATCATAATATTTAATTTAGCCAGTTAATTTTTAGAATGATATCAATTTTATACTAATGTTGTGAATATACCATTAACTTAAAAATAGAACTAATTTGATAATTATACTTGTTTTGGAGGCCTCTCCTTATATTACGTATAAATAAAACAGATCTTTTAATAACCGTCATTTTGCTCCAATGATGCATTATTTTATATTTTCACTGGTCATCCAAATAAATTATCATTTTTAAATTCAAATGTTAATCAAATTATACCATAAATGATGCTAATCAATTCATGACAAATAAATTATTCATTCCCTTATTATAGAACAAAGATATAAAACATGAAACAAACTTATATAGAAAAATGACATCATTATTGTGAATAATAATGTCTTCTGTTTGGTTGTTTGCATTAGTGTTTATAAAGTGCTATAATAAGGCTTTTTGAAGGCCTTGGCCTATCAAGGTTATGTTTTATCGACTATCTACTCATGTAACTAAATAAAAAAAGAAAAACAAATTTTGACAGCATACAGACTATATACCCAAAGAAATAATCCACAACCTAGTATGATAGTAAAGACCAAAATAAAACTTTTAAAAAATGACTATACGCAGCTAGTTTCAGCCAAAAGACAGAAACTAGCCAAACCTACCAGAGCGGGATGAAAACCCAAATTGAGGGTCAAATTCAATTTTATCTAGGCAAAAGAAGATTGATTTTAATCAAAACTACAAACCTGGTTCCCCTCATCACTCAGTTCACAAGACACCCACAACATAGATTTGTTAAAGTTTTGCTTCTTTTTTAAATTTCCACACCAAAAAAACATCTAAATGTTTAGGTAGGTCATATTGACTCTGAAGGATTGATGATTGGCAACAAAACGATCAACATTAGAAACAGACCACATGCTAAGTTCAGAGGCCCAACCATGGGCAGAAGTTGATGGTGGCCTTAGGTTGACAACAAAGATGCATGAAGCTATACTCAATCAGCATTAATTTTAGACACTAAGTTTATAGAGTAGATATATAATGAAAGCTCAAAAGAAATATCCTGACATCTTGTATGAATTTGACAGGCAGAGCATGACAGGATGTGTTTTGTAGATCTAGACTAGCAGGTCAACATTCTATTAGTACTTGTGAGACATGTTGAGGCAAGTAAGGTAGCTATGCTTGGGACCTTGGGTCATCTCATTAGGGACAGTAACAACATCAAGCTGGGTCCTGGCTAATTTGTTACAACTAAGTGCAAGTTAACATCCAAGATACCAAAATCAAGAAAACATGGGCCAACTTGAGTGGAGGAATTTATCAACTCGAATAAGGCCAATCTCAACAACATCAACCCTTCAACATTAACATCTCAAACTGTGTGAATGGCAAAAATTAACTTACAACTGAGATGTATTTTCCAGTGAATGATCCAGTGGAAGATATAGCATTTAGGCGGCATCACATGAATTTTGTCAAATCATCAACCGCAGGTTGAGAATATTGAAATGGACAGTCATGTTCCTCATAAGAAGGTATAACCAGCTAACCACTATGCATAAGCAGGTTTATATACAAACCTGGAATATCACAACAGTCAAAGTAATGTTTGACATTCAATCTTGGTTGCATTGATATCCATCCATTAAATAGTTTGGCAGCATCGAAGCCTACAGGTTTAACTTCCACCTCTGTTTATTTACATGTCAATAAAATGAATCTGTTTTTGGCAGTTTGGTCATGTGAAAAACTAATCTGATCACCAATACAATAGATAGAACTGTGCAAACACCTTCAAGAATGTTGTGCCACTTCCACCATCTTCATTTTCACTTCTTTCTTCTTTTTACTCTTTGTTTCACAACATCTTCATAATGCTATCTAAACTTAAAAGAAATAATTAAATCCACTGAAAACAACCATCAAAACCTCACATGACATGTATGAGACCTTTGACTTCTGTAGAAGTAATACCATGCTTATCTTGAAGTTAAAAATATGACAAATAATGGGAAAACTTTTTATAAGAAAAACAAGGAACACAAACCTTTAATGCCAAATTACCACGTTCCATCTTTTGATCTCGGATCTGATGCTTATTACCAAGTAAATCATGTCCACCTTGACCAGTATAAATAACATTTTCTGAGTTGTCCAAGTCATCTTCATACATGCCAGATAACACTATGCATACTGCAAGTGGAAATTTGTAGCCCTTGTATTGCTCCTACCACAATCAAAAGTTTTGAAAAATTGATGACTATATGCGTTCTATTTTGAGATTTTGGGAGAAAAGTACATAGATGAGCATGAATATCATGGCACCAAATAACCAAAAGGACCCTTGCAAATCATGCCTTGAAGTAAATAGAACATAAAGAAGCATACTAGCTTTTTTTTGGCTGAAAAGCTTTTCAAGTACAAAATACATTTAGTAATATACAAAAGCATAACACATTCAGAGAAAGAAATTATAAAGTGAATGACAAAGGTTTATTCTTATAAACAACTAAACACATATAATGGCTTCAGAAATATGGACCAAAATGTTCAATCAGTCTTTTTTTTAAAAAAGGACCAACATAAGGTTTAGCTAGCAGTTAATCAACTAATGAAATTAAGTAGATAAACATACCAAGCATGCATGCAGTTATGCAAGCAATAAACATTTACTCAGCAGACAGTTTAGAAGGAAAAATAACCCAAATGAACCACCATTGAAATTCTATAACCAATACGGCATAAGCAAGACAAGATTGGCAAAAACAGGTAATCATGGAAAATCTTATAGAGGATGTCAAGGACAATCATACGTGGCAATCAAAGAACATAAGAAATAATGAGAAAAAAGAGATGCAATGCAAAAAAACAAAAACCTACTGGCACATAATTACTTAAAACACTAAGGAGAATACCTAACTGCATGGTAAAGTACTGCAGGAAAACTGCATGGTTAAACCATTGAAATTCACTCAGAAATCTAATAGTTGCCTTAAATACCCTCACCAACAAGGCCTATCCGATCTATATGGGCATTGATAATCCATGTTTGAGAATGAATCAAGATTTTAAATCCCATGGGACAAAGGTGTCCTAGTTTCTCCATGGAACGGGATGCCCCGCAGTCCCATCCTATCCTGACAGTTGTCCAAGTCATACATCCCGATACATATCCCCTGTTTCTCTTCCATTCTTTCCTTTCTTTCTTTCCTTCTTTTCTTTTTTCTTTCTTTCCTTCTTTTCTTTCCTTTATTCTATCTTCCTTGCTTTTCTTTCTTTTTCTTCTTTCTTCCTTTCTTTTTTTCATTTTTCTTCTTCTTTCATTTCATTTTTTCCTTTTCTTCTTCTTTCCTTCCTTTCTTTCCTCTTTCTTCTTTTCTTCTCATGTGGATCAGTTCTGGAATCCCAAATCCATCCCAATCCTATTTTTTAATAGGAATGGGACAGGATGGCTAAAACGCCCCCCCATCCCACTAGAACGTAAAACCTTAGAATGAATTATACTCAATCTTAACAAAAAGTCTGCCAACATAAATGTCCTAATCTCCAATCCAGGCAGCTTTAGGCAAGAGTGAGATTCACCATAAAAGCTACATGGCTAGTTAATAAGGAGACCAACCATAGTACCATAACCATGCATTCAGCTCATAATACACTTCCATGGACTTGGAAAGGCTCTAAATTGAGAGGAAAAGTGGCTAATTTGAGAAAGGTGACTATCATTATTTTCTCAGGCACAAATTATAAACCAAAGATCACACAAAGACACAATACCCCAGATTTAATGATTAACACACAAACAATTAGCTATTACTGATTCCATGACGGTATACTCTATAAATTACCAATTTTGCATAGGAGTTTCCCATGTAATCAATTCCATTCAACCAGTGACTGTGAAGACCTAGAACCACCATTTCAGCTCGTGAATAGAACTGGTGCCCAACATCAATTCCTGCCAAAAGATATGTCAACTTCTTAGTCTACATATCTTAACACATGTTACTGGATATATTACATTACAACAGCACTAAAGGGGACTTCTTCAGAAGAAGTAAAAATACACATAAAACTTGGCATTGATATTGATGATGATGATGGTGATGATCATAATAATCATATTAGATGAATAAGACTGGAATTGCAGATCACAATTTCCAATAGAAGCAATAACTAACCAGGAAGATGGCCT
This sequence comes from Elaeis guineensis, assembly GCF_000442705.2. Taxonomy (NCBI): domain Eukaryota; kingdom Viridiplantae; phylum Streptophyta; class Magnoliopsida; order Arecales; family Arecaceae; genus Elaeis; species Elaeis guineensis. The sequence continues at coordinate 119,326,290 of NC_026000.2, read as the reverse complement.
ATCCTCTTCTCAGGGTACAAAATAGCTCCAGTTTCAATCATCTGGAAAACAAAGTGGAAGAAGAAATCACATTGTAATATTAAAAGATTACAGCCAGAATTTTGACACTTGAAAAGCATCACACTGCCAAGTATTTTGCAACATGCCCAAAATAAATCAACTTAAAATATTAATTATTGGGCAAGTGAAACCACAATTCTAAAGGAAAATCTGCATCCATGTAATAAAATTTGGATGCGAATAAAATATTAGATATCGATCATGAAAATCAACAGCCTAGATAATTGTCATCTACTATGTTAGAAAACCTAATATTTTAAAAATCAAAATAAAACAATGGTTGCAAGCTTTTGATGATTTCCATGACACTGTTTCATGCAAAGCTAGATATTATTTAATTAAATTTTAAAAAAAATACCCAATTACATGAGATGATGAAAAAATATGCCTTGTCAAAGCAGCATGCGAGTAGCTATTAAACTGCACAATCACAACCAACTGCATAGATGTCTTTACCGTCCAGGAATGTCAAAAAACATGATGTCATATATCTTGTATTATTTTCTTCAATCTAATAGGAGAAAATATTTCTTGAACACTTAAAACTTTTGCAATTTTGACAAATAACATAAAGAATTTATCATTTTATTTTTTAACTTTTCAGTTATTTTATGCATATTTACTACACTTTTTTGGTAAGGTTTGTCTTATCCAGATCAAGTCTTAGTAGCACTCGTACATACCTAACATGCTTAAGGTTAGTAAACATCTCAATTAAAAAAGTCCACTCATTTCTTTCATGTTTCTTTTTTTCTAAGAACTAGGATAGGATGAAAACTAGACGAAATCATGTGAGGGCAGGACTCCAACCCAGGTCATCAATACCAGCCTTCAATGAACTTACCAACTGCACTAGTTAGCAGCCTCTAGTTCTTCCATGTTTCAAAAACATCTCATAGTCTCATGCATACATGACTTATTAAAAAAATAGTAATTAGCAAAATCTAGAAACACTAACTAAATCTGATGTATTGAAACAACCTTAGGAGTCAAAGACACTATAACATTCATTCATTCATAAAAATATATAACCACAAAAAGTTCTACGATCAAACAAGGACAATCTTCAATGAACCTCCTTTGTCCAATAAACAGCCAAAAAAGTTCAATTTAGAAGTTTAAGACATTTTGATAATTACAAACCCAAACAGCTAATCACATGTGTATTCATATAATAGAGACTAGAATAAGTGACAGTAATGTAAATTTAAACAAAAACAAGAAATAAAATAAAGATTTAGGAGATAGCAGATGGTATAAATATAAAACATATTAAGAAATACATTTGTGTGGGCAAACATGGATTTTTCTTTTTATATTAAGTGGCATGTCAATTTTGTCATCACATAGCAGAGAAATATATACTCATATGGAAACATAAACCAACAGTTTTTATAATATTACAATGCTATATGAATATTGATTAGTTAGTAGTGTAAATATGTCGAAATGTAGACAAAAACTAACATTTTACCATGTTCAACATGACATATATCTATGAATTTGCTTTCATGGGTTCTGAAAATATCTGACTAGTTCTAAACTGCATGTTAAGTTCATCTGTTTATAAAAGCTGGGAGAAACAAAGCATTTGTTGTTAAGCAGCACGTTGATTGTTGCACTCTAATTTTAGTTTAGTAAGCAAAATATTTGAAAATGATAAGCTGTTGTAGTTACAACAACTTTCAGAATAGCAGAACAAAAGTACCATATAAACCAACCTACAGTTAGAAGTATAAGCAAGTTATGTACAAACCAAAACCTGAATAAAATGATGAAGGTGAAAGCAAACTTAGTTGTGCATTTATGTTGAAACTTGGACCAGAAATGCAAGTTAGTAACAAAAAAAAATGTTGCAAACCAATCTTCTTTACTGCATCAACAACCAAAAAAGCTAATCCAAATTGCATCTTAACAATCCAGAACTGATAAGATCAAAGAAAAACAAAGTGACTCATACAAATGAAACCAACTATTTGTACTTAATTGGTAAGTAAAGTAGTGAATGCAACATATTGTGAAGAAATAGATGCAAAACAAAGAAGTAAAACATGCCTTGCTAATTGCCTTAAGATCAGGTCGTTTTGATGCCCTTTTTATATCCTCTTCACAACCACCTCCTCTCTGCACAACAAATAAATCAAGCGTGTTATTTATAAAAAAGAAACACGGACTGCAAGGTTTATGTAGAATTGAATGACTTTTAGACCTCACCCTCAACATAATAGTTTGAGCTTGTGTGGAAATACAAAATGCATATAATCTTAGAAAAGCTATGCTTTGTATTATCAAATAACAATATAACGTCTATATTGGCTTAAACATGTTAAAGCATCAATTATTGGAATTATTATACAAATGCAATTTCGACGACCATCTAAAGATAATGAGGAAAGCTGCAAGTTTGCTATCTTGGAACTGAGTAGGTTAGCAGATGACATATAATACTATTGTATAACAGCACTTGAACTTTTACATGAAAATGGTCATTTAGCAAGCAAAACAACACAAAATGCATAGTTATTCATTTTAATGAAACAGGATGTTACTAATGCCCACCAAAAAAAAATTATCATCACTAATTACAGTTTCAATTGTAAAACTCTAGGTACCATTTAGTGTTAATATTCCTTTTAAATATATGAGACTCTAATTAGTGTCTTTTGGTATTATCACCCTCCATATGCCACTGATGTTTATACAATTTTATAAAGAACATATGAAGAAAGATAGAACATATCTTTGAAATACAAAAAATGAATCAAAGCAATGAAATGACAATGAAAGCAACAAGAATGAGTCAATGAATTTATTTCCTGGTTAAATTTGTGCACTACTTTAAACCCAGTTAAAATATCCTTGATGTATCAAATAAAACCAATGAAAGAGATAACTAGTAGATAAACTAATAAATAAAGGATATGTTTACCTTAGGTTCTTTTAATTCCGATACACCAACCTCTTCTTTCTTGCCCTTCCTCTTTTTCAGCTGCAAATATTGAAATAACAAAGATAAACATGACTCAGAAGAAAGAATATATGGCAGACTAGCTGAAACTCACCTTAGAATTTGAAGATTTAGGAACTTTAGAAAGTTTAGCCTCCACTTGCTTAACTCTTTGCTCTTCCTCCTGTCCAGCAATTTTAAGTGCATGTTATGCAATAAAATGGAGATGAACCAGCCTGCTACACACAAGTATTTTTTAAATACATGGGATGCATATTTTTAAATCATTTTTTTCAAATGTATGACAGCATAATTCACTTATATGTTCCACTTCCTTAAGCATTCATGATGTATTTAAAATCTATTTAGTATTCAAAAATGTTTTTCTCAGTTTGACATTATGGACTATGAGCCTCCATAGTTCAATTCCGAACTGATATCTGTGGATCAGTCCAAATGCATGAATCTCATACATGTAGTCTAGCAGTTCAGCACACGGAAGTCTAGGGAGAACGTAGTATTTTTCCACAGCAAAGAGGAAATAAAGATGGGCCTTTTATTATGTTGGTCCACTAACCTGAACGAAGTGAAGGTAGTGGCCATTGAAGGCCCTTAGTGTTTCCTTCACTCTGGCATGTGCACTCTTACCAGAACCTGCCTGCAGGTCTCCATCAACACCTTCTCCATTCACCACACCACCATGTGCTCCTCCCAGCAGGGCCTCTCCTTCTACACCATCACCAATATTCAAACCCATCATCTCATTAGACTGTAAAGGAACCAAGGGAGCTTCAGACACTTGCTTTCCGAAATCAAGCCTAGCTTTCTTCTTTGCAGCAGTTTCCACCTTCCTCTGTCCATAAGTAGGCCTCTCCTTCCCCGCGTATCTCGGGCTACACCTCCTCACCCCACAAGCCGGGGCCTCCACCGATGAAATCTCTCCTTTACCAGAAGAAACCGCCGATACCGTAGGCAAAGTGACTGGAATCCTCTCCTCCGCATCTCCCACCATCTAATCAACAACCACCAACGATCAAAAAATAAAAAATAAAAAGACGAAAAGAAGAATCCACGTTCCTAGAACAAATGCAGCTATCTCTTACCTTAAAACCGTGAAACGATCTCAGAGAACAAGCACCCGAACCAGGATCCAAGATCTAGGATTTCTCCAAGCTTCCTGGAGGAAAAAATGCGCACAGTAAACCCCAAAAAACTCTAACACCCGAATCAATCAAACGAATAGAGAAGATGACAAAAACCTCGGGTTCTCAGGTTAGAAAACAAAGAAATGCACCAAGAAAAGGGATGTCCAAGTTCTGGAAAAAAACAATATGGTTAAATTTATAGCTGGAGAGAGGACGAATCCAGAGCTACGGCAAAGTGAGAGGACGAGATCTCGGGATTTTCCCGGCGATAGAGATAGAAGAAGGGAGGGACCGACATTAATGGAGCTCGGAAGCTTAGCGAGCGCGCTTACCTCACTTCGTCCCTCGCTCTTTTTGGGGTTCGGACAACCGAGGGGGAGGAAGCGGGAATTGGAAATGAAAATGGACGGGGGGCGATGGAAGGGAGGCGTCGTTTGATTGATGGCTTTATGTAGGTACTGGATTGGAGAATGCCACCGGATGGGGAGTAATTTACGTGATGTGCCACTGCGTGGGTGTTATTTTGAATTCAAGCAAATGCAAACTGATCGTCCAATCAAGTAAAGAAGGTTAAGATTGTTTACCCATTGTATTCTGCAACCAATCACGATCGTGGCTGATGGGTGAAAAGAAATGATTGATGCAGTAAATTTTAAGAACTTTAGGAATATTTTTCAGAATAGTTTTCTCTTCAATCCCAGATCCTATGGCAACGGAGCCGGTGCTTCTCCATGGAGAAGCATTTGGATCTTTTCATAAAAGATAAGATCATAACATTATTTTTTCGTTGGTGTTCGTCGGTGGCATACAACGGCAAAGATGTCATGGATTTACCGGATTGGTCTTCTTAGATGGCTGTTGTTTGCTAGATTGGTTTTCTCCGCTGGAGGACGTCTCCCCCTATTTAGCACTGTTCCGATCAATCAATCATCCAACGAATACCTTCTCTTATTTTCCGCTGAATACCTATTCGATGGAATTTCAAGGCAACTTTCTGATTTTTCCCAAATTCAGTTCCGTCATCAAATGATAAGAAGAATATTATGCTTCTACTTGTCTCTTAGATTTTATCCGTATCCTTCGTCTGCCTATGCTTAATTCTATCTCTTGAAGGGAGATAGATCTCTCTTTTTTTTTTTTTTTTTTTTTTCTTTTTTTTTTTTTTTTTTTTTTTTTTTTTAGATTATTTTCTAGTGCCGTATTAGTTTGTTATTTGTTTAGATATCCGTCTCTATCTTAAAGTCATGTGCTGAAGTTAAACTTTCTAATCTTAGATATTTGTCTTTTCCCATGGATCTAATTTGAGTTATTTATTTATTTATTTTGAGATTCATAAAAATCTAGGAACTATAAATAAAAATTGGAGTGGTATCTACATTTTGATAATCAGATTGCTGGATTGTTCAGTAGCATTGTTGTTTGTTTTATAAGTAGCTATGCTGCATTGTCGCAGGATTATAGACTCGCATTCTCTAATATTCAACTGTCCGCATATAGGGCTTGGGCTAGGAAAAAGTTCCAAGTAGGGCCATAGGAGTTTTGGAAATTCAATTCTACCATGCAAATAAATACCGAAAGAAATTAGATAATATGCTATAATCAAATCTTTGATTTTTCTAGGGGCATGAAGATAATCGGAGGGGAGGCCGCCGGTGAGGGAAGTCGGTGCGATAGAAATTAAGGGAAGTCGGGCTTTTCAAAAGAATCTTTAGATTGATCGATGGGTAACATGTTGGAATTAAATTTTCTCAATTAATCTATTTAATCAACGGTCAAGATGTTTCTTATTTTTTTATAAAATATATTTTAGAAGCACCATAGCAAGGCTCTTGAATTCATTGAAGCCCAGTTGGCTTGGGATGGACAAAATGGTATGAATATCATATTATAAATATTGGGATATTAGAGAGCGGAGAAAAAAGCAATAATTTATCATATATTTGGTAGGAACTATGAGAGTGAAGATGAATGGGATTGAAATGGTAAATGAATGTCATCCATTATTTAGTTTAAAAAAATAGAAAAGATGGACAAAAAAGAGAAATTGTCTAGCATGAAGATGAACAAAAAAAAGAGAGATTGTCTATCCATGCTAATCAATTTGCATGCTCTTATTTTGAAAAGATCCAGCAAATGATGGATAGAATATGTGAGGAAGGGATTTTTATATTGACAAAATTATCTTTTATTAATTTTTTGATAAAATTATTATACTTCTTCACTTTTTAGTTTATTTTATTTATTTATTGTTTATTTTATCTTTACTACTAATCTTATACTATTGAATTTTATTATTTATTTTTTAATTTTATTACATAATTTTTATAATTATAAATAAATAATTAGAATTATCTTCTATTTATATTTACTATTGTTAGCTAACAATTCATATAAAATAATTAATTATTTAAACTAAATTATAAATTAATTAGTTATTTATATAATTAATATATAAATAAATTACTTTATATATAATTAATTTAAAATTTTATTTATTAAATTAAATTAAGTTAATTATTTATTTATCTATTATATAATTATAAATTATGAAAATTATAAGTTTATACATTATCCTATTTTTTAATATAAATAAGTATTATAACTTGATAATAATAATATTTTTATTAAAGAATGCTTTAGTTAAAATGTCATATAAATATGATCCATCCTTTATTTCTTTCCTTCTATACTAAATGCTGGAGATAATCATTTCTATCCATCCTTCTATATTTCATCAACCAATGGGATGGATTAATGAAATCTCTCATCCATCATTCTTCTTCTATCCATCCTTCTTCTAATTCATCCTTCATATCAAATAGAGGATTAGTTGCATGAATCATGTGAACTTGAGATTTTGTAAATACATAATGGATGGAATTTTAAAACTAAGTATTTTGGATGGATTGAGAATAGTTGGTAGATTTCCATGATTTTTGATTAACGGTGATAGGAGATTCTATTTAGGAATGTTGCATATGTGTGAATGCATGTGTTTTGTCTGATGGACAATGTTGGGTATAAAATAACCCCAGTCGAAGTTCGTAAAAGGCCGACCCTTCCAGGGCTCTTCCGGCTTCCGATCTTGTGTGGCGTCTTTTCGAACTCCCCCGACCGTCCGAGCTTCCATAATACCATCCGGACTTCTCCAATCATGAGCTTCTCCATTCATCTACTAGACTGCTCCAAACGCTCTCTGAACTTCACTTTCAATCGATTCTCTACAGTGGTCGACTATTCTCCGAATCTCTTCCAGACTGCTCCCAGCCACGATCGACTTTGCTCCGAACTTCCTTCGGACTTCATCAATGACCGAGCTTCTTCAGCAGCAGGACTTCTACAGTAATCAGACTCCATCCAAATTTTTACGTGTAGCGAAAATTTAGTGCAAGGGCAAAATGGTAATTTTAAAACTTTTTCAAAATTACTATTTTACAGCGAAATTATTAATTAATCTCATTAATTAATACTAATTAACCCTACACTAAGATCTAAATATGATACAACAGCATGCATTTAAATTTAAAATTCAAATTTGAATCAATAAACTTTTTACAGTACTGTGTTCAGAACACATCACCTTTTGCGGGTAGTCGATCACCGCAATCTGATCACCATCGGGGGGTTCTGATCATCACGTCGCAGCCACACAAATATCTGGCCTCTACGGATCGTCCACACGAAGCTCCCGTCTGATCAGCTCCTCACGAATGCTAGTTCGTGATTTCACCCTTTTGATGGCAGATGTTGATCGAACTCCTTCGATCAATGTATGCCGACTCCTCGGATGTTCCGGATCATTTGCACGGTTGCTTGAGAGGTTGATGGATCTCTCCCTAAAATTTGGTGGACTCACGACACTCGTGGCACACCAATCTCACTTCTCAAACCCTAGGTAGAAACCCTAGGGTACACACTAGAAACCCTGCACTCAATTTTCTTTCTTTTTCTCTCGGAAGGTTTTGGACCTTCACCTTGCGCACAAACTTTTCTCACGCCCCAAAGTTTCTCTCCTAAAATTTCTACGCACGTCCCACCTTTCTCCTCTTTTTAAAACAACGTCGAACGTGTCTTATCCGCATGAGAGGATAAAGATAAGTGGTTGCACATTTGAATTCAAATCAAATTTGAATTCAAATGCAAAACCAACTCATCCCTATCCACTTGTGCATGAGAAGAGAAGGGGCGTGAGTTGATTTGTGCGTGAAGAGTTTACACGAGAAATATTTTCTCGTGTAAAATATGGGGCGTACAAGATAAGACCATGGCGCATGGATTAGTTGGTTACTCATTCAAATTCAAACTTTCTTTTGAATTTGAATGGCCAACCAACTTATTTTTATCCAGATATATGGCGCACAAGGGTGGGCGTGGGATGGCTTCTGCGTGGAGAAAATTTACGAGAAGTTGCTTCTCATAAATTTAAATATGCACAGAAGAAGTGAGGTGGCGCAGGGAGAAAAGTCAAGGTGGTTTGAACCTAATTGAGCCAACCTAATCTAAATAGGTTAAGCACAATTAGAATAAATTAAATTCAACTTAATTAGGCTTAATTAGACTCAATAAAATCCTAATCAAATCAGGAATTAACTAAATCTAACCCCTGATCAAATCAGGGACTAAACCACCTTAGCGATTAGGTCAACATTTAACCTAATCGGGTCAATCCAAACTGAATCCAATTCAATTGGACTTGATCCAAAAATAATTACTCAATCAAATTGAGTTAATTAGTGATCAAATCACTAATTAAATCTCTTATAAATATTGAGTCCAAATCCGATGGGCAATCAGGCATCAGAGACCATCGATATGAAATCCTGATCAAAGAGTTCAAATTTCAAATTCAAAATTTAAAATTCAAAATTTTGACCCCGGTATCCAAAATGTGTGGAACTCATGATCAGAGAATTCTAATTCTCAATCATAGAGTTCCAGACACATAAGACTCATAATCAGCCATCTAATCAGAAAGGAACCACTAATGTGTGTGACCCCGCAGGTTCGAACCTAAGCCGGTAGCACAGGAATCAATTCCTGTACTAATCGAAGTGACCATCTAGCAATGGTACCCGATGATCGGATAGGTCGAATAATCGCAATCGCAACATTCAGAACCTACGTGAATATGGTTACCGTATAATTCATCCCTTTTGACCCCTGTGTTTAGGATGACTCAGGGTTAAACTGTCAACCCTGATGATATCATCCGAATCGTGCTCAACTCAATTAGTCCTGTGACTCCTCACTAGGACTACCCTGGCCAAGGTTTTGCTAAATTGAAACATGACTGTACACAGCTCCTAAACTGGAGTGGTCAATCCCATCTTGACACACGCACCGACAAGTCAAGTACTTGACTACATCCAGCAGCCTTCCATCATTGAATTAGAAATTCAGGTAGTCCAGTGCCTAAGTGCAGTGAGTTGCTTGCAAGTCACCGTGGCGGTCTCAAGTCGGAGGGACATTTATACCCATATCCCATCGGAGCAAATCTTGATAGCAGAAATAACTCCGGAGTTGGTCATGTTCAGTGCAGATGTACCATTATATCTCACCTGTATGCCATAGGAGTGTCTCCACACTCTTTGGTTATGAGGACAACCAACCCATATGGCACACAACGACCTATGTTCGATAAACGTTGTCGTCCTTGGTAACAACGTATCATTTGATCGCGAACATGTTTAAGGACTAAGCGACAAATCCTCCTTTGTCGAGTCTAAATAGTCCTAAGGACTTCACCACAACACAGGAGTTCATTTAGAAGATGAAACATTTGTGATGAAAAAATATCAAAATAACTTTTATTTATTTATAATTCATGTACTAATACAAAAGGAGCACAACCGTCAACAGACTGACGATTGGCTTTGGGATACTATTCCCAACAATCTCCCACTTGGCCTAAAGCCTATTGGTGCAGTATCTAATACCCATCTTCGACTTGTAGTCGTTGAACTCCTTCACCGCAATGGCTTTAGTGAATGGGTCGGCCAGGTTCTCCTTCCCGTCGATCTTCTGAAGGTCGACGTCACCTCGATCCACGATCTCCCGGATGAGATGGTAGCGGCACAGAATATGCTTCGTCCGCTGGTGTGCCTTTGGTTCCTTCGCCTGAGCAATGGCTCCAGAGCTGTCGCAGTAGAGCAGAACTGGACCAACAAGGGAGGGTGCTACTCCGAGCTCGGTGATGAATTTCCTCAGCTACACCGCTTCTTTGGCAGCATCTGATGCAGCAATATACTCCACCTCGCATACTGAATCAGCTACAGTGTGCTGCTTGGAACTCTTCCAGCAGACAGCCCCACCATTAAGGGTAAAAATAAATCCTGACATACTCTTGCTATCATCGCGATCAGACTGGAAACTAGAGTCTGTAAACCCTATAAGTCTCAAGTCCGATTCACCATATATAAGCCACTGGTCCTTAGTATTTCTTAAATACTTCAGGATGATTTTAACAACCTTCCAGTGATTCTCTCCTGGATCAGATTGGTATCTACTCACTACCCCTAGTGAGTATGCCACATCTGGTCGTGTACATGTCATGGCGTACATGATAGATCCCACTGCCGAAGCATATAGAATCCTATCCATACGCTCTCTCTCTTGAGGTATTGTCAGACAATCTCTCTTCGAGAGAGAAATTCCATGGCCTATCGGTAGATAGCCTTTCTTAGAATTTTTTATGCTGAACCTTTTCAGCATAGTATCAATGTACGTAGACTGGGATAAGCCAAGCAACTTTTTGGATCTATCCCTATAGATCCTCATCCCTAGGATGTAGGAAGCTTCTCCCAGATCCTTCATGGAGAACTGTGACGATAGCCAAATCTTTATTCCCTGTAATGCAGGGACATCATTCCCGATTAAGAGAATGTCATCCACATACAATACAAGAAATACTACTACTAGACCATTAGCCTACTTATAAATACAGGGCTCTTCTCCGTTCTTAACGAAGCCATACGTTTTGATCGTCCTATCAAAATATATGTTTCAACTCCGAGATGCTTGCTTAAGTCCATAAATGGACCTCTGTAGCTTGCACACCTTAGACTCATCTGTGGATGTGAACCCTTCAGGTTGTATCATATACACCTCTTCGTCCAGCTCTTCGTTTAGGAAAGCTGTCTTCACATCCATCTACCAGATTTCATAGTCCAGATTGGCAGCTATCGCAAGCATAATCCGAATGGATTTGAGCATTGCCACAGGAGAAAATATCTCGTCATAGTCTATACCATAACGTTGACGATATCCCTTGGCAACCAGACGGGCTTTATAGGTCTCTACCTTTCCGTCTGCGCCCCTCTTCCTTTTGAAGACCCACTTACACCCTATGGATTTTACTCCTTCGGGTGGGTCAACCAATGTCCACACATCGTTGACCTTCATGGACTCCATTTCGGATTTCATGGTCTCTAGCCATTTCTCAGAGTCAGATCTCTGCATTGCATCTATGTAGGTGATCGGATCCTCATCATTTTCATCAAGTTCGACAGGATCACCATCCCGGACCAAGAAATCATAGTATCTGTCCGTTGATGTGGTACTCTACTAGACCGCCTTAAGGGTGCATAATCAATGGGCTTCGGATCTGATCTAATCAAATCCGGTTCAGGTTCAGTAACATGTGTCGGTTTTTCCACCTGTCGAACTTCGTCAAGTTCGACTTTAGAGGCAACAGTTTTTTCACTAAGGAACTCCTTTTCTAAAAAAATTACCTTAAGGCTGACAAATACCTTTTGCTCGTCAGCAAGGTAGAAATAATACCCTTTGGTCTCTTTTGGGTACCCTATAAAATTACACTTGTTAGATCTAGGTCCAAGCTTGTCTGTAATTAAACGTTTAACATAAGCCGGACACCTCCAAACCCTAAGGTGCGAGAGTACTGGCTTACGTCCTATCCATATCTCATATGGCGTTTTGGCTACAAACTTACTCAGAACTCTATTTAGAAGGTAACAAGCCGATTTGAGTGCATATCCCCAGAGGAAGATCGGCAGACCAGCAAACCCCATCATGGATCGAACCATGTCTAACAGGGTCCAATTCCTCCTTTCAGACACACCATTATGCTGTGGTGTTCCAGGAGGAGTCCACTGAGAGAGAATCCCATTCTCCTCTAGATACATCAGAAACTCATTGGAAAGGTATTCACCTCCTTGATCAGATCGAAGAGTTTTAATACACTTCCCAGTTTATTTTTCTACCTCATTTCGGAATAGTTTGAACATTTCAAATGATTCCGACTTATGCTTCATTAAATAGACATACCCATACCTAGATAGGTCGTCTGTGAAGGTTATGAAGTAGAAAAATCCATCTCTTGCACTTGGGCTCATGGGTCCACATACATCAGAATGTACCAGACCTAAGAGTTCACTGGCTCGCTCACCTTTTCCAGTAAAAGGTGACTTGGTCATCTTCCCAAGAAGACAGGACTCACAGGTTGGAAGTGATTCACAATCACTAACTTCAAGAATTCCTTCTTGAGCCAACTTGTTTATCCTGTTCTTATTGATATGACCTAGCCTACAGTGCCAAAGGTAGACTTCTGACACATTATCTATTCTAGAGCGTTTACCGAAGTTTTGAACCACATTAACAGGCTGTGATAGTAAGTAAATTCCATTATTTAATTGTCCAAAAATATTGTAACACCATTCAAAATGATATTGCAAATATTTTTTTTTATTAAAAAATCATAACCGTACATGGCCAAAAGGCCTACAGAAATAATATTTAATAAAAAACTTGGACAATAGTGACATTCACTCAGAATTACATTACGAGAATTGATTACAAGACTCATGATTCCTAAAGCTAGAACTGGAACTTTGCTTCCATCTCCAACGTTCAGGAACCTTTTGCCTTCATAAATCTCCTACTGACCTGCGGACCCTGCATCGAATTACAAATAAGATAAGGGCTTCCGGTATCCAATACCCAGGCAGTAGTATCACAAATCAAAAAGTTGCAAGGAGTTATCATATAATTATCTTGCTTCTTCTTTGGCCTGTTCGGGTCCAGGGAGGCAATGTATTGAGGACAGTTCCTCTTCTAATGCCCGTGCTTCTTGCAAAAGAAGCACTCTGCCTGGCTCTGGTTGTGCTTGCGCTTCTTGGTCTGACCCTGTGCTACTGTCCCAGCATGAGATTGCACCTTCTTATTTTTCTTCTTCTTGTTCTTCTTCCCCTTCCCAAAGGGTTGACGACGAGAAGAAGACCCTCCTAGTACATTCACTGACTCCTTATGGAGTTGGTGATCCTTCTCAAAGTTCTGCAGCAACCCCAACAATCCGTGGTAGTTTACTGCAGGCTTTGTCATTCGAAAATGAGTAAGAAATGGGAGGAAGGACTTGGGTAAGGAATTAAGGATCGCATCCTTACCGAGCTGCTCGTGCAGAGGAAAGCCCAATTTGCTTAGGCGCTCAATCATCTCGATCATGTACAGTACATGATCAGTGACTGAGGCCCCATCCCTCATCCGAGCATTGAAAATGGCACAACTAGTTTTGTGCCTTTCAACGTCGTCAGGCGTGCCAAAGGAGTCGTTCAATATTTGAAGCATCTCCTGTGGCTGGGCGTTCTCAAACCTTCGGCTGAACTCGTCATTCATTGCTGCCAGCATAATACATCGAACGGTGGTGCGTCATTGAGCCACTTCAAGTAAGTATTCGGATCGCCTTACTAGCGTTCGGAGCTAGCTCCTCAGGTGCTGGATCCGTTACTACATAAAGGATCCGCTCATGCTCAAGGACGATTTTCAATTTTCGATACCAGCTATCGAAATTGGGTCCCATGAGCTTGTCATTATCTAATAATGATCGGAGCGACAGGATAGTGGCCATAGCTGCATAAAGGAAAACAAGACCTCTATTAGTACATAAATTAATATTAAAGACTTGGACTTTAGTCTAAAGTTTTTTCTAATATTTTTACGAACTGGTAGCCTCATCCTCCAATTCGAGGAATTACTTTAATTCCTTAATGGGTACTAGAATCCACACAGACTACACACGAGCCCAACTTTGGTTGGTCAACCCATGTGCATCTATGGGTAGGTTCTTAACCAGTTGTTTCTCTAAACAACTTCTAGTAATTGATTTTGCCCCAGAACCTAATCAGGCTTTGGCCTCCCTGAAAAGATCTGGTTAGGTCCAACCATTAACATGACTTAATTTAGTGAATCGGACCAATAAATGATCAGGCCCGACTTTGGCTGGCCAACCTAACCACCATCAGAAAGACTCAATTAAATTATCATATTATGAATAATAATTCCATTAGCCAATGAGCACCAGGCCTTTGGGCCTCCAATGATCATTGAACTAATGGACTCATTATCACTCACTTAATGGGAGGCTATGACTTAGTTATCATTATAACTTAATTATTTTAGGGACCTAATAATTTTGAGATTTTATTAAAGAATAGTAGAGAAGAAATCATCCAGCCAATTTCAATCCTCCCACTGACTTCACCAAGTCAGATTAAAAAAGGATTTAATTAAAGCTGGCATTAGGAGCACCTAAATCAGTCACACTGATTTACCTAATGACATGGGTGAGCTCTAATCACAAGTGATCTAATCAAAATCTAACTTACCAGATTGGCCAGGTAAGTGAGATCAGTGGTGGGGATTTGCCATTAACTCGTCAATGATCGAATCAATGCGAGTAGCTCCCGCTTAAGAACCACTGGTCAAAACTGCCGAACTTACCTTAGACACCAACCGGTTCATTAGTTTTAATTTGATGAACTTAGTAAATAGGGCTCCACCGCGTAGCCATGAATTAAGTCCATCTTGGTCTAGTTAAAGACATGGACCCATTCAACTACAACTATTGAAGTTGAGTCTAGAGTATCCTTGACTAATCTAATTCAACTTTTGATTATATTTGATCAATTACTCCATTTAGTCTATTTTTAAGCTAACCTTAGGTCTAACCCAATTATGGACCTAATTCATCTAACCCATTGACCCACAAGTTTATGCAATTGTCTTAGGTCTTAATTCATAATTCTAGATCTACTAGACAACACTTAATTCTTTTAATTAAGTACTTGGCTGATGGGTCAGGGTTTGGCATTTCGAAAATAATTTTCAAATTTTGAAAGATTTTATTTTTTGTTCACCAAATGTGTTGACTCATTTCACAAACAGATCAGCACAATTCATAAACAGCAATCTATTCTCATTTCAAACAGAAAATAACTCAAAATAAATTATAAATTTTTTTAGATCTAATCTAACACATTCATGATAAATTTTTATAATTAAGTCCTTTCGCTGCTTCATCGGTATGGGATATAATTGCATCGGCACCCCTACGCCATAGGAGACCCCATCGAATGGGAAGAGAGGGCCTTTAAACCCTACTTTTCTCCTATGACCGGATGGCCATCGCAACCAACCCAATTAGATTACTTGCTACTTGGATCAAGTATATCTAAATATACCAATTTCAAAATTTAAATTTTAATTTTAAATTTAAATTTTAAATTTAAATTTCAAATTTGAGATTCAACCAAATTTTAAATTTTCAATTTCCAATCTTTGAATTTTAAATTTTAAATTTTGAATTTCAAATTTCAATTTCGAATTTCAAATTTTAAATTTCAAATTTGAGATTTCAACCAAATTTCAAATTTTGAATTTTGAATTTCAAATTTGAAACTTCTAACAAATTTCAAATTTCAAGTTTCAAATTTTAAATTTTTTTGAATTTCGAATTTCGAATTTTGAATTTAAATTTAAACTTGTAGATTACACCTTAATCTATGCGTGCATATGTATATCATATTCTAGAACCATGCTCTGATACCATTTGTAGAGAAAATTTAGTACAGGGGTAAAATGATAATTTAAAACTTTTTTAAAATTACTATTTTACAGCGGAATTATATTAATCTTATTAATTAATACTAATTAACCCTACACTAGGATCTAAATATGATACAACAGCATGCATTAAATTTGAAATTCAAATTTGAATCAGTAAACTTTTACATACTGTGTTCAGAACACATCACCTTTTGCGGATAGTCGATCATCATAATCTGATCACCTCGGGGGCTCTGATCGTCACATTACAGCCACATAATATCTAGCCTCTGCGGATCATCCACAGAAGCTCCCGTCTGATCAGCTCCTCACGAATGCTAGTTCGTGATTTCACCCTTTTGATGGCAGATGTTGATCGAACTCCTTCGATCAATGTGTGCCGACTCTCGGATGCTCGATCATTTGCACGTTGCTTGAGAGGCTGATGGATCTCTCCCTAAATTTGGTGGACTCACGACACTCGTGGCACACCAATCTCACTTCCCAAACCTAGGT
>NC_026000.2:119157600-119309687 GCF_000442705.2 Elaeis guineensis | reverse complement strand
CAAATTTTTACGTGTAGCGAAAATTTAGTGCAAGGGCAAAATGGTAATTTTAAAACTTTTTCAAAATTACTATTTTACAGCGAAATTATTAATTAATCTCATTAATTAATACTAATTAACCCTACACTAAGATCTAAATATGATACAACAGCATGCATTTAAATTTAAAATTCAAATTTGAATCAATAAACTTTTTACAGTACTGTGTTCAGAACACATCACTTTTGCGGGTAGTCGATCACCGCAATCTGATCACCATCGGGGGGTTCTGATCATCACGTCGCAGCCACACAAATATCTGGCCTCTACGGATCGTCCACACGAAGCTCCCGTCTGATCAGCTCCTCACGAATGCTAGTTCGTGATTTCACCCTTTTGATGGCAGATGTTGATCGAACTCCTTCGATCAATGTATGCCGACTCCTCGGATGTTCCGGATCATTTGCACGGTTGCTTGAGAGGTTGATGGATCTCTCCCTAAAATTTGGTGGACTCACGACACTCGTGGCACACCAATCTCACTTCTCAAACCCTAGGTAGAAACCCTAGGGTACACACTAGAAACCCTGCACTCAATTTTCTTTCTTTTTCTCTCGGAAGGTTTTGGACCTTCACCTTGCGCACAAACTTTTCTCACGCCCCAAAGTTTCTCTCCTAAAATTTCTACGCACGTCCCACCTTTCTCCTCTTTTTAAAACAACGTCGAACGTGTCTTATCCGCATGAGAGGATAAAGATAAGTGGTTGCACATTTGAATTCAAATCAAATTTGAATTCAAATGCAAAACCAACTCATCCCTATCCACTTGTGCATGAGAAGAGAAGGGGCGTGAGTTGATTTGTGCGTGAAGAGTTTACACGAGAAATATTTTCTCGTGTAAATATGGGGCGTACAAGATAAGACCATGGCGCATGGATTAGTTGGTTACTCATTCAAATTCAAACTTTCTTTTGAATTTGAATGGCCAACCAACTTATTTTTATCCAGATATATGGCGCACAAGGGTGGGCGTGGGATGGCTTCTGCGTGGAGAAAATTTACGAGAAGTTGCTTCTCATAAATTTAAATATGCACAGAAGAAGTGAGGTGGCGCAGGGAGAAAAGTCAAGGTGGTTTGAACCTAATTGAGCCAACCTAATCTAAATAGGTTAAGCCACAATTAGAATAAATTAAATTCAACTTAATTAGGCTTAATTAGACTCAATAAAATCCTAATCAAATCAGGAATTAACTAAATCTAACCCCTGATCAAATCAGGGACTAAACCACCTTAGCGATTAGGTCAACATTTAACCTAATCGGGTCAATCCAAACTGAATCCAATTCAATTGGACTTGATCCAAAAATAATTACTCAATCAAATTGAGTTAATTAGTGATCAAATCACTAATTAAATCTCTTATAAATATTGAGTCCAAATCCGATGGGCAATCAGGCATCAGAGACCATCGATATGAAATCCTGATCAAAGAGTTCAAATTTCAAATTCAAAATTTAAAATTCAAAATTTTGACCCCGGTATCCAAAATGTGTGGAACTCATGATCAGAGAATTCTAATTCTCAATCATAGAGTTCCAGACACATAAGACTCATAATCAGCCATCTAATCAGAAAGGAACCACTAATGTGTGTGACCCCGCAGGTTCGAACCTAAGCCGGTAGCACAGGAATCAATTCCTGTACTAATCGAAGTGACCATCTAGCAATGGTACCCGATGATCGGATAGGTCGAATAATCGCAATCGCAACATTCAGAACCTACGTGAATATGGTTACCGTATAATTCATCCCTTTTGACCCCTGTGTTTAGGATGACTCAGGGTTAAACTGTCAACCCTGATGATATCATCCGAATCGTGCTCAACTCAATTAGTCCTGTGACTCCTCACTAGGACTACCCTGGCCAAGGTTTTGCTAAATTGAAACATGACTGTACACAGCTCCTAAACTGGAGTGGTCAATCCCATCTTGACACACGCACCGACAAGTCAAGTACTTGACTACATCCAGCAGCCTTCCATCATTGAATTAGAAATTCAGGTAGTCCAGTGCCTAAGTGCAGTGAGTTGCTTGCAAGTCACCGTGGCGGTCTCAAGTCGGAGGGACATTTATACCCATATCCCATCGGAGCAAATCTTGATAGCAGAAATAACTCCGGAGTTGGTCATGTTCAGTGCAGATGTACCATTATATCTCACCTGTATGCCATAGGAGTGTCTCCACACTCTTTGGTTATGAGGACAACCAACCCATATGGCACACAACGACCTATGTTCGATAAACGTTGTCGTCCTTGGTAACAACGTATCATTTGATCGCGAACATGTTTAAGGACTAAGCGACAAATCCTCCTTTGTCGAGTCTAAATAGTCCTAAGGACTTCACCACAACACAGGAGTTCATTTAGAAGATGAAACATTTGTGATGAAAAAATATCAAAATAACTTTTATTTATTTATAATTCATGTACTAATACAAAAGGAGCACAACCGTCAACAGACTGACGATTGGCTTTGGGATACTATTCCCAACAATCTCCCACTTGGCCTAAAGCCTATTGGTGCAGTATCTAATACCCATCTTCGACTTGTAGTCGTTGAACTCCTTCACCGCAATGGCTTTAGTGAATGGGTCGGCCAGGTTCTCCTTCCCGTCGATCTTCTGAAGGTCGACGTCACCTCGATCCACGATCTCCCGGATGAGATGGTAGCGGCACAGAATATGCTTCGTCCGCTGGTGTGCCTTTGGTTCCTTCGCCTGAGCAATGGCTCCAGAGCTGTCGCAGTAGAGCAGAACTGGACCAACAAGGGAGGGTGCTACTCCGAGCTCGGTGATGAATTTCCTCAGCTACACCGCTTCTTTGGCAGCATCTGATGCAGCAATATACTCCACCTCGCATACTGAATCAGCTACAGTGTGCTGCTTGGAACTCTTCCAGCAGACAGCCCCACCATTAAGGGTAAAAATAAATCCTGACATACTCTTGCTATCATCGCGATCAGACTGGAAACTAGAGTCTGTAAACCCTATAAGTCTCAAGTCCGATTCACCATATATAAGCCACTGGTCCTTAGTATTTCTTAAATACTTCAGGATGGTTTTAACAACCTTCCAGTGATTCTCTCCTGGATCAGATTGGTATCTACTCACTACCCCTAGTGAGTATGCCACATCTGGTCGTGTACATGTCATGGCGTACATGATAGATCCCACTGCCGAAGCATATAGAATCCTATCCATACGCTCTCTCTCTTGAGGTTTGTCAGACAATCTCTCTTCGAGAGAGAAATTCCATGGCCTATCGGTAGATAGCCTTTCTTAGAATTTTTTATGCTGAACCTTTTCAGCATAGTATCAATGTACGTAGACTGGGATAAGCCAAGCAACTTTTTGGATCTATCCCTATAGATCCTCATCCCTAGGATGTAGGAAGCTTCTCCCAGATCCTTCATGGAGAACTGTGACGATAGCCAAATCTTTATTCCCTGTAATGCAGGGACATCATTCCCGATTAAGAGAATGTCATCCACATACAATACAAGAAATACTACTACTAGACCATTAGCCTACTTATAAATACAGGGCTCTTCTCCGTTCTTAACGAAGCCATACGTTTTGATCGTCCTATCAAAATATATGTTTCAACTCCGAGATGCTTGCTTAAGTCCATAAATGGACCTCTGTAGCTTGCACACCTTAGACTCATCTGTGGATGTGAACCCTTCAGGTTGTATCATATACACCTCTTCGTCCAGCTCTTCGTTTAGGAAAGCTGTCTTCACATCCATCTACCAGATTTCATAGTCCAGATTGGCAGCTATCGCAAGCATAATCCGAATGGATTTGAGCATTGCCACAGGAGAAAATATCTCGTCATAGTCTATACCATAACGTTGACGATATCCCTTGGCAACCAGACGGGCTTTATAGGTCTCTACCTTTCCGTCTGCGCCCCTCTTCCTTTTGAAGACCCACTTACACCCTATGGATTTTACTCCTTCGGGTGGGTCAACCAATGTCCACACATCGTTGACCTTCATGGACTCCATTTCGGATTTCATGGTCTCTAGCCATTTCTCAGAGTCAGATCTCTGCATTGCATCTATGTAGGTGATCGGATCCTCATCATTTTCATCAAGTTCGACAGGATCACCATCCCGGACCAAGAAATCATAGTATCTGTCCGGTTGATGTGGTACTCTACTAGACCGCCTTAAGGGTGCATAATCAATGGGCTTCGGATCTGATCTAATCAAATCCGGTTCAGGTTCAGTAACATGTGTCGGTTTTTCCACCTGTCGAACTTCGTCAAGTTCGACTTTAGAGGCAACAGTTTTTTCACTAAGGAACTCCTTTTCTAAAAAAATTACCTTAAGGCTGACAAATACCTTTTGCTCGTCAGCAAGGTAGAAATAATACCCTTTGGTCTCTTTTGGGTACCCTATAAAATTACACTTGTTAGATCTAGGTCCAAGCTTGTCTGTAATTAAACGTTTAACATAAGCCGGACACCTCCAAACCCTAAGGTGCGAGAGTACTGGCTTACGTCCTATCCATATCTCATATGGCGTTTTGGCTACAAACTTACTCAGAACTCTATTTAGAAGGTAACAAGCCGATTTGAGTGCATATCCCCAGAGGAAGATCGGCAGACCAGCAAACCCCATCATGGATCGAACCATGTCTAACAGGGTCCAATTCCTCCTTTCAGACACACCATTATGCTGTGGTGTTCCAGGAGGAGTCCACTGAGAGAGAATCCCATTCTCCTCTAGATACATCAGAAACTCATTGGAAAGGTATTCACCTCCTTGATCAGATCGAAGAGTTTTAATACACTTCCCAGTTTATTTTTCTACCTCATTTCGGAATAGTTTGAACATTTCAAATGATTCCGACTTATGCTTCATTAAATAGACATACCCATACCTAGATAGGTCGTCTGTGAAGGTTATGAAGTAGAAAAATCCATCTCTTGCACTTGGGCTCATGGGTCCACATACATCAGAATGTACCAGACCTAAGAGTTCACTGGCTCGCTCACCTTTTCCAGTAAAAGGTGACTTGGTCATCTTCCCAAGAAGACAGGACTCACAGGTTGGAAGTGATTCACAATCACTAACTTCAAGAATTCCTTCTTGAGCCAACTTGTTTATCCTGTTCTTATTGATATGACCTAGCCTACAGTGCCAAAGGTAGACTTCTGACACATTATCTATTCTAGAGCGTTTACCGAAGTTTTGAACCACATTAACAGGCTGTGATAGTAAGTAAATTCCATTATTTAATTGTCCAAAAAATATTGTAACACCATTCAAAATGATATTGCAAATATTTTTTTTTATTAAAAAATCATAACCGTACATGGCCAAAAGGCCTACAGAAATAATATTTAATAAAAAACTTGGACAATAGTGACATTCACTCAGAATTACATTACGAGAATTGATTACAAGACTCATGATTCCTAAAGCTAGAACTGGAACTTTGCTTCCATCTCCAACGTTCAGGAACCTTTTGCCTTCATTAAATCTCCTACTGACCTGCGGACCCTGCATCGAATTACAAATAAGATAAGGGCTTCCGGTATCCAATACCCAGGCAGTAGTATCACAAATCAAAAAGTTGCAAGGAGTTATCATATAATTATCTTGCTTCTTCTTTGGCCTGTTCGGGTCCAGGGAGGCAATGTATTGAGGACAGTTCCTCTTCTAATGCCCGTGCTTCTTGCAAAAGAAGCACTCTGCCTGGCTCTGGTTGTGCTTGCGCTTCTTGGTCTGACCCTGTGCTACTGTCCCAGCATGAGATTGCACCTTCTTATTTTTCTTCTTCTTGTTCTTCTTCCCCTTCCCAAAGGGTTGACGACGAGAAGAAGACCCTCCTAGTACATTCACTGACTCCTTATGGAGTTGGTGATCCTTCTCAAAGTTCTGCAGCAACCCCAACAATCCGTGGTAGTTTACTGCAGGCTTTGTCATTCGAAAATGAGTAAGAAATGGGAGGAAGGACTTGGGTAAGGAATTAAGGATCGCATCCTTACCGAGCTGCTCGTGCAGAGGAAAGCCCAATTTGCTTAGGCGCTCAATCATCTCGATCATGTACAGTACATGATCAGTGACTGAGGCCCCATCCCTCATCCGAGCATTGAAAATGGCACAACTAGTTTTGTGCCTTTCAACGTCGTCAGACGTGCCAAAGGAGTCGTTCAATATTTGAAGCATCTCCTGTGGCTGGGCGTTCTCAAACCTTCGGCTGAACTCGTCATTCATTGCTGCCAGCATAATACATCGAACGGTGGTGCAGTCATTGAGCCACTTCAAGTAAGTATTTCGGATCGCCTTACTAGCGTTCGGAGCTAGCTCCTCAGGTGCTGGATCCGTTACTACATAAAGGATCCGCTCATGCTCAAGGACGATTTTCAATTTTCGATACCAGCTATCGAAATTGGGTCCCATGAGCTTGTCATTATCTAATAATGATCGGAGCGACAGGATAGTGGCCATAGCTGCATAAAGGAAAACAAGACCTCTATTAGTACATAAATTAATATTAAAGACTTGGACTTTAGTCTAAAGTTTTTTCTAATATTTTTACGAACTGGTAGCCTCATCCTCCAATTCGAGGAATTACTTTAATTCCTTAATGGGTACTAGAATCCACACAGACTACACACGAGCCCAACTTTGGTTGGTCAACCCATGTGCATCTATGGGTAGGTTCTTAACCAGTTGTTTCTCTAAACAACTTCTAGTAATTGATTTTGCCCCAGAACCTAATCAGGCTTTGGCCTCCGCTGAAAAGATCTGGTTAGGTCCAACCATTAACATGACTTAATTTAGTGAATCGGACCAATAAATGATCAGGCCCGACTTTGGCTGGCCAACCTAACCACCATCAGAAAGACTCAATTAAATTATCATATTATGAATAATAATTCCATTAGCCAATGAGCACCAGGCCTTTGGGCCTCCAATGATCATTGAACTAATGGACTCATTATCACTCACTTAATGGGAGGCTATGACTTAGTTATCATTATAACTTAATTATTTTAGGGACCTAATAATTTTGAGAATTTTATTAAAGAATAGTAGAGAAGAAATCATCCAGCCAATTTCAATCCTCCCACTGACTTCACCAAGTCAGATTAAAAAAGGATTTAATTAAAGCTGGCATTAGGAGCACCTAAATCAGTCACACTGATTTACCTAATGACATGGGTGAGCTCTAATCATCAAGTGATCTAATCAAAATCTAACTTACCAGATTGGCCAGGTAAGTGAGATCAGTGGTGGGGATTTGCCATTAACTCGTCAATGATCGAATCAATGCGAGTAGCTCCCGCTTAAGAACCACTGGTCAAAACTGCCGAACTTACCTTAGACACCAACCGGTTCATTAGTTTTAATTTTGATGAACTTAGTAAATAGGGCTCCACCGCGTAGCCATGAATTAAGTCCATCTTGGTCTAGTTAAAGACATGGACCCATTCAACTACAACTATTGAAGTTGAGTCTAGAGTATCCTTGACCTAATCTAATTCAACTTTTGATTATATTTGATCAATTACTCCATTTAGTCTATTTTTTAAGCTAACCTTAGGTCTAACCCAATTATGGACCTAATTCATCTAACCCATTGACCCACAAGTTTATGCAATTGTCTTAGGTCTTAATTCATAATTCTAGATCTACTAGACAACACTTAATTCTTTTAATTAAGTACTTGGGCTGATGGGTCAGGGTTTGGCATTTCGAAAATAATTTTCAAATTTTGAAAGATTTTATTTTTTGTTCACCAAATGTGTTGACTCATTTCACAAACAGATCAGCACAATTCATAAACAGCAATCCTATTCTCATTTCACAACAGAAAATAACTCAAAATAAATTATAAATTTTCTTTTAGATCTAATCTAACACATTCATGATAAATTTTATAATTAAGTCCTTTCGCTGCTTCATCGGTATGGGATATAATTGCATCGGCACCCCTACCGCCATAGGAGACCCCATCGAATGGGAAGAGAGGGCCTTTAAACCCTACTTTTCTCCTATGACCGGATGGCCATCGCAACCAACCCAATTAGATTACTTGCTACTTGGATCAAGTATATCTAAATATACCAATTTCAAAATTTAAATTTTAAATTTTAAATTTTAAATTTTAAATTTTAAATTTCAAATTTGAGATTTCAACCAAATTTTAAATTTTCAATTTCCAATCTTTGAATTTTAAATTTTAAATTTTGAATTTCAAATTTCAAATTTCGAATTTCAAATTTTAAATTTCAAATTTGAGATTTCAACCAAATTTCAAATTTTGAATTTTGAATTTCAAATTTGAAACTTCTAACAAATTTCAAATTTCAAGTTTCAAATTTTAAATTTTTTTGAATTTCGAATTTCGAATTTTGAATTTTAAATTTAAACTTGTAGATTACACCTTAATCTATGCGTGCATATGTATATCATATTCTAGAACCATGCTCTGATACCATTTGTAGAGAAAATTTAGTACAGGGGTAAAATGATAATTTTAAAACTTTTTTAAAATTACTATTTTACAGCGGAATTATTAATTAATCTTATTAATTAATACTAATTAACCCTACACTAGGATCTAAATATGATACAACAGCATGCATTAAAATTTGAAATTCAAATTTGAATCAGTAAACCTTTTACAGTACTGTGTTCAGAACACATCACCTTTTGCGGATAGTCGATCATCATAATCTGATCACCATCGGGGGGCTCTGATCGTCACATTACAGCCACATAAATATCTAGCCTCTGCGGATCATCCACACGAAGCTCCCGTCTGATCAGCTCCTCACGAATGCTAGTTCGTGATTTCACCCTTTTGATGGCAGATGTTGATCGAACTCCTTCGATCAATGTGTGCCGACTCCTCGGATGCTCTGGATTATTTGCACGATTGCTTGAGAGGCTGATGGATCTCTCCCTGAAATTTGGTGGACTCACGACACTCGTGGCACACCCAATCTCACTTCCCAAACCCTAGGTAGAAACCCTAGGGTACACACTAGAAACCCTGCGCTCAATTTTCTTTCTTTTCTTTCTTTTTCTCTCGGAAGGTTTTGGACCTTCACCTTATGCACAAACTTTTCTCACACCCCAAAGTTTCTCTCCTAAAATTTCTATGCTCATCCCACCTTTCTCCTCTTTTTAAAACAATGTCGAACGTGTCTTATCCGCGTGAGAGGATAAAGATAAGTGGTTGCACATTTGA
Source organism: Elaeis guineensis (assembly GCF_000442705.2). Lineage (NCBI taxonomy): Eukaryota > Viridiplantae > Streptophyta > Magnoliopsida > Arecales > Arecaceae > Elaeis > Elaeis guineensis. Next base: position 119,300,431 of record NC_026000.2, on the reverse strand, counting down.
ATTCAAATCAAATTTGAATTCAAATGCAAAACCAACTCATCCCTATCCACTTGTGCGTGAGAAGAGAAGGGGCGTGAGTTGATTTGTATGTGGAGAGTTTACACGAGAAACATTTTCTCATGTAAAATATGGGGCGCACAAGATAAGACCATGGCGCATGGATTAGTTGGTTGCTCATTCAAATTCAAACTTTCTTTTGAATTTGAATGGCCAACCAACTTATTTTTATCCAGATATTTGGCACACAAGGATGGGAATGGGATGGCTTCTGCATGGAGAAAATTCATGAGAAGTTGCTTCTCGTGAATTTAAATATGCACAGAAGAAGTGAGGTGGCGCAGGGAGAAAAGTCAAGGTGGTTTGAACCTAATTGAGCCAACCTAATCTAAATAGGTTAAGCACAATTAGAATAAATTAAATCCAACTTAATTAGGATTAATTAGGTTTAATAAAATCCTAATCAAATCAATAATTAACTAAACCTAACCCTTGATCAAATCAGGGACTAAACCACCTTAGCGATTAGGTCAACATTTAACCTAATCGGGTCAATCCAAACTGAATCCAATTCAATTGGACTTGATCCAAAAATAATTACTCAATCAAATTGAGTTAATTAGCGATCAAATCACTAATTAAACCTCTCATAAATATTGAGTCCAAATCCGATGGGCAATCAGGCATCAGAGACCATCGATATGAAACCCTGATCAAAGAGTTCAAATTTCAAATTCAAAATTTAAAATTCAAAATTTTGACCCCGGTACCCAAAATGTATGGAACTCATGATCAGAGAATCCTAATTCTTAATCATAGAGTCCCAAACACATAAGACTCATAATCAGCCATCTGATCAGAAAGGAACCACTAATGTGTGTGACCCTGCAGGTTCGATCCTAAGCCGGTAGCACAGGAACCAATTCTTGTACTAATCGAAGTGACCATCTAGCAATGGTATCCGACGATCGGATAGGTCGAATAATCACAATCGCAACATTCAGAACCTACGTGAATATGGTTACCGTATAATTCATCCCTTTTGACCCCTGTGTTTAGGACGACTCAGGGTTAAACTGTTAACCCTGATGATATCATCCGAATCGTGCTCAACTCAATTAGTCCTGTGACTCCTCACTAGGACTACCCTGGCCAAGGTTTTGCTAAATTGAAATACGATTGTACACAGCTCCTAAACTGGAGTGGTCAATCCCATCTTGACACACGCACCGACAAGTCAAGTACTTGACTACATCCAGCAGCCTTCCGTCATTGAATTAGAAGTTCAGGTAGTCCAGTGCCTAAGTGCAGTGAGTTGCTTGCAAGTCACCATGGCGGTCTCAGGTCGGAGGGACATTTATACCCATATCCCATCAGAGCAAATCTTGACAGCAGAAATAGCTCCGGAGTTGGTCACGTTCAGTGCAGATGTACCATTACATCTCACCTGTATGCCATAGGAGTGTCTCCACACTCTTTGGTTATGAGGACAACCAACCCATATGGCACACAACGACCTATGCTCGATAAACGTTGTCGTCCTTGGTAACAACGTATCATTTGGTCGCGAATATGTTTATGGACTAAGCGACAAATCCTCCTTTGTCGAGTCTAAATAGTCCTAAGGACTTCACCACAACACAGGAGTTCATTTAGAAGATGAAATATTTGTGATGAAAAAATACCAAAATAACTTTTATTTATTTATAATTCATGTACTAATACAAAAGGAGCACAACCGTCAACAGACTGACGATTGACTTTGGGTCACTATTCCCAACATTACGGTGGTCGACCGCCTTTCGAATTTCAGCCGAACTTCTACCGCAAGTAGTCTACTCCGAACTTCTACTGCAAGTGGTCTACTCCGGATTTCTACTGTAAGTGAATTCCATCCGAGCTTCTACTGTAAACGAATTCCTTCCGAACTTCTATTACAGGCAGATTTTAATCGAGCTTCTTCGAAAGCGGTCTCCATCCGGACTTCTACAAGAATCGAACTCCGTCTGAACTTTCATAGAGGATGGATTCCGGACGAACTTTTACAATGGATGGGCTTCAGCAGCTGGATTTCTACAACTCCGACCACCTCCAGTTTCTTCCGTACCTCTCCAGCCATCAATCTTTAATAGCGTCAGCCAGACTTCAACAACGCCAGCCGGACTTCCACAAGATCCTCCAGACTCCTCCAGCAAACAAACTTCCATAACGCCTTCCAGACTCTTCTATCGATCGTTCTTCAGCCGGATTCTTTATGCAATCGAACCTCTCCAGCTGACAAATCTTCAGACAAGCTTCTACATCATACAGATTCTAGATGAACTTCTACGATGGATAGGCTCCATCGGATCTCTACTCCGAACTTCTTTCGGATCTCGTCAATGACTGAGCTTCTCCAGCAGCAGAACTTCTACAATAAGAAGTCTCCATCCGAGCTTCCACGACAACTGATCTTCGACCGAGCTTCTACAATAAGCGACCTCTTTTCAGACTCCTACAAGAGCTAGACTCCGTTCGAACTTCTACAGTAGAATCGTATCCCGAACTCCTCCAACGTTCGACCTTCCACAATGTCCTCAAGACTCCTCCAGCGGACAAACCTCCACAATGCCATCCGAAGTCCACTATCGATCGATCCTCTGTCGGATTTCTCATAAAATCGGACTTCTTCAACAGAAAGTCCCCATCCGAGCTTCTACAGCAGATGACTTTTACCTACAGCATCAGCGTCCAATCGATGCCCAAGGCACTCGACAACAGTGGATTCATCAACAACCTCGAAAACATCCGAGCTTCTCTTAGATTACAGAGACAGAGAGCCATTCCGCTCCATCAGACATCCCAACCGAGCTTCAGCCATCAGGCCCAAACTCTCTGACAAGTCACGACAATGGCCACTACCCCACTCCACTCTCTGTAACAGATTTCACGTGGCCCCACCACTCTCTAGCAAGTCGCGACAACGGATACCACTTCACTCTCCATAACAAACTCCACATGGCTCTGAACGGCCCACTGACGCCACTACTCTTCGCAACAAACTCCGTATGGCTCCGAACGGGCCACTACCAGGCGGTTACAGATGTCACTATCGATCAGTTACGCTCTCCATCTATATAAAGGGCCCCCAGATACGTTTTTCTCTAAGCTCTAAACTCTATCTCGAAACTCTGCTAAAATCTCATTCGAGTGCTCCATTTCTGTTGAGGCAGAGTACTGACTTGAGCGTCGGAGGATCTTATCGGAGCACCCCCAACTCCGGTTTAGACTTTCTTTGCAGGTCCCGATGGCGGACGTGATTTCCTCGACTCCAGCTTCTTCGACGTTGGTGAAATTCTGCACCAACTGAATTGACGCTAGAGGAAGGGCCTGTGTCTTCACAGTACCCTTGTTCTTAAAGGAGTGCTCAACGGACTGTCTCCGATCATCTTCTCCGACATCTTCTTCTCCTTCTCCTGTCAGATCTCCACCTAATGCCTTCCCGAAAGGCATCCACCAAGCGATCCACGGCCTCCACGGCCAGATCTCAGCGAGCTCTGCAAGCTCCGATCTCGTCTCCAGTTTTTCAGGCTCCTCCTCCTCCGGTAACGGCAGTCATTATGGAGCAGTTTGACTTGCTGGTTCAGCAGGTCAGAGGCCTCACCGAAGCAGTGCAGGCCATGCAGCAGCAGCCGCAACAGCCGCAGGCATCAGTGCGGCTGGAAAGAGCATCGTCGGAGTTCCAGAATCCGACGATCGGGTGGGCCACTTGGGCAAATCGCCCTGTCTTCCCCGGAAAGGGGAAGCAGATGGCGGAGAGCCCTCCATCCGATCATGATTCCACCCCTGGAGGTCTCTACCTCCGTTCTACTAGAAGGCCCTCGAGACTCGTAGTCGAGAGGACCTCCTGGGACAAAGATTTCAAGAAATGAACTGGTGGATTGAGGAGCTCATCAGATGAGGTCGGCTCAACAGATTCATCCGATGCTGACCTGAAGGTAGGGAGGATCGGCCGAGGGCCCTACCACAGCCAGAGCCACCAAGGAGGGAGGAACAGCCTGAAGATCGGTCTCCAACTAGGATCGTCAACACCATCTCTGGAGGACCCCGACGGGGAGCAGCCAGTGGATCGGCCATACCGCCCAAGCGACAGAGGATTGAAGAGTCTATAACCTTTACAGAAGAAGATGCCCGGGAGATTCAATTTCCACATAATAATGCAGTTGTAGTTTCTTTAAAAATTGCTAACTATGATGTATGCCGCATTCTTGTTGATAGTAGAAGCTTGGCTGATATTCTGTTTTATGAGGCATTCTCGAAAATATCTATTTCGGATGGTCGATTGGGGCCGATGAACTCTCCGTTGGTAGGGTTCACTGGCGATGCTGTACCAGTGGAAGGGATAATAACTTTAACCGTGGTTGCAGGCCGGTACCCAAAGCAATCAAGAGCGTAGGTGGATTTTCTGGTAGTAAGGGCACCGTCTGCCTACAATGCAATACTCGGCCGACCTGACCTCAACGCCCTCCGAGTTGTGGTATCGACCTACCACTTGAAGCTAAAAATTTCTACTAGCCAAAGAGTCGGAGAGGTCAGAGGAGGTCAAGCTCTGGCAAGACACTGCTACAACATAGCCCTTCAGAGAAAGAGACAGTCTGACCCCTGTTCGGTTGATGGATTGGACACTCGCGACGACCTTGCTGAAGAACGGAGTGAGCCAATTGAAGATCTTGTCTCAATTCCTTTGAACGATGGAAATGAGGAGCATATGGTGAAGATTGGCTCTAACCTAGGAGAAGAGGTACAGACACAGCTCATTAATTTCCTACAAAAGAATGCGGATGTTTTCGCTTGGGTCCCGACAGACATGCCAGGGATTGATGCGAAAATCATAGAACATCGCCTGGCTGTTGATCCCAAACATCAACCGACGAAGAAAAAAATCCGAAGTCATGCTCCAGAAAGGCAAGTGGCAATAGCTGAGGAAGTTGATAAACTCCTGAAGGCTGGGTTCATCAGAGAAGTCAAGTACCTAAACTGGGTCTCCAATGTGGTTCTCATAAAGAAGGCAAACGGTAAGTGGAGGATATGTATAGACTTCAAAAAGCTAAACAAAGTCTGTCCGAAGGACAATTACCCTCTTCTCAGAATTGACCAACTAGTGGATGCAACCTCAGGCCATGAGCTTCTCACTTTCATGGATGCATTTTCTGGCTATAATCAAATCAGGATGACACCGGAGGATGAAGAAAAAACTGCTTTTATTACTAACCGTGGTCTTGATTGTTACAGGATCATGCCTTTTGACCTCAAAAATATAGGGACAACCTACCAACGACTGGTGAACAAGATCTTCAAAGAGCAGATCGACCGCAACATGGAGGTCTACGTGGATGATATGCTTGTAAAAAGCAAATCCACAAAGAACCACATCGCCGACCTTGAGGAGACCTTCAGCGCCCTTCGAAAATATAAGATGAAGCTAAACCCGACCAAGTATGCTTTTGGAGTAACCTCAGGAAAATTCTTGAATTTCATGGTGTCGGGGCGTGGGATCGAGGCAAATCTGAAAAAGATTCGTGCCATCCAGAAAATGACCGCCTCGAAGTCAATAAAGAAAGTTCAACACCTTACTGGGAGAGTAGCAGCTCTGAATCGCTTTGTCTCAAGGTCAGCCGAACGATGCCTGCCTTTCTTTCAGACTCTCAAGCAGCCGAAGAACTTCTGTTGGACCACTGAATGTCAGCAAGCATTCAAAAAATTAAAGAGCTACCTTGGCTCACCCCCGTTATTGGCAAAACCCAAACCCGGAGAGGAGTTGTTCTTGTACCTGGCGGTCTCCCCTGTGGCTCTCGCAGCAGTCCTGGTTAAGAAAGAAGCAAAAATTCAACGGCTGATCTACTACATCAGTCGAGTATTGAGAGATGCCAAAATCAGGTATACTAAGTTAGAGAAATTAACTTACGCCTTGTTGATTGCAGCTCGAAGGCTCCGACTTTACTTTCAAGGGCACACCATAACACTGCTCACTGACCAGCTGATCAAGCCAATTCTGCATCGAGTGGATGCTTTCGGAAGGATAGCGAAATAGACAGTCGAGCTCATAAAATTTGACATCGACTATTGACCTCGGCCGGCTATAAAAGCCCAGATATTAGCAGACTTCATAGTGGAATGCACTATCCCAGAAGAGGCCGAACTTGGATGAGGTGAAGCTGACAACCCAGGGCTGCAGCCGAACTCCCCTGAAGAAAGAACAGATCTCCCTGATGATTTTTGGGCCCTCTATGTGGACGATTCCTCCAACATGTCAGGCATAGGCGCGGGCCTGATCTTGATCAATCCAGATAAAATTATCGCGGAGTATGCGCTGCGCTTCGAATTTTCTGTGACAAATAATGGAGCAGAATATGAAGCTCTAATTGCAGGACTGAGGATCGCCAAAGAGTTAGAAGTAGATCAACTCCAAGCCTATAGTGACTCTCAATTGGTGGTGGGACAGGTCAGCGAAAATTATGAAGCTCGGGAGGATAGTATGGTCAAGTATCTCGAAAAGGTAAAGGAGATCGTCCCTACCTTTGGTAGCTTTGACATCATGCAGATTCCAAGAGCAGAAAATACTAGGGCCGACCTTCTCTCTAAGTTGGCTACACTGGCTCCGACTGAACTGCCTAAGAAAGTCTTCTTCAAAGTTCTGAAGTGCCCAAGTACGGAAGAACCATAGCTTGTGATGGAGATCAGCCATGAATTCAGCTGGATTGACCCACTGGTTGCATACCTTAAGGACGGAGTTCTTCCTCCTGATGCAAAAGAAGCTCGGAAGCTTAAAAACCAGGCCTTCTGATATATTCTTTACGAAGGCAAGCTGTACAAGAGGTCGTACTCTTTGCCCCTTCTGAAATGCTCTGGCCTTCTGAAGCCGACTTCACCTTGTGGGAGGTACATGAGAGAGTCTACGAAAGTCACCAGGGGGCCAGATCTTTATCCCACAAACTGCTCTGATAAGGCTATTACTGGCCTATCATGTACCATGACTCCATCGAATATGTCAGAAGGTGTGATCGGTGTCAGAGATATACAAATATCCAAAGGCAACCCACCTCCGAGCTTACATCCTTGAGTGCCCCATGGCCGTTTGCATAATGGGGGATGGATATCCTCGGACCTTTTTCCATGGCATCCAGGCAGCGAAAGTTCCTCCTGATGGCAATTGACTATTTCACCAAGTGGGTCGAAGCTGAACCTTTGGCAAAAATTACAGAAGCTAAGGTGCAGGACTTCGTTTGAAAGTCAATTGTCTGTAGGTTCGGCCTATCCAGAACTATCATTACTTATAATGGACGACAATTTGCTGGGGCAAGGTTTGCTGAATTTTGTGAGGACTTAAACATCTCCCACAACCTCACATCAGTAGCCCATCCACAAGCAAACGGTGAAGCCGAGGTTACTAACAGGACTCTGCTGCAAGGGATCAAGATGAGACTTGAAAGAGCAAAGGGAACTTGGACAGATGAGCTTTATCATGTGTTGTGGGCATACCGAACTATCCAAAGACTGCCCACAGGGGAGATCCCCTTTGCCTTAGACTTCGGAATAAAAGTCGTGATCTCGATCGAACTCAAACTTCGTCGACACAAATTGTGGCATTTGACGAGCAGCACAACTTACAGGATCTCAAAGCCAACCTCGACTTATTAGAAGAAAAGCGGGAGACAGCTCAAGTTCGGATGGCTACTTACAAGCAAAAAGTGACCCGCTACTACAACTCCCGGGTCAAGAGCAAGGCCTTCAGAGTGGGAGACTTAGTACTTCGATGAGCTGCTGTCTCACAACCTCAGAGTCAAGAGAAACTCGTCCCTAATTGGGAAGGCCTATATGAAGTCAGGGAGGTGGTTCGGCCCGAAATATACTATTTGAAAGAGCTCAGAAGAACAGACCTTCCGCGACCATGGAATTCAAAAAATCTACGAATGTACTACCGATAACTTTGTCTTAAATAAAAATTTCTTCCATATTTGCGTATCTTTTCTTTTGGCATGAGCTCATAACGACAGAGAGTAGCTCCTTCCGACAATCGAAACTAAGCGTGTTAGGAATATGAGGAGAATCTCGTCCTAACATGAGCAAAATCGAAGGTCCGATTATTTAAAGATCGGATGGGGGGAGAGGCCCTTACAATGATCCTTATGTGCCCCCACAGTCATGTTAGGAACAGGAGGAGAACTTCATCCTAACATGAGCAAAGTCGAAGGCCCGGATATTTAAAAACCAGATGGGGGGAGAGGCCCTTACAATGGCCCTTATGTGCCCCCACAGTCATATTAGAAACAGGAGGAGAACCTCATCCTAACATAAGAAAGTCGAAGGCCCGGTTATTTAAAGATCAGATGAGGGGAGAGGCCTTTACAACGACCCTTATGTGCCCCCACAGTCATGTTAGAAATAGGAGGAGAACCTCATCCTAACATGAGCAAAGTCGAAGGTCCGATTATTTAAAGATCGGATGGAGGGAGAGGCCCTTACAACGGCCCTTATGTACCCCCACAGCCATGTTAGGAACATGAGGAGAACCTTGTCCTAATATGAGCAAAGTCGAAGGCCTGATTACTTAAAGATCGGATGGAGGGAGAGGCCCTTACAATGGCCCTTATGTGCCCCCACAGCCATGTTAGAAACAGGAGGAGAACCTCATCCTAACATGAGCAAAGTCGAAGGTCCGATTATTTAAAGATCGGATGGAGGGAGAGGCCCTTACAACGGCCCTTATGTGCCCCCACAGCCATGTTAGGAACAGGAGGAGAACCTCGTCCTAACATGAGCAAAGTCGAAGGCATAACATAAGTTGAAATTGATTGTGTTGGAAACAGGAGGAAAATCTTGTCCTGACATAAATGAAGATCCGGTCGATCAAGATCGGACGAGGAGGAAAGCCTCCTCAATGGCTCCTCTACACTCCTACGACCCCGTTAAGGGCAGAGGGAAAACCCTCACTTGAACACAAAAAAAAAATGGAGAGAGAAAAAAAGAAAGCGACGAGCCCCACCAGTGATAAGAGAAAATCAAATTAAATCAAAGACTCAAGAAACCTCATCTCAACGAGGAAAGAGACTCTTGTCAAAAACTCTCAGTCTCCAAGAGGGAACCCAACACCGACTGGAGAAAATCGACTTCCTCAAGGTAACGAGAAGTTCGAGCCCCCAAGCTCAAGCACCAGGAGAAATCGTCAAACTCGAGTGGCCTCGAAAAGATCTTCGATCATGAACAAAATGGGCAAATCAACACGGCGACGATCAGGAATCTTCAAACAATGTCGACATCGAACAAGACAAAAGACAAAAGAAATTCGATAAACGATAACTTAATACAAGAATGGACAAGGTAATGGAAAATTTTCTTTTATTTCATTAATAAAGTATGCGTTACAAAACCTTTGAAGGCCAAAAAAAAAAAATGACAAGAAAAGGAAAGAATACATAGAATAAAAGGTAAAGAAACTCTAAGGAAGCTCGACTTCTTCAGACTTCGAACTCTCGATTCCAGCCATCATCGAGGATTGCTTTAAGTACCTAACTTCTTCTCCCAGTCCCCCTTCTGCTTTCCCCTTTCGCAGGATCAAAAAGTACTTGCGGTCGAAGATGTACCACTAGCGCGGGCTCTGGGCGATCAAGGTGAAGCACGATCGGATCTGTCTCCTCTACCCTCGCCTTCTTCGTCGACCCAGATGTTGCAGCGCCTTTTCTCTTGTAGGCCTTGAGACTCTTGGCTAACATCCGAGCTGCGTCCGCGTCCATATCTGCAATGAAAGAAGATCGGCATAGTTTAGAAATAGAGCCACAGAAAAAGAAGAGTTCTAGAGCTCACCTAGGCTGGTCTGAAGGATGCAGAGATGCAGAGATGGGGATGACTCGAAGAATGCCTAAGGCTGAGAAGGATGCTGAGGAAGAACAAAACTCTCAGGAAGAAGGAGGGGCCGAAGAAACTCCCAGGCAAAGTGAGATCCCTGAAGGAGGGAGGCAGGTTTAAATAGGCGACGGTCTTCGGTGCAATAATGACTGCAGGTCCCCTCTGGCCGATCTATAATCGCCGCGTGGTCCACTCATTGGGACAGATGGCTGAAAGTAACCGACAACCGACAGAACCATTATTGCACCGTATCTAGAGCTGCGCTCCAGCAAAAATTTCGAAAAAATCTTTTCAGGCCGTCTCGATTTGAAAAAACTCCAGCACCAGCGCACCAAACGTCGAAATATCTAGAAACAATCAAGTATGAAAATCGAAGGAGGCAACTTCGGCTGTGAAAATTTTTTTGTACTTTCTTCATTCAGAATCCAAATTCGAAAGTAGGGAGACTGGTGTTGGATATAAAATAATCCCAGTCGAAGTTCGTAAAAGGCCGACCCTTTCAGGGTTCTTCCGGCTTTCGACCTTGTGTGGCATCTTTCTGAACTCCCCCGACCGTCTGAGCTTCCATAATACCATCTAGACTTCTCCAATCATGAGCTTCTCCATTTATCTACCGTACTGTTCCAAATGCTCTCCGAACTTCACTTTCAGTCGATTCTCTACAGTGATCGACTATTCTTTGAATCTCTTCCAGACTGCTCCCAGCCACGATCGACTTTGCTCCAAACTTCCTCCGAACTTCGTCAATGACCGAACTTCTTCAGCAGCAAGACTTCTACAGTAACCAGACTCCATCCAAGTTTCTACAGTGGTCGACCGTCTTTCGAATTTCAGTCGAACTTCTACCGCAAGCAGTCTACTCCGAACTTCTATTGCAAGCGGTCTACTTTGGATCTCTACTGTAAGCGAATTCCATCCGAGCTTCTACTGTAAACGAATTCCTTCCGAACTTCTATTACAGGCAGATTTTACTCGAGCTTCTTCGATAAGCGGTCTCCATCCGGACTTCTACAAGAACCGGACTTCGTCTGAACTTTCATAACGGATGAATTTCGGACGAACTTCTACAACGGACTGGCTCCAGCAGCTGAATTTCTACAATGGCTGACCGCCTCCAATGTCTTCCATACCTCTCCAGCCATCAACCTTCAATAGCGTCAGTCGGACTTCAACAACGCCAGTCGGACTTTCACAGGATTCTCCAGACTCCTCCAGCAAACGAACTTCCATAACGCCTTCCGAACTCTTCTATCGGCCGACCTTCAGTCGAATTCCTTGTGCAATCGGACCTCTCCAGTAGACAAATCTTCAGACAAGCTTCTACATCATATAGATTTCAGATGAACTTCTACGACGGATAGGCTCCACCGGATCTCTACTCCGAACTTCTTTCGGACCTCGTCAATGACTGAGCTTCTCCAACAGTGGGACTTCTATAATAAGAAGTCTCCATCCGAGCTTCCACGACAATTGATCTTTGATCGAGCTTCTACAATAAGCGATCTTCTTTCGAACTCCTACGAGAGCTAGACTCCGTCCAAACTTCTACAGCAAAATCGTATCCCAGACTCCTCCAACGTTCGACCTTCCATAGTGTTCTCAAGATTCCTCCAGCGGACGAACCTCTACAACGCCATCCGAAGTCCACTGTCGGTTGACCCTCTGTCGGATTCCTCATAAAATCGGACTTCTCCAACAGAAAGTCTCCGTCCGAGCTTCTACAACAAATGACTTCCACCTGCAGCATCAGCGCTTAAGGCACTCGACAATAATAGATTCGTCAGCAACCTCGAAAATATCCGAGCTTCTCTTAGATTGCAGAGACAGAGAGCCATTCCGCTCCATCAGACGTCCCAGTCGAGCTTCAGCCGTCAGATCCGAACTCTCTGATAAGTCACGATAATGGCCACTACCCCACTCCACTCTCTGTAACAGATTCCATATGACCCCACCACTCTTTGGCAAGTCACGACAACGGATACCACTCCACTCTCCATAACAAACTCCACGTGGCTCTGAACGGCCCATTGACGCCACTACTCTCCGCAACAAACTCCGCATGGCTCGAACGACCTACTACCAGGCGGTTACAAACATCGCTGTCGATCAGTTATGCTCTCCGTCTATATAAAGGGTCCCCAGATACGTTCTTCTCTAAGCTCTAAACTCTATCTCGAAATTTTGCTAAAATCTCATTCGAGTGCTCTATTTCTGTTGAGGTAGAGTACTGACTTGAGCATTGAAGGGTCTTGCCGGAGCACCCCCAACTCCGGTTTAGACTTTCCTTGCAGGTCCCGATGGTGGACGCGATCCCCTCGACTCCAGCTTCTCTGGCATCGGCAGAATTCTGCACCAACAGATAAAATTAGCAAGATTTTTTGGTGCCAAGGGGTTAAGAAGTGTTGGAAATAGAATGGATTAGAAAAATAAAAAAATCTTCCACCTCCAACAAAAAAGGTAGGAGGGAAAGGGGGTTAAGGGAAGATTAATAATTTAAAGCATTTACGAGACCAAAGCATCCTATTAATTAGGATAGGGATATGCCATGATACTTTTTTATTATTATTTATAGGAAGAATGGAAAGATTGTATCCATCTATGATAGTTATGAGAATTCCCTCTTAGCATGTTAAGAAATCAGTTGCCACCTTTTCCCTATTTTATATTTTTTGAAAAGCATTCTTACTTGACTAAATCAAAACACATATTTCGAGCTAAGTTAGATCTAAAGCTAGCTCAGACCAACCCTTTCTATTATAAAGAATATATTTACTTTTTATTTTTTTCAATAGTCTCTTAGAGCCAACCTATCTCCTACTCATGAATAAAGCTCCTCCTCTCTATTGTCTCCTAACATTGCCTGCCTCTCTACTACTGGCTGCAGGCGCTGTCTGGTTTCTTATCGATTTTCCTCCATCTACTTCCTTACTTTCTTTTTCTCACCTTCTTTGCTTATGCTGCCAGCCTCCCTATCATCACCCACCTTCCCACCATTGGCATCCTCCTTGCCGTCGCTCGCCGCCTTGCCACCAACCGCCTCTCTACCACCATTTGGCTTTTCATCAATTTTTCTCAATTCACCTTTGTGCCTTTTCTTGCTCACCTCCTTGCCCACATTCCTGCTGCCCACATTCCTGCCACCCACATTCCTGCCACCACTCGACTCCTTGTCATTATCTATCTCTTCATCATTTTGTCTCCCTTCACTGCCTCACACATCTCCATTATAAGGACAATCTCATTTGCCCTTGACATCCTCCTAGTTTCTTTTACTTTTTTTTCCATTTCATCCAAGTACAAATTTTCACTAGCGGGAATGAGCAAGCAAGATCATCATGTTCTAAGCTCTATCATTTGCTAGCCTCTCGTATCCAACCTATGAGATGAGAAAAAACTATTTGTTAAAATGTTTATTAGAAATTTTTTGTAGGACCACGTTGTTTAGTGAAGTATTCGGTAAAATATTTGATAATTATTTGCCGAAATCCTTCCTGAAATACTTGTTCTTGAAATACATGCAACAATCTATATAGATATGCATAAGGTGTTTGCTAAAGTGTCTACTTGAAATTATGGCTTATTTGCTTGAGCTTTTGTACAATCAAACATATCTGTAGCGATAAAAGGTATTGTTATAAATGTCAATGTAAAGTCATGCTATTTATTGCATGAGATTATGTTATTACATTAGAATTTCTCAGCTGAAATTAGATAATATGTCATCATTTTGTAATCTTTTCTTGTTATTCAATATAGGTGAATTTTTAATATCAAACCATAGGAAATAGTTTAGTGATGAAAGCCAAGATATCCATTAATGAAGGTAATGAGGATATAACTTACACAAACTTTGCTAGCCCACAATATCTCACATATGAGGATATTATCCCGATGGCCTTTTGATCAAAAGAGCAAAATTATATTTTTTTGATAAATACACTAATTATCAAGGGTTTAGCATCATAAGAGCTAAAGTATTACATAACTTGAAATCCGATGTAGTAATCCAAAGGCATTTTATTTGCTTGATGAAAGGTTTGCCAGATGAGCAGCACATGAGGAGAATAAATAGAGAAAGAAATAAATGGGCTTTTACTTGATGTAATTGTCTTACATAATAGATAATTCATCTTGATCCCAATATGGGATACTACTTTGTTCTCGATTTAAATGATAATCGTAACCATTAGTTGGCTGAAATATATGAAATTTCATTTCTTAGATCTCATTATAAGATAGATGATACTAAAAAAGTAAAAATTTCTAGCTTAATAGTTATAGATTTTTGTAAGAATAAAATTCTAGATTTCATGAAGTGTAGAAAAGATGGATATAAAAATTTATTTTTCACAACAAATGATTTTTACAATTTTTAGTACTAAAATACTAAAAAGAAGATTTTTAAAGGAGATGTTGAGGAGGCATTAAATCATACGAAGATGTACGGTGAGGAAGATCTAGAATTTTTTTATAGTTATGAACAGATTATGAAAGCCACTTAACCAATTTATTTTGGTACGATACTTAGTATCATCTTGATTGCAATGCATTTGTGGATGTGCTCATATTTGATAGTATTTATTATACCAACTGTTATTTCATGTCTTTTATTTCTTTTGTTGAAATATAAACTATCATCATAGAACCATAGTTTTTTGGATGTAGAGTTATTTCTAATATAACTATTGAAAGCTATAAATGATTATTATTCATATTTTTGAAGTTAATTTATCAAAAACATTCAAAGCCTATCATCAGGGATGGTGACCGTGCAGTATATAAAATGATCAAGAGTATACTTCTAAATACTGTCTATCATTCATATAGTTGTCGTATGTTGAGAAAGTTGTCTAATCATGTAAAAAATCTTATCGCTTTATTTGATATCAAAAGTTCAATGTTTGATAAATACACTTTGTATCAATTTGAGAGTAAATGGAATGCATTTCTCATGAACTATAAAGATATATAAAGTTTTTATACAAAATCAAAAAATATTGAGCTTAAGCCTATCTCCAAGGGATAGCTTTCTTTGAATGTACAAATACCTGATGAAGGGAGAGTATACTTTAGTCTTCACAGATTCTTAATCAAAAGATAAATTTGAAAGACCTCGTTGATCATTATAGACTATATATATCAAAGTTGCATCGAAATAAGGCTTATGATGATTATAGAGCATTATAATCATCAATTTTCCTAATTTAAAGATATTTATGGTAGCATAAGGTATTGAAATCATAGCTAAGGTTGATTGCATGTTTGGTAATAGCATCGAAGATATAACATGTAGGGCACGTATCTTAATAATGGTGGTATATAGATTCAAAATTAGATCAGTTCAATGGTTAAAACCTACTCAACCATAAAGTAATAGCTTGAAATTGCCTAAGATTTGTGAGTGCATTTGTGGTATATAGCCGATCCTTAAGCATTGAGGTACCCTTTGTTTATTTTATTTTCTTTGTAATTTTTTTTTGAAGTAATTATATCCCTTCTCTTTTACTAAAGTACATGCTATAGAAGATGAATGAAAGTTAAAAATATTGGTCAGCACTTGCTATGTTGCTTGCTTTCTTGAAACATAGTATGTGAGGTCTCATTAACAATAAGTTGAGAGGTCTTCACTAGCTCCATTCCTTATATTTGCCAGAGTATGAACATATCTAAAAGGATAATATTATGTAGTATCTTATCAGGTCTATTCTAGAGCAAGAAAGAGCTAGATGAGCAAGAAAAGAAAAATAGTGGCCCTCAGACCCCTCCTTGGTGGGGGTGCGAGTACGTCGAGGGCGGAGATGGATGTAGATAGGTGGCATGAGGAAAAGGCTATTCATTTGGGCAGCTTTTGCACCCAGATTAGGAGAGAATGGAGGCAAATTGGTCGCTTTTGTGTGATTCGGCGACTAAAGATAGAGCAACAATAGAGATAGATAGATCCTAAGCTTAGTCCCAAGAACTCGTAGCTGGTTTAGGTAGGAGACTTCAAGAGCAATGATGGAGAACATAGTGGCATTGGAAAAAAAATTTATCTAGACCATCGCTTTCTCGGAGGAGGATATTAGTCAAGCTTGCTCACGACTAAAGATGGCACTTCTGGGTAAGTTTTTGAGAAGGGATTTTTAGTTGGAATTTATTAGAAAAATAGCTCAAAATCAGGTGGAGTGTGGAAGAGAAGTTCTATGTTTCACCACTCTTAGAGGAAATCTTGGTGTTCAGGTTGCTACTTGAGGAGGTCAAGAACTGAATCCTGGCTAAAGGACTTTAGTCCTTGGCTAGTCAGTTATTGGCATTGGAAAGCTAGTGCCAAATTTCGAACCTGACCATGATTCCATTCGATATGCTAAGGTTTGGATTAGATTGCCCAACTTGCCACTAGAATTTTGGGAGAAGGATAAAATATTAAGGATAGTCTTAGTAAGCAAACCCTTTCTTAGACAAGTGTGTTAGATTTTAGGTATTTTGCATGCAGATTTCAAAATAATTTTGAATTTAAGCAGCGAAAATTAAGATTAAAATAGTTTTAATCCTACGCATGCATAGATCAAAATCTTATACTTATTGATCTAGTTCATATAATGATAAATAAGACATAAAGCATTTGATTTCAGAGATTAAAAATTTAATTATGATTGAATTACATACTTGAATCATAGAACTCTTTCTCGAATCTGGATTTGTGGATGCCTTCAGGTTCTGATGTAGCCATGCACGTGCTTGATCTCTACGGATATCCATATGAGATCAGATCTGATTAAAGGCTCTATATTCTTTTTGGGGTGCTAGCTTCCTTATAGAGAATACTTCCTTGATGATTGAACAGGATCTCCTTCAATCTTCAAGATAATCTCAAGAAAGAAGAAGATAAAGTGTAGGAGGAAGAAGAAAACTAGAAGAGAGAAAACCCTTTCTCTCTTTTTTCCTCTCTCTAAAGCTCACGCCCCAAGTTGATCCACACTCAATTGCTCATGCCCCAGGTGGGTTTTCAAATGCACTCCCACGTCCATAAGCCCCTTTATTTATAGATGGGGTTAAAGGGTTTCAAAAAGTTAGAGTTTGGCTAGGTTTGTTAAGATGAAACCCAATCAAATTGGAAATTCTATTTTGATCCAATCAAAACTAGATCAAATCAGATTTGATCTCAACCAAAAATGGACATAAGAGAGGTAGCATAGATATGCTTGGGTTGGTCCAACCACACATCAAATCAAATTAGGCATTGGGCTTAGGTGGTGCAAAAAGAGAGGTGGCGCTAAGGAGAAATCTTAGTCCAACCAGGATTCATTTGTTTGCTGATTTAAATTCAATTTAAATTTGATCTAATCCTAATCAATTTAGAATTAGTTAGCAAAAAAATTAAGTTAATTTATAGTCTAATTAAAAATTTAATTAAATCTAGATTAAATCTTAATCTAATTAAAAAATTGATTCAATCAAGTTCTAGTCAAAGTAGGAATTATTCTCCTTATGCAATTGGATTATCTCATAAATTAATTAGGCTTGATCTAATCAAATCCAAACTAATTTAAATTAAATCTAATTTAATTAGATTTGATTTAAATCTCATAGGTCAATTAGATTGAGCTAGATAGCAATCTAATTGTTAATTGATCCTCCTACAATTCACTAATATTTAGTGAATCTTTCAATAATAATTTTTATATTAAATTAATCATCAATCATATTGATAATTAAATCTTATTGCAATTCATAATCATAACTCAACCATCCAATCAGTCAGAAATTTTTATTATGTGTGATCTCATAAATTCTATTATGTCTGATAGTGAGATATATTATGATTCCTATCACAATATCATTGAAAACTCCTTTTAATGGATTAGAACACTTCTAACTCACATCCATCAAGAATCATTGATCTAGGATGATCTTAGTGAGCTCTCACAATCTATTAGTGATATCTAGCAGATGTAGCGACAATCTAATAGAATAAAAGTGATGAACCTCTAGGTGCAGTTACCATATGATTCAGTCCCTCTATCGTGAGTCCCAACCAGATGCTAGGTCATGGATAAATCGTCAAACTTTAACATTGATCATATGATAGATTCAATTAGCTCGAGTCCGACTATGATTCTCATAAAATTTTTTTTTCATCAATCACACTACTATGGCCATAGACTTAAGAAATCAGTTTCTTAAATCCAATAGGACTATTCTCTTCTGTTAAGGTCGATAGATCCCATCTCGATGTGCATCCTACTTCCATAGTGGATCAACTATTGCTAACATCCACTACAAGGACTCATTGAGTCAATATTTTTGTGTAATCAAACTCCAGCAGCCTCACTGTAAGCAGTTGTGGCACTATAGTTAAAGAATTATTCACACAACTACAGCATCGAAAATATTACTAACTAGTGAGTAGATATCCATATGACTTCTTATGTTAGTCACACTCTATGCTAGTTATTCTTTAACAATCATCTGTACTCTCATTTCAGTGTCTCTATACTGTAGATTCGAGACTTATCTGTCTGAAGAAAGTGATCCGTGCACCAATCTATCTGGATCAATCACATCTCCATGATAATTTTATAATTGAGAGTAATTTAAGTATTAACCATCAATGATACATACCTCAAATTCTTAATTTTTCGAGAATATGTTGTTAGATTTGTATCCTAGAAGCCAATTGTTAGCTAACATATTTTGTAATCTTAGAGCTTAATCTTATACTTATAATATTTTTATTATCAATAAAGAACTTTTTTTATTTCAATCATATTTGTGTCTATGATTTGTCTTAAAAATTAACAAAGATATTTTTTGTATATTTTTAAAGTGTTGAAAATTTGAGATATACATTAATTAATGGTTAATTTCTAAATACTCCAGATCAAAGGATCATCATGGAAGATAGTGATCAATCTATTTAAGATCGATGCATAGTTCACCTCCTTTGTAAGCAGATAAGTCTTAGATCTGCAGTGTAGAGATACTGGGGTGAGAGTACGGATGGTTGTTGGAGAACAACTTGTACTGAGCTGGACCAACACAAAAAACCACATGGATGTCTCCTCACTCATTAGTGATCTTCTCGATGCTGCAGTGGTGTGAGTGGTCTTTTGACCTGCGGTATCATTGGCTATTCACAGTGAGGATACTAAGTTTGACTACATATTTTCTTGATCCCTAACCATTCAGATCTTTGCTGTATATGTTGATTTCAGTAGGTTCAGATTTGTTGTTTGGAGTAGGATGCACCTAGATAGAATATATTGACCTTGATAGAAAAGGTAAAGTCCTATGCAATTTGTGAGATTGAATTCAGAAAGTGTTTGACTAAAGCAAGTGAGAATACAGAAAAAGAGTTTCCACAAAATTTACAAATGAACTCGAGTAAAGCCAATCTTGTATATAATTAATGATGGGGTCTGACGAGTTTTCTATGACCTCTGTCAAGTCGGAACTCATGATAAAAAGATTGAATCATACGATAACTGCACATAAGAGTTCATATTTTTATTCTGCTGGATTGTCACTACATACTGTTAAGTATCACTAATGGATTGTGGGACTCATCGGACATCGTCTTGATGATCGATGATCCTCGAAAGATAGAATTGAAAATATTTCAATTCATTAAAATTAGTTTTGATGATATTATCATGGAGATCACAATATATCTTACTATCAGATAGATCGAAACCTATGAGGTCATATATTAAGGGATTTAATCTTGAATTTATCAATTGGACTTATGAAGTTCTATTTGGATTAGAATTTATTGAAATCCTATTGGATTTAAGAAAATCATGTTAGCACATGGTTAAACCTACTTCTTCTCGGGACTTTGATTGGATCAAGTCCATTATCTTGAACTTAAATCTATTTGGATTTAGTTGGGCACCTAATTATGAGCCCAAAAAAATTGGATTAAGTCAATGAGTTGGCTAAATTATCTTCTTATTATCTCTTCATAGTGTATGTGAAATTATTGGGAAGAAGGGTGGCGCCTTCCTCCCTTTTTGGCAGGATCAAGGGGTGCCAACCCCTTGGATAATGGTAGAAGGGCCCGCCCCCTCTTATGGCTGGATGTGGAAGGAGAGAGAGAGAGGGGCTACACCCCCTCTCTTGTGCAAAAAAATGCTAAGAGGGCATCATGTGTTGGCGCCCCATCTACCTGCCCTATATTATATAAGGTGTCCACTCAGATTGTCTTATCTGACTGAGGTGCCCCATATGCTTACCAAAAGAGACTGATGTCTCACAAACTAAGTCTAATTTTAATAAAAAAAATCAGATTAAAAAGATAAAAATCCTTATGAGATAAGGATGTGCCTTTTTAAGTTAATTGGTTCCTGATTTGAATCAGGAAAAGACCTCTATAAAGGGAAGATCTCCTAGGATTTTAGAAGTTAGTAATTTTTAATTAAAAACTAGATCTCTCTCCCTTCTCCATGCCACACCCTCTCTTTCTCTTCTCTTTCCATGCTCAAGGGTTGGGCATCCATCCTTCTACATGCCAAGAGTTAAGAAGACTTTCTTCTACAGCGAGGAACAAAGAGAAAAAGGCTGCAGTTCAAGAGTTGAGTTCGCAGTCAAGATTAAAGAGTCAATCAAAGTTCTAAAAGACTAAGATCCTACTTAGATAAGAAGAATCTATTATGAGAAAAAAAATTCAAGGCTGATTTCGATGGATACATATGGAGGTTAGACACGTATGCGGCTCGAAAATCTTTGAATCTGAGATCATCGATTGCGATGATTTTCTATGGGCATAAAGATATTGAGATTTGATCTCATCCTTATTTTATTTTTTAAAATATATGCATATCTTTACTTCTAAGCTTGGATAGGATTAGATGAGATCTAATGCATATAGGGTTAAAGGGTTTAACCCGATTATTTTTTGGCTGCGATTGAAAAATTTTTGAAATCTATACATGCATCCTATTTGATTTTCTAACAGTGATATCAAAGTCATTGATTTTTAAAGACATATATAATCTATTTTTTTTATCTTAGATCTAAAAATTTTGATGATTTGAAATTGATCTTGTGCTGGTATAAGGTTGTCCTGGTATAAGATTTATCTCCTATATTGCAAAGATTGTCCTAACACAAGATTGATCAGTTTTGAAAATTATTTCAAAGTAATTAAATAAATATTTTAGATCTAAAAATTAGCATATGTGATATATCTTATTTTATATTTAGATCTGAAATTAGAATGATTAAAAATTCATATCAAATTGGTATAAGATTATCCTAGTATAGGGTTTACCCCCTATATTAAAAAGGTTATCTTAATTTGATACGAATCGATTTTCTAAAAAATATTTTTAAAATATTTTAATCATTATTTTAGATCTAATTACACATATATTTGATATATATATTTTTAATTTTAGATCTAAAATTTGATGTATATGTGATGCATGTTTTAGTTTAGATCTGAAACTACATATATATGATATATGATATTAGGTTTAGATCTGAAACTATTTCAAGATCATAAGTCACTAATGCATGTAATGAAACATAATCTAAAAATTATTTTTGGATCTAAAATTATGTTATTACATGTGGGTATGGGTTGAACAAATTAGGTCTAGTGATCAAGCTACAATTAGGATCAAATTGATTAGATTAGGCTAGAATCCATTATCGATTTTGAGTAGTTGATTGAACCTAATCAATGGTTGATTAAAATTAGATCAAAGGGGCTCAAAATTGAGTTTAGTTGTAGTTGATCGTATTGATTCACATTTTGATGTGAGTTGATTGACTCAAGACTAAATTTGGCTCAATGGTTTGGGCTTATTTCAATAGGTTAATCTGATCGATTCTAATTGACCAATTTGGTGTTTAAGACAAGTATTTAGATGGTGGTTATTTAATTGATTCTGTTATCTGATCTGGCCAATTTTGATTGATGTCTAAAGAAAGTAGTGGGGGGACCCCCACTCATCTTAACTTATCTGGCCATCTTGGAAGATTTAGTTTCATGCTAGGTTACTTGTTGACTCGAGTTCACCCATACCGACTAGGCTGGTTAGATATGTTGATGTGCTGATCTGAATTTAATCAGTTGGATGTCAAATCTACTGATTTAGAAGAGATCTAAACTTAAATCTCTTCACTAAATATTAAGTCTAGAGGTCTTCCATCGTTGTAAAAATACGGGTGCCTTCCTGGCATTGATCGTTCTCGACTGATACAGTGGTTTGATTATATCGAAAAGGTACAACCACTCTATTGACATCTGATGTCTCGAGGTAGAGATGGAGTTGGGCCTAATAACTGTTAGGTGAGGGTCTCAATAATGATTTTGTGTCTTTTGGTGAATGATAGGTCTAACTTAGCTAAAAAATATATCAATAACTGTTAGGTGAGGCCATAGAATTTGGAGACCAAGCTTACTGCATTTTGCTTAGTGAAGCAATGGATAAAGTATTGTCCATTCATTAGTCTATGCTCATCAATAACTATTAGGTGAGATGTGTATAGAAAATGAGACCGCAGTACCAATTTGAAATCGATCGTGTATTGATTTCTGTTTCTCCATCCGAGGAGTGTTGAAGATTTGAAAAAATAGTGAGAGCCTTTGTTTATTTTTAAAGTCTCTAGAATAAATATTTTTATAAGTATAAATATCTAACTAAAAACTATTCTCTCTGTAGATAATCATGTCGAGTTTCAATTTCTTAGCTCGTATCCTCGATACCAATAGGTTGATCAGTATGAACTATAAAGACTGACTTCAGAATTTGAGAATCATTTTCAGTTTCGAGAAACTTACCCATGTCTTTGACTAGGATGCGCCTGTGTTACCAGCTCGTCCTTCTCCTGATCAACGAGCCGCACTTGAGAAGTAGATGGATAAGGATAACAAGGCTAAGTGTTATATTTTAGCGTCGATGTCCAATGATCTTCAGCAACAGCATGAAGACAAGAGGACTGTCACAGAGATACTGACTCACCTGCAAGAGTTGTACGGTGAGCAGAGTCGTACAGCTCACTTTGAGGTCTCCCGAAGATATTTTAGAATGAAAATACGTGATGGACAGTCAATCAATGATCATTGTTTGACAATGATCAAAGATATTGAGGAGCTTCAAAAGCTCGACATTAACATAGATAAGAAATTACAGGTGGATCTGATCCTCCAGTCTCTTCCTGATTCATATGGATAGTTCATCATGAACTACCATATGAACAAAATTGATAGCACTTTGCTTGAGTTACTGTACATGCTGGTAACAGCAGAAGATACCTTGAAGAGTTCAAAGGATATAGTTCTAGTTGTAGAGCAGGCTTCCTCTAAAAGAAAGTCTTCTTTCAAGAAGAAGAAGAAGTCTGTGAAGAAACAAAAGAATGAGGCCAAGCCCAAGAAGTAGGTTTCGAATAAGGTCGATGACAACGGAAGGTATTTTCATTGCAATGTCAAAAGCTACTAGAGAAGGAACTGTTCGACCTATCTGGTGACTATCAAGAGTAGGAAGAAAGATGGGCCTTCTGAAGGTACATCTGATATGATCGTTATTGAAACTAATCTAAGGGTTTCCTCTTCTTCTAGTTGAGTTCTAGATTCTATATCAAGTGCTCATTTGTGTACTTTTATGCAGGGTCTTGAAGAAGTGAGAAGGCTGAGGGAAGATGAGATCACTCTTCGGATCGGCAATAGAGCAAGGATTGCTACTGTGGCCGTCGGGACCTATCATCTGCTATTATCATTAGGAGTTAGTTTAATTCTTAAAGACTGCTATTATGTACCTGTAGCCAATAGAAATTTAATTTTTATATCTGTACTGACATAGGATAATCATAATTTTCATTTCAATAAAGACATGTATTCAATTTATTTCGAAAATAAAATTATTGTACGTGCTTTATTGATTGACGATCTTTATCATTTGTATATGGATGCGAGTGTAAATATTAAGGAGAAAATTATGAATGTTATAGGGTCTAAGAGACATAGAGATAGAATTAGCAAAAAATATTTGTGGCACCTTAGGCTAGGCCATATTGGAGAGGACAGACTCAACAAACTGAAGAAAGATGATCTTCTTGGATCATTGACTTCTGAGTCTTATCCGATTTGTGAATCGTGTCTTCAAGAAAAAATGGCCAAGCTGTCCTTTATGAGATAAAAGAAAAGAGTCACTGAGATATTAGCCCTGGTACATATTGACGTGTATAGTCCATTCGATGTACAAGCCAGGGGTGGCCATGTCCACTTCATAATTTTTATCGATGATTATTCATTATATGTGTTGGTGCAAAAATTCACCTGCGTCGGAGAAGCTGGAGTCGAGGGAGTCGTGGTCGCCGTCGGGACCTGCAAAAGAAGTCTAAATCGGAGTTGGGGTTGCTCCGATAAGACCCTCCGACGTCAAGTCAGCTCTCTGCCTCAACAAGACTGGAGTGCTCGAACAGAAATTTTAGCAGAGTTTTTAGATAGAAAATGAGAGCTTAGAGAATAACGTATCTGGGGTCCCCTTTTTATAGGAGGAGGGTGCAATAGATGATAGTGACGTTTGTAACCGTCTGGCAGTTGGCCGTTTGGGGCCAGGAGGAATTTGTTATGAAATGTAGTGGAGTGGAATCGTGGCCATCACTGCGATCTGCCACGTGGAGTCTGTTGCGGGGAGTGAAGCGGCATCCATTGTCGCGACTTGCCAGAGGGTGGAGGAGCCGTGCGGTATCCGTCGCAGGAAGTGGCGCAGAGTAGTGGCCATTATCGTGGCCTGTCAGGGAGTAATGGAGCCGCGTGGGATCCGTCGCAGGAAGTGGAGCAGAGTCGTGGCTGTTACTGTGGCCTGCCAGGGGGTAATAGAGCCGCACGGGATCCGTCGCAGGAAGTGGAGCAGAGTCGTGGTCATTACTGTGGCCTGCCAGGGGTCCAGGCCTGTCGGTCGAAATTTGATTGAGGTGCCTGGCAGAGAGAGGTAGCTGTTCATCTGAAAGGAGCTCGGACGCTGCAAATCCTGTTGGGTGCCTTGGGTGCTAAGGCGGTAGGTGAGGATTACTCGTCGTAGGAGTTCGATCAAAGGCTTTCTGCAGACGCAGTCTGGTTTCTCACAGACTTCGACAGAGGGCCGACCAGCGGTGGATGTCGGATGGTGCTGGGAAGGTTCGTCCGCAACGGAAGCTCAGACGAAGGCCTATGGTGGAAATCCGACATGGATCGTTCATGGTAGAAACTTGAAGTAGATCGTTATGTAGCAGAAGCTCGGAGTGGGTCGCTTGCGGTAGGAGCTCGGAGTCCGGCTCCCGTAGGAGTCCAGATGAAGTCTTCCTTCAGTTGAAGCCGGGGATGAAGTTCGGCTCCCGTAGGAGTCCGGATGAAGTCCACCTGCAGTTGAAGTCGGGGACGAAGTCCGGCTCCCGTAGGAGTCCGGATGAAGTCTACCTGCTGTAGAAGTCGGGGACGAAGTCCGGCTCCCGTAGGAGTCCGGACGAAGTCTTCCTGCAGTCGGAGTCGGGGATGAGGTCCGGCTCCCGTAGGAGTCCGGATGAAGTCTACCTACAATTGAAGTCGGTGCGAAGTTCGGCTCCCATAGGAGTCTGGATGAAGTCTACCTGCAATTGAAGTTGGGGCGAAGTCCGGCTCCCGTAGGAGTCCAGATGAAGTCTACCTGCTGTAGAAGTCGGGGATGAAGTCCGGCTCCCATAGGAGTCTGGACGAAGTCTTCCTGCAATCGGAGTCGGGGACGAGATCCGGCTCCCATAGGAGTCCGGATGAAGTCTACCTGTAATTGAAGTCGGGGCGAAGTCCGGCTCTCGTAGGAGTCTGGATGAAGTCTACCTGCAATTGAAGTCGGGATGAAATTCGGCTCCCATAGGAGTTCGGATGAAGTCTACCTGCTGTAGAAGTCGGGGACGAAGTCCGGCTCCCATAGGAGTCCAGACGAAGTCTTCCTGCAGTCGGAGTCGGGGATGATGTCCGGCTCCCGTAGGAGTCCGGATGAAGTCTACCTGCAATTGAAGTCGGGGCGAAGTCTGGCTCTCGTAGGAGTTTGGAGTTTACCTGCAATTGAAGTCGGGGCGAAGTCCAGCTCCCGTAAGAGTCTGGATGGAGTCTTCCTGCAGCCGGAGTCGGGGACGAGGTCTAGCTCCCGTAAGAGTCCGGTGTCTACCTGCAATTGAAGTCAGGGCGAAGTCCTACTCCCGTAGGAGTCCGGACGAAGTCTATCTGCAGTCGAAGTCGGGGGTGAAGTCCGGCTCCCGTAGGAGTCCGGGTGCAGTCTAGAAGGTGGTCGATCATCGTGGAAACCTGGGTGAAGTCCGTCCGTCGCGAAGAATCCGGTCGACGCTGGTGGGGGCTTATCTGTCGGCAAAACTTGGGAGTGTTGCGGAGGCTCGGCCACCAGAGAGGTTCGGAGAGATGTTGCCGAAGGTCGGAAGTCGGTAGATTCCCTGGAGGGTCACTCCTGTCATGAACTTCGGCTGGAGGGTATTTTATACCCAACAGTAGTCCCCCTACTTCCGAGTTCGAGTACAGAGAAATTTTCACAGTCGAAGTTGCTCCCTTGAATCCCGTGCACGATCGCCCTCAGATATTCCGGCATTTAATGCACGCGTGCTGGAGTCTTTTCAAATCGGGGCGATCTGAAGGGACCTTTCAGAATTTTTGTTGGTGCGTTGGCCCAGGTACGGCGCAGTAATGGCTCTGTCAGCTGTCAGCCACTTTTAGCCGCCTGCGGTGGCGAGTGGGACACGTGGTGAGTGTTGGTCGGCCTGGGGAGATCCGCGATCATTATAGCACCGGATCCCAGGGTCTATTTAAACCCGCCTTTCCGCCTTCAGGAGTCTCATTCTGCCTGAGAGTTCTGTCGGTGTCTGCCTTCTCTCTGAGAGCTCCGACCCTCTTTGGCGTCCACCTTGGCCCTAAGCGTTCTTCGAGTCATCCTTGTCCTCGCCCCTCTGCATCCTTCGGAGCGATCTAGGTTAGTCCCGAAACTTTCATTTCTCTTCTTGCCATCTAGGTGTCCTTTCTCTCCATTTTTCTTCTGCCGTATTCTTCTGGTTTGATCCTCCGCAAACCTTTCGCCTCTTGTCCCGCCTGATTTCTCCAGGATTTTTAGAGCCTTTGTTTGAAATATTTTCTGGCACTTCCGCCTCTAGTGATTCCTGGAGTTCATCCGCCTCAGCCCCCCAGAACCCCCACACTGTAGACGAACCCACATCTAGGGCTGGGCCTCGCCCGATTTTTGTGCTGGGTGCCATTCTTTGTTCTCTGACTTCGGATGAACTTCTATTCCAGCACGCGCGCATTAAATGCTGGAATATCTGAGGGTGATCATGCACGGGATTCAAGGGGGAAACTTCGGTTGTGAAAATTTCTTTGTACTTCATTCATTCGAAACTCGAACTCGGAAGTAGGGGGATTACTGTTGGATATAAAATACCCCCCAGTCGAAGTTCGTGACAGGAGTGACCCTCCGGGGATTCTACCGACTTCCGACCTTCGACGACATCTCTTCGAACCTCTCTGGCGGCCGAGCCTCCGCAACACTCCCAAATTTTGTCGACGGATAAGCCCCGACCAGCGTCGACCAAATTATTCACGACGGACAGACTCCACCCAAGTTTCCACGATGATCGACCACCTTCTAGACTGCACTCAGACTCCTACGGGAGCCGAACTTCGCCCCCGACTTCGACTATAGGTAGACTTCGTCCGGACTCCTACGGGAGCCGAACTTCGCCTCGACTTCAATTGCAGGTAGACTCTGGACTCTTACGGGAGTCGGACCTCGTCCCCGACTCCGACTGCAGGAAGACTCCATCCGAACTCCTACGGGAGCCAGACTTCGCCCCGACTTCAATTGCAGGTAGACTCCGGACTCCTACGGGAGCCGGACTTCACCCCCACTTCAATTGTAGGTAGACTTCATCCGGACTCCTACGGGAGCCGGACCTCATCCCCGACTCCGACTGCAGGTAGACTTCGTTTGGACTCCTACAGGAGCCGGACTTCGTCCCCGACTTCTACAGCAGGTAGACTTCATCCAGACTCCTACGGGAGCCGGACTTCGCCCCGACTTCAATTGCAGGTAGATTTCATCCAGACTCCTACGGGAGCCGGACTTCGCCCTGACTTCAATTGCAGGTAGACTTCATCCGAACTCCTATGGGAGCCGGACCTAGTCCCCGACTCCGGCTGCAGGAAGACTTCATCCGGACTCCTACGGGAGTCGGACTTCATCCCCGACTTCTACAGCAGATAGACTTCATCCGGACTCCTACGGAAGCTGGACTTCGCCCCGACTTCAATTGCAGGTAGACTTCATTCGGACTCCTACGGGAGCCGGACTTCACCCCGACTTCAATTGCAGGTAGACTTCATCCGGACTCCTACGGGAGCCGGATCTCGTCCCCGACTCTGGCTGCAGGAAGACTTCTTCCGGACTCCTATGGGAGCCGAACTTCATCCCCGACTTCTACAGCAGGTAGACTTCATCCGGACTCCTACGGGAGCCGGACTTCGTCCCTAACTTCAACTGCAGGTGGACTTCATCCGGACTCCTACGGGAGCCGGACTTCATCCCCGGCTTCAACTGAAGGAAGACTTCATCTGGACTCCTACGGGAGCCAGACTCCGAGCTCCTACCGCAAGCGACCCACTCCGAGCTTCCACTACATAACGATCTACTTCAAGTTTCTACCATGAACGGTCCGTGCCGGATTCCCACCGTAGGCCTTCGTTCGAGCTTCCGTTGCGGATGAACCTCCCCAGCACCGTCCAACATCCACCGTCGGTCTGCCCTCTGTCGAAGTTTGCGAGAAACCGGACTGCGTCTGCAGAAAGCCTCTGACTGAACTCCTAGGACGAGTAATCCTCGCCTGCCGCCTTAGCGCCCAAGGCACCCAACAGGATTTGCAGCGTCCGAGCTCCTTTCAGATGGACAGCTACCTCTCTCCGCCAGATACCTCAATCAAACTTCGGTCAACAGGCCTGGACCCCTGGCAGGCCACAGTAACGGCCACGACTCTGCTCCACTTCCTGCGACGGATCCCGTGCGGCTCTATTATCCCCTGGCAGGCCATCGTAACGGCCACGACTCTGCTCCACTTCCTGCGATGGATCCCGCACGGCTTCATTACTCCCTGGCAGGCCACGATAATGGCCACTACTCTGCGCCACTTCTTGCGACGGATACCGCGTGGCTCCTCTACCCTCTGACAAGTCACGACAATGGATGCCGCTTCACTCTCCGCAACAGACTTCACGTGGCAGATCGTAGTGATGGCCACGATTTCACTCCACTACGTTTCATTACAAATTCCTCCTGGCCCCGAACGACCCACTGCCAGACGGTTACAAACGTCGCTATCATCTATTGCACCCTCCGTCTATAAAAAGGAGATCCCAGATACATTATTCTCTAAGCTCTCATTTTCTATCTAAAAACTCTGCTAAAATTTTCGTTCGAGCACTCCATTCTTATTGAGGTAGAGAACTGACTTGAGCGTCGGAGGGTCTTGCCGGAGCAACCCCAACTCCGATTTAGACTTCTTTTGCAGGTCCCGACGGCGACCGCGACTTCCTCGACTCCAGCTTCTCCGACGCAGGCAGATTTTTGCACCAACAGTATGGATTTGTGTATTTGATGTATCGAAACTCTGAAGTCTTTGAAAAGTTTATAGAGTTCGGACATGAAGTAGAAAAATAGATCGAAAAATCTATAAAGGTTCTTCGATCAGATCGAGAAAGAAAATACCTCAATAAAGAATTTTGGGCCTATCTAAAGGATAATGGCATAGTCTCATAGTGGACACCTCCAAGGATGCTTCAACTTAACAGGGTATCAGAAAGGAGAAATTAGATCCTATTAGATATGGTTCGATCCATGATGAGCTTCACAGACCTTCTTGTCTTTCTTTGAAAATATGTATTACTTTCTATGATTCATATTTTGAATCGGATTTCCTCTAAATCCATTCCTACTATATCATATGAGTTATGGCATGGTAAAAAATCAACTCTTGATTACCTCAAGATTTGGAGATGTCCGATCCATGTTAAGTAACAGCAGGCGGATATGTTAGAGGCTAGGTCCTTCAAGACTCACATTATAGGGTATCTTAAGGAAACCATGGATACTATTACTATCTTTCTAAGGATCACAATGTGATTGTGAGCTGTCATGCTGTCTTCTTGAAAAAAGAGTTTATCCAAGATGAATGTAGTAGGAGGAAGATTGAGCTCGAAGAGAAAGTCTTTGAAGAGCATCGAGTCTAAAAACTCAAATCCAGCAATGAGCCAGTAGATGTGATACCTTCTCCACCTCATAGATCAAGTAGGGTCTCCTATCCTCCTAAAAGATATTTAGGTATTCTTACAGAGGATTTAGAGGAAGTATTCTTTATAAGAGATAGGGACATTAGGAATGATCCCAAGATCTATGATGAGGTAATATTAGATATAGACTCCGAGAAATGGATGGAAGTAATGAAGTCAGAAATTGACTCCATGCATTCCAACCAAATTTGATCCTTAATAGATCCACCTGAAAGTATTGTACTTATTAAGTGTAAATAGATTTATAAAAAAAAAATTAGATAGGATGGTAAGATAGAGACCTATAAGGTAAGGTTAGTTGCAAAAGGTTATAGTCAACGCGAAGGCATTGACTATCATGAAACTTTTTCATCTGTAGCCATGTTGAAATCTATCCATACTCTGCTTGCCATTGTAGCCTTTCATAATTATGAAATTTGACAGATGGATGTAAAAACTATCTTCCTAAATGGATATCTTGAGGAAGATATTTATATAGAGTGATCTTTGGGTTCATATCCAGTGATAGTGATCACAAGATCTGTAAGCTGCGAAGGTCCATATATAGACTCAAGCAAACATCTCGGAGTTGAAACACTTGCTTTATTGATGTGATCAAAATGTTTGATTTCATAAAAAATGAAGAGTTGTGTATGTATAAAAAGATCAGTGGCAGTGCTATTACATTCCTCATATTATACGTGGATAACATTTTCTTGATTGAGAATGATATTTTCATTCTGACATCAGTTAAAGTATGGTTATCAAAAGAGTTTGCCATGAAAGATCTAGGAGAAGCTTCCTATATTTTTGGTATAAAGATTTATAGAGATAGATCTAAGAGTATGATAGAACTCTCACAGCAAATGTACATAGAGAGGTGCTGAAGAGGTTCAGCATGGAAAACTCCAAGAGAGATCTCCTATCCCTTAAACATGACATTCATCTCTCCAAGAAGATGTGTCCCGACACACCTGAAGAGATCCAGCGCATGAGCAAGATCCCTTATGCTTCGACAATAGGGAGTCTCATGTATACCATGTTATATACACGTCCTGATATAACCTTTGCCATGAGTGTCACGAGCAGATATCAGATGAATCCAGATGAAGAATATTGGATTGCTGTTAAAAACATCCTTAAGTACTTGAGAAAGATTAAGGATTTGTTGTTGGTCTTTGACGGAGGATCGGAGCTGAAAGTCGAGGGATACACCAATTCAGATTCATGATTGATGTCGATGATAGAAAATCTACATCAGGGTATATTTTTTTATATAATGGTGGTGCAGTTAGCTAGAAGAATTTCAAGAAGTCGATCAATGTAGATTCGATCATGGAAGCTAAGTACATCACCATCTCTGATGCTGCTAAGGAAGCCTTTTGGTTCAAAAAATTTATTGTGAAGCTGGATGTGATGCCATCAGATGCCATTACACTACACTATGACAACAACGGTGCCATAGCCCTTGCTAAGGAGTTCAAGTCTCACCAGAAGTCCAAACATATAGAGCGGTGGTTTCATATCATATGCGAATACCTCGAAAAAAAATTTATCGAGGTGCAAAGAGTTGACTCCATGCTAAATGTGACAGACCTGCTTACCAAACCTCTGAGCTAGTAGAAGATCGAAGCTCACCTTGAGAAAATGAGTCTTAGGTATATGGCCAATTGACTTTAGGTCAAGTGAGTTTTGTTAGATTTGTGCCTAAGAAGCCAATTATTGGCTGACAGATTTTATAATTTCAGAATTTAATCTTTTACTTATAATTTTTTTATTATCAATAAAGAATTTTTTCATTCTAATTATGTTTATGTGTCCATGATTTGTTTTAAAAATTAACAAAGATAATTTTTGTATGTTCTCAAAGTATTGAGAATTTGAGATATACATTAATTAGTGGTTAATTTCTAAATGCTCCTGATCAAAAGATCATCACAGAGGACAATGATCAATCTATTTAAGATAGATGCACAGTTCACCTCTCTTATGGGCAGATGAGTCTCGGGTTTCAGTATAGGGACACTGGGGTGAGGGTGTGGATGGTTGTTAGAGAACAATTTGCACTGAGCATGACCAACATGAGAAACCACATAGATATCTACTCACTCATCTATGATCTTCTCGATACTGCAGTGGTGTGATTGATCTTTTGATCTGTGGTGTCATTGGCTATTCGCAGTGAGGCTACTAAGTTTTATTGCATATTTTCTTGATTCCTAGCCATTTGGATTCTTGTTATGTATGTTGGCTTCAGTAGATTTAGATTTGTTGTTTGGAGTAGGATGCACCTAGATAGAATCTATCGACCTTGATAGAAAAGAAGGAAGTCCTATGCGATTTGCGAGACTGAGTTGAAAAAGTTTTTGGCCAAAGCAAGTGTGAATACTGAAAATTTTTTTTCACGAGATTCACAAATGAACTCGAGTCGAGCCAATCTTGCATATGACTAACAATGGGGTTTGACAAATTTTTCATGACCTCTGTCAAGTCGGGACTCATGATAGAAGGACTGAATTATACGATAACTACACCTAGAAATCATACTTTCATTCTACTGGATTATCACTACATACTGTTAGGTGTTACTGATGGATTGTGAGACTTATCGGATATTATCTTAATGATCGATGATCCTCGAAGTGTAGAATTGAAAATATTCCAATCAATCGTAAAGAGTTTCGATGATATTATGATGGAGATCACAATATATCCACTACCAGATAGAATGAAACATATGGGGTCACACATTAAGGGATTTAATATTGAATTTGCCAATTGGGCTTATGAAGTTCTAATTGAATTAGGATTTATTGAAATCCTATTAGGTTTAAGAGAACTATGCTAGTACATGGTTAATCCTAATTTTTTTCGAAACTTTGATTGGATCAAGTTCATTACCTTGAACCTAATCTAAATCTATTTAGATTTAGTTGGATGCCTAATTGTGAGCCCAAGAGGATTGAATCAAGTCAATGAGTTGGCTAAATTATCTTCTCATAGTGTGTGTGGAATCATTGAGAAGAAGGGTGGCGCCTTCCTACCTTTTTGGCGGGATCAAGGGGTGCCAACCCCTTGGATAATGGTAGAGGGGGCCGCCCCCTCTTGTGGTAGGGTATGGAAGGGGGAAGAGAGAGAGAGAGGCTATGCCCCCTCTCTTCTGCAAGAAAATCCTCAGGGGGCACCAAGTGTTGGCGCCCCATCTACCTGCCCTATATTGTAAGGGGGGCCCACATAGATTGCCTTATCTGATTGGGGTGCCCCATGTGCTTACCAAAAGGGATTAATGTCCTATCAATTAAGTCTGATTTTAATAAAAAAAATTAAATTAAAAAGATAGAAATTCATATGAGATAAGGATGTGCCTTTTTAAGTCAATTGGCTCTTGATTTGAATCAGAGAAAGGTCTATATAAAGGGAAGGTCTCCTAGAGTTTTAAAAGTTAGTGGTTTTTAATTTGAAATCAGATCTCTCTCCCTCTCTCCCTCCTCCATGCCACACCCTCTCTCCCTCTTCTCTTTCCACACCCAAGGATTGGGTGTCCATTCTTCTACACGCCAAGAGTTGAGGAGGATTTCTTCTACAACGAGGAATGAAGAGAAAAAGGTTGCAGTTCAAGAGTTGAGTTTGCAGTCAAAATCCAAGAGTTGATCAAGATTCTAAAGGGCTAAGATCCAACTTGGAGAAGAAGGATCTACTATGATAAGAAGGATTCAAGGTTGATCCCGATGGATATCTGTAGAGGTCAGATATGTGTGCGGTTCGAGGATCTTCGAATCTGAGATCATCAGTTGTGATAAATTTCTACCCGTGCAAAGATATTGAGATTTGATCTCACCTTTATTTTATTTTTCAGATTATATGCATGTCTATACTTCTGAGCTTGGGTAGGATTAGATAAGATCTAATGCATGTAGGGTTAAAAGATTTTATCCGATTATCTTTTCATTGTGATTGAAAAGTTTTTGAAATCTATACATGTATCTTATCCAATTTTCTAACAGTAGTATCAGAGCCACTGATTTTTAAAGATATATAATCTATTTTTTTATCTTAGATTTAAAAGTTTTGGTGATTTAAAATTGATCTTGTGCTGGTATAAGATTGTCCCAGTATAGGGTTTACCTTCTATATTGAAAAAGTTGTCCCAGCATAAGATTGATCGAGTTTCAAAATTATTTTTCAAGTAATTAAATTAATCTTTTAGATCTAAAATTAACATTTGTGATATGTCTTATTTTATGTTTAGATCTGAAATTACAATGATTAAAAGTTCACATCAAATTGGTATAAGGTTGTCCTGGTATAGGGTTTATCCCCTATATTTAAAAGATTGTCCTAGTTTGATGCGAACTAATTTTTTAAAATATATTTTTAAAATATTTTAATTATTATTTTAGATCTAATTATAATATGTATTTGATATATATTTTTTTAGTTTTAGATCTAAAATTTGATGTATATGTGATGCATATTTTAGTTTAGATCTGAAACTACATATATATGATATATGACATTATGTTTATATCTGAAACTATTTTAAGATCATAAGTCACTAATGCATGCAATGAAACATAATCTAAAAATTATTTTTAGATATGAAATTATGTTATTGTATGTGGGTATGGGTTGAACAAATTAGGTCTAATAATCAAACTACAATTAAGATCAAATTGATTAGATTAGGCTAAAATTCATTGTTGATTTTGAGCAGTTGATTGAATCTAATCAATAGTAAATTAGGATTAGATCAAAGGGGCTCAAAATTGAGTTTAATTGCAGTTGGTTGCATTGATTCACATTTTGGTGTGAGTTGATTGACTCAAGATCAAATTTGGCTCAGTGGTTCGGATCCATTTTAATAGGTTAAACTGATCAATTCTAATCAATCAATTTGGTGTCTAAGATAAGTATTTGGATGGTGGTTATTTAATTGATTTCATTGTTGGACCTGGCTAATTTTGATTGGTGTTTAAGAAAATCAATGGGGGGACCTCCACTCATCTTAACTTACTTGGCCATTTTGGAAGATTTAGTTTCGTGCTAGGTTACTTGTTGACTCGAGTTCACCCATGCCGACTAGGCTGGTTAGACATGTTGATGTGTTGATTTGAATTTGATCAGTCAGATATCAAATGTATTGATTTAAAAAAGATTTAAATCTAAATTTTTTTATAAAATATTAAATCTAGAGGTCTTCCATCATTGTAGAGATGCGGGTGCCTTTCTAGCGTTAATCGTTCTCGACTGGTTACAGTAGTTCAGTTGTATCAAGAAGGTACGATCACTCTATTAATATTTGATGTCCTATGGTAGAGATGGGATTGGACCAAATAACTATTTAATGAGGGTCCCAATGACGGCTTTACATCCACAGGTGAACGATGGGTCTGACTTAACTAAGAAATATACCAATAACTATTACATGAGGTCACAGAACTTAGAGATCAAGCCTACTACATCTTGCTTACTAAAGCAATAGACAAAGTATTGTCCACTCATTAGTCTGTACTCATCAATAACTGTTAGATGAGTTATATATAGAGTAATAAAATCACAGTACCCACTTGAAATCGATCGCATATAGATTTCTATTTCTCCACTCGAGGAGTATGAGAGATTCGAGAAAATAATAAGAGCCTTTATTTGTTTTTAAATTTTTAAAATAAATATTTTTATAAGTATAAATATCTAACTAGAAACTGTTCTCTCTATAGATAACCATGTCAAGTTTCAACCCCTTAGCCCATATCCTCGATATCAATATGTTGATCGGTACGAACTATAAAGACTGGCTCTGAAATTTGAGAATCATCTCAGTTCTGAGAAACTTACCCATATCCTTGACTAAGATGTGCCTGTTTTACTAGTTCATTCTCAATTCTCAAGATTTTCATTCAGAAAGGCAATTTCACATCCCATTCTCGGAGTCGATGTCAACATCGCCTCATTGTAGATTTTGGGATTATCTCTATATTCCCTATCTTCCATGAGAAATATTTTTTCTACATCCTCTGTAAGCATACCTAAGTACCTTTAGAGAGGATGGGAGATCCTATTAGATTTTTAAGGTGGAAGAGTTACTACATATACTGGCTTATTATGAATAGGTTCTATAGGTCCTATGACTTGTTCCTTTTTAGAGACTCTTTTTGAGCTCAACTTTCTTTTTACTGCTTCATATTGAATTACCTATTTTTCAAGAAGATAGCATGACTGTTCACAATCACATTATGATCTTCTGAGAAGAGATAGTGGTATCTCAAATCCTTTAGGATACTATATGAAATGAGCTCTCATAGACCTATCCTCTAATATGTCCGCTTACTATCACTTGGCACGGGCCGGACATCTCCAAATCTTGAGATGATCAAGATTAGATTTCTTACCATGCCATATCTCATATAGTTTGATAGTAACAAATTTAGAGAGAACCCTATTTGTTGGTGCAAAAATCCACTTGCGCCGGAGAAGCTGGAGTCGAGGGAGTCGCGGTCACCGTCGGGACCTGCAAAAGAAGTCTAAATCGGAGGTGGGGTTGCTCCGACAAGACCCTCCGACGCTCAACTCAGTTCTCTGCCTCAACAAGAATGGAGTGCTCAAATGGAAATTTTAGCAGAGTTTCTAGGTAAAGATGAGAGCTTATAGAATAACGTATCTGGGGTTCTCCTTTTATAGACGGAAGGGGCAACAAATTGATAGCGACGCCTGTAACTGTCTGGCCGTGGGCCGCCCAAAGTCAAGAGAAATTTATTACGGAGGGTAGTGGAGTGGGATCGTGGCTATCGCTGTGGCTCGCCATGTGGAATCAGTTACGGAGAGTGGAGCGGCGTCCGCTATCGTGACTCGTCGGAGAGTGGTGGAATCGCACAGAATTCGCCGCAGGGAGTGGAGCAGAATCGTGGCCGTTAATACGGCCTGCCAGGGAGTAATGGAGCTGCGTAGGGTCTGCCGCAGGGAGTGGAGCAGTGTTGTCCGTTATTGTGGCCTGCCAGGGGGTCCAGACTTGTCGGCCGAAGTTCGGTTGGAGTCGGTAGCGAGGTCCGGTACCCATAGGAGTTTGGGCGAGGTCTTCCCGCAGTCGGAATAGAAGATGGAGTCTGGCTTCTGTAGAAGTCCGGGTGGAGTCTACTTGCGGTTGAAGTCGTGGATGGAGCCTGGCTCCCGTAGGAGTCTGGACGGAGTCTTCCTGTAATTAAAGTCAGGTGCGAAGTCTGGCTCCCGTAGGAGTTCGGACGGAGCTTACCAGTGGTTGAAGTTGGTGACGGAGCCCGACTCCCGTAGGAGTCCGGGTGGAGTCTTCCTCCAATTAAAGTCAGGTGCGAAGTCCGGCTCCCATAGGAGTCCGGACGGAGCTTACCAGCAGTTGAAGTTGGTGATGGAGCCCGGCTCCCGTAGGAGTCCGGGTGGAGTCTTTCTGCAATTAAAGTCAGGTACGAAGTCTGACTCCCGTAGGAGTACGGACGGAGCTTACCAGTAGTTGATGTTGGTGACGGAGCCCGGCTCCCGTAGGAGTCCGGGCGGAGTCCTCCTTGCGGTTGGAGTCGTGGACGGAGCCCGACTCCCGTAGGAGTCCGGGCGGAGTCTTCCTGCAATTAAAGTCAGGTGCGAAGTCCAGCTCTCGTAGGAGTCCGGACGGAGCTTACCAGCAGTTGAAGTTGGTGATGGAGCCCGGCTCCCATAGGAGTCCGGGCGGAGTCCTCCTTGCGGTTGGAGTCGTGGACGGAGCCTGGCTCTCGTAGGAGTCCGGGTGGAGTCTTCCTGCAATTAAAGTCAGGTGCGAAGTCCGGCTCCCATAGGAGTCCAGACGGAGCTTACCAGCAGTTGAAGTTGGTGACGGAGCCCAGCTTCCGTAGGAGTCCGGGTGGAGTCCTCCTTGCGGTTGGAGTCGTGGACGGAGCCCGACTCCTGTAGGAGTTCGGGCGGAGTCTTCCTGCAATTAAAGTCAGGTGCGAAGTTTGGCTCCCGTAGGAGTCCAGACGGAGCTTACCAGCAGTTGAAGTTGGTGACGGAGCCCGACTCCCGTAGGAGTCCGGACGGAGTCCTCCTTGCGGTTGGAGTCGTGGGCGGAGCTCGGCTCCCGTAGGAGTCCGAGCGGAGCGATGGGAGTTCACCAACAGTAGTAGAAAGTCAGAAGAGACATGCGAGGGTCAATCCCGCCGAGAACTTCGGCCGAGGGTATTTTATACCCAACACTATTCAATAGGTATATTCCAAAAAAAAAGCATATCCCAAAAAAAACAAGATAAATCGGTGAAATTCATTATGGACTGATCCATATCACATACAGTCTTAATCCTCCTCTTAAATCCCCTTTGAGATGAGATATACTTGAAGGGATCGACTATAAAACTATACCATTTTCATGAGATAATTGAAAAATTTTTTACTTTGACATTGCATCGTCGATCTGATCGAAGTACCTTTAGAATTTTTTCGGTATGCTTCTCTACTTTATATCTGAATTCTTTGAACCTTTCAAAAGCTATAGATTTGTATCTCATACACATATCCATACCATGACTGATCATCGATAAAGGTAATAAAGTATAGACAACCTCTCTTGACTGGTGTATCAAATTGGCCACACACTTCAAATGTGTACTAGAGTAAGTATATCAGTGGTTCTTTTCTCTTGTCCCACAAGGGCAGCTTGGTTATTTTTCCTCGAAGAGGTGATACACAGATTAGATATGACTAAGTAGTTAATGAGCCCAAAAGCCCATGTTTCTTCAGTCTGTTTATTGTTTCTTCTCCTATATGACCTAGCCTAAGGTGCCACATATACTTCAGGATTATTTCAACTTTGGATCTCTCAGACCCAATGATATCACTGCTTGCTCAAATAAGTTCACAGATGCATCACTATGTAAATAATAGAGACTGTCTCCAAGAATTAAATCTAGACAGTAGTCGTAGAGGATAGGTACCCACGACCACAGTAGTAATTTTTGCCCTATTGCCGACTCGAAAGATTACTTTACCTTCCCTCACCCCTCTACCTTTCCTAAGACCCTTCAATGAAGTGCATAAATAGGTACTAGAGTCTAATACTCAACTGAAAGAAGAGAAAATCATAAGATCAGTTTTGAGCAATTCTAACATGCCTTCTTAAAGTGTATTCTTATTTTTTTAGGCTCTCCAGGTATGTATCCCTTAAACTTCTCAAGGTCCCTATGACAGTTACCAACATATTGACCAATCCAGATAAGGTGCTATAATGGTTATTCATATGGTAGTTTACCATAAACTGTCCATATAAATCAAGAAGGGATCGCAGGATCAAATCTACTAGCAATTTTTTGTGCATAGTCATATCAAGCTTCTTAATATCCTTGATCATGTCAAACATTGATCATGAATAGACTGCCCATCATGCATCTTATGTGCTATACGACTTTGATCACCTCACAACACTTGTAGATGAACCAGTATATTCTTGATAGTTTATATGTTCTTGTGCGCATGTTGGAGTTTATCTGACATAGACGTCAATATAAAATACCTACCTTTATTGTCATTGTCCATCCACTTATCAAGTATAGCTCGTTGACTTTAGATTGGACGAGCTGGTAACACAAAGATATCTTGATTGAGAATATGGTTTAATTTTCTAAAAACTAGGAACGGTTCTTAGATTTCTGAACTAGTCTATGCAATTAGTTTTGGTTAAACGAT
Organism: Elaeis guineensis; assembly: GCF_000442705.2. Taxonomy (NCBI): domain Eukaryota; kingdom Viridiplantae; phylum Streptophyta; class Magnoliopsida; order Arecales; family Arecaceae; genus Elaeis; species Elaeis guineensis. Next base: position 119,260,614 of record NC_026000.2, on the reverse strand, counting down.
TGATATCTAAGATTCGAGTTAGAGGATTGGAAGGTGACACAATAAATCGCAAAGAGTAAAGATTCTAGTAAGTGTTTGTACTTGATTTTAAATTTGTTCTAAAAATTTTTAGAAGCAAATAGACTCCCACTATTTTTTCAGATCTCTCATACTTTTCAGATAGAGAAATAAAAATCCTAACATGATAACTAAATTTCTAGTGGGTGCTGCAGTCCTACCAATGCCATGCATCTTATCTAACAGTTATTGATCGCACGTACATCGATGCATAGATAACTCTTTATCCAGATACTTCTCTATGCATGTTACAGCGACTTGATTCCTAAGTCATGTGGGCTCACCTAACAGTTATTGACCACACTCTTTAATTAAGTCTGACCCACCATTCGCAAGCAAGTATAAAGCCATCATTGGGTCTCTCATCTAATAGTTATTGGGCTCAATCTCATCTTTATCTCGGAGCAACTCTTTGCTAATAGAGTGGTTGCATATTCTTGATGTAACTGAACTACTGTGATCAATCGAGAATAATTAATGTCGGTAGTACGTTCGCACATCTACAATGGTGGAAGATCACTAGATTTAATATTTATGAGAAGATTTATTTCAAGTCTCTTCTAATCAGTCATCACCATGATTAGTCTTTTTGACATGGGCTAAACCAAACTACCAAGCAATCTTATTTAAGACATAATCTATCAAGTTGGCCAGATAAATAAAGATGAGTGGGAGGCTCTCTCTTGACAATTCAAGAATCCTAATTAAATAACCATTATCTAGCCCTTGTCTTAGATACTAATTGATCAATTGGTTTCAAATAGATTAGCTTAGGTGATTGAGGCTCGAGCTACTGAGTCGAATTAGATCTTTGGATCAATTGATTAAATAAATAGATTTTAATTGATCCGATCAATTACAACTATTAGTTTGATCGTGAGTACTCTTGATCTAATTTTAATCAACTCTTAAATGAATTCGATCAACCGCTTAAATCGATTAAATTCTATTAAGTTCAATTCAATTACTCTAGGTGTAACAAATTACAAAACCTAATTTAATCTACCTATGATCAATCTCTTATGCACAAACATAAATTTTAAATCTTAAATCTAAATTTTTAGATCTAAATTATTTATATAAAAAATAAGTTTTGGATCTCAAAATAATTTTTAGATCATTCATACAATCATATATCACATATATGAATTAAATTCTGATCATAGAAACTAAATATAGATCTAAACATACTTTCATATATCATATATACGAATAAAAAATAGATCTTGAAACTCTTTTCAAATCTGAACAATCATATATATATCATATATATGAAAAAAAATTAGATCTAAAATTTTATTTTAATCAAAAATTTTCAATATCATTATAGAACAACCATACAGCATAACAAGTTATGTCAGGACAACCTTATATCAAAACGATATCAAAATTTTTTAAATCTAAAATTTTTTTCTATAAATTTTAAATCTAAATTTTAAAATTTAGATCTAAATATGTTATGATATCGAAACTAGTTTTCAAATTTTAAATCTATGAAATAATTTCATATCTAAGCTATTACTCATATATCTTATATATGATAAATAATTAGATCTAAAAATTAAATTTTTAGATCTAAATTAGCAATCACATATCTCATACATGATTTGAAATTAGATTTAAAATTATTCAATATTGATGTAGGATAATCTTTTCAACATAAGAGGCAAATTCTTTGTTAAGACAATCTTGTTTCATATCAATATCGAACAAATCATGATATATCAGATCTAAAAATATTCATACATCTTATATATGAATAAAAATTAGATTTAAAATTTTAAAAATATTTTTTAAAATATCCAACATCAATATAGATTAATCTTTTCAATATAAGAGGTAAACCTTATGTCAGGACAACCTTATATCATCTTGATATTAGATCTATATTAGATTAATTTTAGATCTGATTTAAAAATCAGATCTCATCTTATTCTCATGCATATAAACCCATGGCTCTGATATCACTATTGCATTTTGGTATTTTGCATGCAGATTTCAAAATAATTTTGAATTTAAGCAGCGAAAGTCAAGATTAAAACATTTTTAATTCTACACATGCATAGATCAAAATCTTATACCTATTGATCTAGTTCATATAATGATAAATAAGATATAAAGTATCTGATTTCAGAGATTAAAAATTTATTTATGATTGAATTACATACCTGAATTGTAGAACTTCTTCTAAAATTTAGATCTATAGATGTCTTCAGATTCTGATGAAGCCGTGCATGTGCCCGACCTCTACGGATATCCATACAAGGCCTGATCTGATCAGAAGCTCTATGTTCTCTCCAAGATGCTAGCTTTCTTGTAGAGAATACTTTCTTGATGGTTGAATAGGATCTCCTTCAATCTCCAAGATAATCTCAAGAAGAAAGAAGATAAAGTGTAGGAGGAAGAAGAAAACTAGAAGAGAGGAAATCCTTTTGCATTTTTTTCTCTCTCTAAAGCTCACGCCCTAAGCTAATCCATGCCCAATTGCTCATGCCCCAGGTGGGTTTTTAGATGCACTCCCACGTCCATAAGCCTCCTTATTTATAGATGGGTTCCAAGGATTTCAAAGAGTTAAGAGTTTGGCAAGATTTGTTAAGATGAAACCCAATCAAACTGGGAGTCCTGTTTTGATCCAATCAAAATTAGATCAAATCAGATTTGATCTCAACTAAAAATGGACATAAGAGAGGTGGTATAGATGTGCTTGGGCTGGTCCAATCATATTCCAAATCAGATTTGGCATTGGGCTTATGTAGTGCAAAAAGAGAGGTAGCACCAAGGAGAAATCTTAGTCTAATTAGGATTCATTTATTTACTGATTTAAATTCAATTTAAATCTAATTTAATCCTAAATTTAAGATTAGTTAGCAACCAAATTAAATTAATTTTTAGTCTAATTAGAAACTCAATTAAATTTAGATTAAATCCTAATCTAATTAGAAAATTGATTCAATCATGTCCTAATCAAAGTAGAAATTATTCTTCTTATGTAATTAGATTATCTCATAAGCTAATTAGGCTTGATTTAATCAAATTCAAACTAATCTAAATTGAATCTAATTCAATTAGATTTGATTTGAATCTCATAGCTCAATCGGATTGAGTCAGATAGCAATCTAATTACTAATTGATCCTTCTATAATTTACTAATATTTAGTGAATCTTTTAATTATAACTTTTGTATTGGATTAACCATCTATCACATTGATAATTAAATCCTATTGCGATTCATAATCGTAACTCAACCATCTGATCAGTCAGAAATTTTTATTATGTATGACTTCATAAATTCTATTATATCTGGTAGTGAGATATATTGTGATCCCTATTATAATATTATTAAAATTTTTTTCAATGGGTTAGAACACTTCTAACTCACATTCATTAGTGATTATTGATCCAGAATGATCCTAGTGAGCTCTCATAATCCATTAGTATCATCTAGTAGTATGTAGTGATAATCCAACAGAATAAAAATAATGAACCTCTAAGTGTAGTTATCGTATGATTCGGTCCCTCTATCATAAGTTCCGACCAAATGACAGGTCATAGATAAATCATCAAACTTTAACATCGATCATATAATATATTCAATTAGCTGGAGTCCAATTATGATTTTCATAAAAATTTTTTCAACAATCACACTGCTATGGTCATAGACTGAAGGACTCAGCCTCTTAAATTCTATAGGACTACTTCCTTATGCTAAGATCGATAGATCCCATCTAGATGCTAATCCTACTTTCATAGTGGATCAATTGCCACCACCATCTACTATAAGGACTCATAAATTAATATTTTTATGTAGTCAAACTCTAGCAGCCTCACTGTGAGCAGCTGTGGCACCATAGGTCAAAGGACTATTTACACAACTGCAGCATCGAGAAAGTCACTAACGACTGAGCAGATATTCATGTGACTTTTCATGTTAGTTATGCTCAGTACTAATTATTCTCTAACAATCATCTGCACTCTCACTCTAGTGTCCCTACTCTGTAGACTTGAGACTCATCTATCCAAAGAAAGCAATCAACGCACCAGTCTATCTAGATCAATCACCGTCTCTATGATGATCCTACGATTGCATGTAATTTAGGAGTTAACTACCAATGATACATACCTCAAATTTTCAACTCTTTAAGAATATGTATCGTTATCTTATTAATCTCTTAGATGATTCATAGACACATACAACACGAATGAAAATAAAAACTGTCCGTCAAGTACAAAATCATATCCTAGTAATATGATATGCATCAATCAAGATTGTCTTCTAGAGCATACATCTAACAGAGTGGATAGAGATTTCTACAAGATTGGGGTTTGTTAGAGCATGTGTACTACTAAATGTCACTTTGGATGTTTGTCCAGGTGCCAGGATGAAAGTGAACGAGGCAGTCATTTGGCCAAGAATTCATTTATGAAGACTTATTAGAAGTCTGTTAAATTTATGATCGGATCACTATAGAACATGAGGTGTGTGGCTGCTCCAAACTAACAGAGGACTAGAGGTCTAAACTATTGTATGGACCTTGGATAAGGGCTTTGAAGACACCTCTAGCCAATCCAACCATTGGTGGCTTTAGGAGATCTTCAACACCACCATCGCAGGGACGACAAGCTTCTAGACCATGAATATAGTAAAAGAGGCCATCCAAGGGATCGTTTCCAACTAATTTTAAATCACCAAAGCATTCAATGGTAAAGAAATTGGGGGTCTAGATTTGCACCGATAATGAGTGAAGCTGTGGAAGGTAATATTCAATCGATGGATATCAGTTCCTCTTTTTCATAATCAAAAGTTATTATGCTTAAAGAAAGATTAGAAAATTGTGATACAAGAAAGCAACTGATACTATATTCCCTAGCATAGGGTCATGTTTGGAGTAAAAGAGGTTTGGCGACCAATTAGGGTAGGGTTATGGGCTAGAAAGCACTATAAAAAGAGGAATCCAAATAGAAGGTTGAAACCCAAGAGACATATTCATTAGAACAGCAACCTCAACTAGTTGGTAATGGATTAAGCATTCGTAGTGCTTATATCTCATAATTAAAGCATATATTGCTTGCCTACGCTCCAGAGAAGGATAGTATTAGTTTTTTGCGATATAATGTTGCTAGAACTAGATCTTCAAGTGAAGGAGCACAAGGTTGTCTTTCTAAATAACCTAAGGCTCATGAGATTAAGAATATAAGGGTAACTATCTTATCATCATGTTCCTTATGAAAATACTAGTTTGAAAATGTAGGGGCGCCACAAAGACCCCTTTTGTAAATTATACAAAAATCTTGATAAGGCTGTGGAGCCCAAACATATGTTGTTTTCTTAAAACAAGATTATTGGAAGGGTCAATAAGTCATGTTCAAAGGATGTTGGCTCTACACGGGGGGTGTATATGATTCCTGCTAAGGATCTTTCTAGTGGAATTGTTGTCACTTGGAGGCATGCTTAGGGATAGGTTGAGTTTACACTCTAATAGGCAGATAGCTTTTAGAGTAATTACTCCCTCTTCTGTCCCAATATGATTGTTAGGTGTGGTTTATGCTAGCATGTATGCCATGGAGTGCAGATAGTTGTAGAATTAGTTGACTATAGATAGTATATTAGGGTTATCATTACTACCGATAGAAAATTTTGATTGTATCATGAATGGTAAAGATGAAAAAGGAGGTAAAACTTTTCATGTTGATAGAGAAATTAGAGAGCTTTGTAAATTTCTAAGATATATCAATCCTCTTGATATGGGGTATTAAGTCCAACTTATCCTTAGTGTAATAATAAAACGAGGGCAACAAAGTTTGGAAGAGGTTGGACCAAGCTTTTGTTTTTGATGATTGACTTGATTTATTCCCAAAGTCAAAGGTCCAACATTTGACCAAATTTACTTTTGATCATTGTCCTCTGCTATTATTGATAATTGATAAAAGAGTGAAGGGACATGTACCTTTTTAGTATGAAAAGATGTGGATTTATTATGAAGGCATTCAACAAAAGATTACCAAGGCCTGACATTGTCAAGGAAATTATTCTCCTGGGATTAAGTTAACCAAATAGTTGCAAGACACAAAGGAAACACTTAACATATGGAAGTGATCACTTGGCAACATCTTTAGAAGAGGGCCGATACCAAATGATGCTATCTATAGACTTCAATTGAAGGAGGCACAATAAGGGAGACTTACAATGCAAGAACACATGAATCTTCCGTCAATGCTTCATCAAAATTATAAGAATTTGTATCTTTCGAAAGTATTTTGAAGATAGAAATCTAGGCTTTCATGGATTAAAGATAGTGAAACTAATACTAAGTTTTTCATTGATCAATTATCCTTATGAGATGGAAAATAGAATCATCCAAATTCTTGACCCTAATGGCTCACAAGTAGAGGATGAGGAGGGCATGAGGAGAATTCTATTCGCTCCTTATCAGTAATATTGGCCACTCCAAATTGATGTGGAGGATGCTGAATTACCATCAGTTCCGATTACTCTGATAACAAAACTAAATGAATCTCTTATAAGAGTAGCAATAGAGGATGAGATTAAAGAAACTGTTAGGGACATGCATCCAGATGAAGCATCAGGGTCAGATGGTTTTCAAGATTTTTCTTTTAGAAAATTTTCCACATTATTCATCAAGAGGTTACAACTATAATCACATATATCTTCAAACATGCCAGTATGCTAAGTTGTTAGAAGAAGACTTTATTACTTTAATACCAAAGAAAAATAGTTCGGCAAAAGTGAACATCTATAGATACATTAGTTTGTGTAATATTATTTATAAAATGGTAGCTAATATCATGGTCAATTGGTTGAAGCCTATCCTCCTCTCATTAGTTTTGATTGAGCAAGGAGCTTTTGTTCTTGGTTAAAATATAGTTGGACATAATTTATTAGGCTAGTAGATCATGTTGAAAAATATGTCCCAAAAGTCAATCGTCAACCTGTTGACGGTTGAGCAACCTTGTATTGTAATTGATTTGTTAATAAATAAAATATATTTTTGGCATTTTCATCATCAGTTTTCATCTTCTAATGAACTCCGTTGTTTTGATGAAGTCCTTAGGACTATTTAAGTTTGATAAAGAGAGAATTTATCGATTAATCCTTAAAACTGTTCACGATCAAACGATAGGCTGTTAATAAAGATGACAGCTTCTATCAAGCATAGGTCACTGTAGGCCATATGGGTTGGTTGTTCTCTTAACCAAGGAGTGTGAAGATACTGGTATGGCATACAGGTGAGATGTAAGGATACATCATCATTGAACGTGATCAATTTTAAAGTATTCTACTATCGAGAATATCTCTGATGGGATATAGGTATAAGTATCCCTTAGACCTGAGATCATCTCAGTGACTTGCAAGCAACTCACTATGCTTTGATACTGGACTAATTGAATTTCTAATTTAGTGATGAAAGGCTTCTGGGCACAGTCAAGTACTTGCGAAGTCAGAGTGTGATCAAAATGAGATTGACCACTCCAAGAGTTGGAGAAGAATGAGTCGCTATATTTCAATTTAGCAAAATCTTGATTCGGATAATCCATCAGATGGATCTGATATTTTAAAATACAATATGGACAACCTGATTAGAGTTGACAGATGAACTCTGAGATGTCCTATGAGCATTTTGGTCAAAGAGATGAATTATATGGAAACTATATCTGCATGGGTTTAAGGATGTTGTTCTATATATTCGACCTATCCGGCCGTCGGATACCATTGCTAGATGGTCACTTCGATTGGTACAGAAATTTATTTATATGCTATCGACTTATATTCGAACCTATGAGGTCACACACATTAGAGTTCACGATCCGATCGGATGGTTGATCAACGATTAAGAATCATTCTAGGGTTAAATGATCAATACGATTGACATTTAACCTAGTGCAAGTGTTGCAGAAGGATCGATTAGCAATTTGATTATTAATTAGCTTAATTTGATTAAACCAATGGGCTGAGATTAAGTATAATTGAATATAATTTAATTATATTTGGTTTGGGCTTAATTGGATCAAGTCCAATTGGTTTATTGGATAAGCCAAGTGCAAAAAAAACTAGTCCTAGTTCAATTAGGACTTGGATCAACCTAATTTCTAATTTGATTAAAAAATTAAATTAAATTTAAATCTAATTTAATCTGATTAAATTAGATTTTTAATTGGGTTAAGATCTATTTTAATTAGATTGATTTGGTTTTGGTTTGATTTAGTTTAAGAAACCAAATTTGAATAAGTCATAGATTGAATCTTAGTAAGACTAGGATTCTACCTTGCGCCACCTTAGCCCTCCATACCCACTCTCTCTTATTTTGTGCGACAAAACCTTCTCTCCCAGGCCTTCACGCATGCCCAAAGCTTTTCGCTCTTTCTCTCTTACATGGAATGTGGTTGTAGACCAAGTCAAATTAGGAATTAGTTTGGATTTCAAATTCTATGAGATAGAATTTTAGGAAACCAAAATTCTTTCCTTATGGCACTGATTTTACCCAGATTTTTTTTAGAATTTTTGTATCTTTTATGGCACATATTGTGTGCCCTTTGCTGGTGGTCCATGTCAGAAAAAGAAGGAGGGGGTGCCCAAGAGTTGGGCACCACTTGTCTTGCCCTGTTTGGATTTTTCTTGACTAGGTATTTGACCTAGACAAGGATTCTTCATATCTCTTTACTTGAGATGAATTTTTTTTTGAGATTTTCATAGATTACAGAGCATTGAGAGACCTTTGGGTGTGTGAAAATCAAGAAGAAAGGGTGTTGGGGCGTGGAGATATAATAGACACAAAACTAGGTGTCTAGGTGAGAGCAAAGAGAAGAAGAAGAGGGTCTTCTTCTAGGATTGCTGAGTTCACCTCTTTTCTTCCTCCATCTATTAGTTTTCTGAGAGTATCTCACATCTAAAACTCTTTCTCCTACTTCTCATCTTTGGAAGAGTTCAAATAAAGAAGAAGGAGGCATCTGATCGGCCATCGAAGAAAGATCAACACAGTACTAGCATACTGTGCTGATTTTCTAGACCAGGACTTCTGATCGTGATTCGTGGGCTCGTGTGGATGACTTCTAGAGGTCGGATGCATGTGCGGCTCGCAACATCATCCTCAAGCCCGGATCAGCAAAGTTAGAACATCTAACTTGCAAGGTAATAAATCTGATCTATTATATTTTACATACATTAGATGTAGTATAGAAACATGTTGATATGATCAACATGTAGTTCTTGCTCTTTATATTTTAATTTTTGATTTAATACCATGTAATAATCATGTAATAGGATCTTAGATCTAGGGATTTTCTAGTTTTATAAGATAAATTTTGATTTATTTTAGTCTTCCACTGCCTGATCTTGAAAAAGTTTCAAGATCTAATCCTGAAACCCTAGATCTGGTTCCCTCAGATCATACATCCTCTGATGAGGGCCCCATAATCAAGAAGTTTGATGGTTATTAAAATTGATATAGAACATACTTGTGACAGAGTGCATTGGCCATTCTCTTTAAGATGCTACAACATTATAAGTTTTATTCTAAATTCAATAGATGGGTGTAAATATATGCAACTAAATTTTAATTTGCTTTGCTAGTCAACAGAACATCAACTAATTGGTTTCATCTAATCAGGGGCTTGAGATAAGGGTATCCATTATCTTCTTATTTATTCATCCTTTACTCTAAAATCTTCTCCAAGCCACTCAAGTTAGCAGTGCAACATTAATTCTTAAGAGCCTATAAACCGAATAGAAGGGGTCCTTTGCTTTTTTTTTTTTTTTTTTTTTTTTTTATAAATGATATTTTGTTAACAAAAAGAGCAACTATGAGGGATAGTATCTATCTTAAAGCTATACTTGACACTTACTATGCTTTTTGGTCTAAGCACTCAATACAGCTAAGTCCTATATCACCTTTAGCCCAACCAAGCCACGAGCACTGAAAAAAATCATATGCACAGTTCTATGATGTCTGAAAAAAGGAGGAACTTGTGATATCTAGGAGTGCTTGTATCAGGCAAGCCAATAGTAGTTTCTGATTTTATCTATCTCATGGACAACTACTATCCGGTTATATTCTCAACTAATATGATAAATCAAATTAATATCATTTTCCTTGTGCAAGGTCTAGTTTGATCAAATGCTAGTGCAATAGCAAGGCAAACCATATTATCATCAAGGACATATATCCAATTCTTGAGCAGCTAGCTGCATCACCTAAAAATATTTCTTTTAGATAGGTATGATTAGATGTCCCAATGAGGGCAAAATATTTTGGTGGAGGTAACTTTGGTGAAGGATATAGTGTAAGAATTGTTTGATAGGTGAAATATCATTCTATTGGATCACAAGTTCTGTGACTTGTGTACTATTGAGGTAGAAGATTTTGCCATCATGTCATTGTTGGCTATACATTTGTGGTAGCTTGTTGAAGGCAGTTTGCTGTCATGCTAGAGGTTAGCCTTAATCCTACTTCTTTGCCAGAATTGGAGCATCTTATTTCTAATACCCAGGTAGAGAAATGATTAACAAACCTTATGGTATATTTGGCATGGCTCCTCTAAAATGTCTCACAATGAAAGGATATTTCAATATAACCCTATGACTCCTGCTAAACTGGTTAGAAAAATTATGCACATGCTACCACAATATACTCAACACTAGCAACTACCTCAGTCTGGGAGCTTGTCATGGCACTGGGGAGCTAATTTTTCACCTCAAGGACCCAATGGGTTAGTCAAACTCATTTGTTTGCTTCCCCCTTCAAATGGAGTTCTCAAACTAAATTTTGATGTCTCTATATCTTCATCTAAAACAATTGCTGCTTATATTATTCACAATCACTAGGGGGCAACTGTTGAGAGCTGGAGATAAATTATCGTCACATTTTTCAGTGCCTTTTGTTGAAATGGTGGGTACTTGGGTGGAATTTAAAGTGGCTGTATTTGAGTTGCATGCACAACAAACTAGATGGAGGGAGATTTACCAACAATAATATAATGGCTTTCTAAATCTATTATGCTTAGTCGGAATTTACATCCTTAATTATAGGACATGATGGCTTAGAAGAATACATTTCAAACTTTGCGGGTTTTCATGCATATAGAGAGGCTAATCGAGCTGCAACTTACTTAACAAATAAAGCTCGGATTGCTGACTTTATCATTCAATCTGCTGACCAAGTTTATCCAGAGTTTGCAGCTATTTTAAGTATAAATACTTCTAGGGTTACCTTGGAATGATGATGATGTTGAAAAAGAGCATATATCTTTATGATTAATGCCGTAGAGGTGAAATAGAGATCCTTGACTTTCTAGATTAGTTTTGTTACCTTGAGGCAAGTTGAAATATTGGGAGGACCTTATTCGTGCTTTTCACCTAATTAGCTCTAAGTTCATAATTGAAGATATTTATATTCTATCAAGTTACTTGCATAATCTCTTATATCTTGCTAAAAGAAATGTAAAAAGTTTTTAAAGGTGCTTGTTGCTAATATTGTCTAACATAGTTGTTAGAGGATATTCAAGTCTACTGAAGGATTCTCAAAGATACCCTGGTCTATTATGATTTACCAACTTACCTATCTAGAGAATTTAGAATGGACTATAAAATATAATTGGATGTATTTATATCTTATAGTTGTTGTTTGGTTTGTCATATTTTTTAGATTTTTAGCTATGTAGCTCCATATTGTATCCCAAAAAAAAAAAGAGAGAGTAATGTTATGCTCTATTTCTATACATGTTCAGGTACTTGCTTGAAATGGCAGGATAAGATTGATGCAATTCATAGGATTTGGGGCATTCACGGATGCAACTTTGCATGCTAGCATTAGCTTTGATGGATAATTGATGGGATACTATATTGGTAATGTTTTGACATGCCTAGCATTTTTATAACAAAAATCTCAACTTATTTTTTTCATAGCCAAAAGAGTATATGAAATCATAGAAGAAAGTTATTGATGTCTCGTTACAACCTTCTTGTATTCGATTAAATTAGTCCGTAAACTTTACGAAATTGCAATGAACTAAACTTTGGAAAACATGCAAAATAAAAAAAACAAGGTGACCAACTAAAAACTTTTCCATATGATATATCACTAGCGGTATGTTGGAAGAATTCTCTACCACTCCCTTGGCAATCGATACACTTGAAGACTGTATGTGATAATTTTTAGATCCATCTAAATAGCTTGAGCAATCCAATGCGGAAAAGGTAGGACCAAGTGTGGTTATGGGTGAAATTAGTATGGATAGTGTCTATCTGGATCTATTTTTATATCCAAATCAATCCGGATATAGACATACATTGGAGGATTCGACTAATATCTATATCTATATATCTGTATCCGTATCTATATTTATTAAAAAAAATGAATATGAATACAGATGGATATTTGATCCGTACCCGAATATCCGAATTTATATATAATTTTATATAGTATTTATTAATTTTTAAGATAAATATACAATCATATAAATATGTTATTAACTTGTTATTATCTATTTAGTAAAATCTTTGATTTTGTAGTTATAAAGTTAAATTATCTAAGTAATATCTATAATTATACCATACTTCTAATATCCGAATTGTATCCATATCTATTTAAAATAAAAATATATATAAATTTTTTGCATCCAAATAATACTATATCTGCATTTATATTTGTCAGACAAAATCAATATGGATATGGATATGGATATGCCGGTATTCGATCTGGTATCAACCCAAAGTGTAGTCTTTGTACCTTAAAGTTTGATTGGACCTCAAAGGTAGAAAAGCTTGAATTTTCCATCATAGGCCTAGACATGAAAAATCTGCAAAAGAGAAAAAAAAAGAATACAAAAGATCCACTGTGAACTCTTTGTGGAATGTTATGGTCTTAATAGAGGATCAACAAAATAAATAATTATAATAAATTAAGAGAATGATTCTTATTCTCATAATTATTAAAAAAATACAAATACATGACAAGGATTTGATTCTATTGATGCCTTACATTATTATTGTATTAGAGCTTCTTATCAAAAAAAAAATGTAGAGCTTCATAAAGAAGTTTTGCATTTTTACATATCAATGATTACATTAAGAGTAGATTATTGAAAAAACACAAAGAAGTTTCTGATTTTCAATCAAGCTACCAAGAAAAAGTTCTAGTTGGATTGGTGCACTTAGTGCAAGATATAGTGAGATTATGGTATAGGAAACCAACCAGTGATAGGTGAGATAGAGCTTTTTTATATTTTTAAATTTTTTATCAAAATAATATTAATTTTAAAAAATTATCAAAATAATATCTTTTCAAAATTATTTATCAAAATATTATCCAAAATAAAGTCATCCTATGATAGGACGACTTTTTATGCTGACTCATCAGTTTTACCATCAGTTGAAGAACACGTGGCCGACAATATAAGTCGTCATACCATAGGGCACCTATATGGGTCGCCCTATCATAGGGCGACTCTATAAGTCATCCTATCGTAGGATGACTTTAAAACATCCTTCTACCACTGGCATAGCGGCCATTTGGCATGGATCGACCCATAGGTCAGCCTTTGTTGTGCTACAAACCAAAATAAAAAGTTTATTTTCATAGGTACAGCAAAAGTCGACCCACGGGTCGCCCTCCGGCACAAGGTTCATCTCTTTTTGCATGTCAGCATTAAAACATCCGTGCCAATGTGCCATCCAAAATGGGACGATCTAGTGGTCACCCCTTCATATCCAAAATTGATTTTTTCTTAATTTTGACTTCTGAAATTTTCAAAAAATATTGTTTGCATCTCCAACTTGATGAATTTACAATATTGACCTTCTCCAAGCGTCTTTATCTATTAAAATTTTTGACTTTTCTGAGACATAAATTTAAATTTCTTTAACCTTGATTATAATTAACATGGTAGGATATCTTAGAAAAGATGGATAATCCTAAACTCCAACCATATAACCTGTATCAAGCTTAACAATTAACTTTTTGTGCAACCAACAAAAATTCTAACACATGCATTCAGATTAAAAAAAAATTATAACATTAATTTCAAAATAATGTAATCCAATAGTTGATCATTACAAAGTTTGTTAGTAAAAAAAAATATGTACATGTATTACAACTATCGAGAGGCATATATATGAAGATACTGGGGCCTTGTCTACATTTGCCTCTTATGAATGCATGTCATCTCTAGTTGCTATCGTGATAGCTTAGGTACGATATCGATCGATGGGAAAAAAGGTGCTGGCATACTCGACTTATCAATATGTGCCCGATGTCTGTCTCAGAAAACTCTTAATCGACCTCTGCCTCTAGCCCTCCCATGCTAATCGACGTGCTGCTCATTGGGTCAGTACGACGTGTCTTCCAACTCGCTCATCCTGATATAGATACATTATCTACGAAAAGATCAAAGTCAGAGAATCCAGGATATGAGATGTACTAGGCATATGATGAGGTACTCGGATCATCCATCGATGGTGCAGTGTGAAGTTGTTTATGCTCAGAGATGACTCGCATAGTATTGATAAGACTGTCTATAACATCGACAAGTACTCTATCCTTACTGAAGAAAAAATTTTGTTCGATCAGATTGGATGTCAGGAAGAAAGAACAAATTATAATTTAAAAAGTTTCATAACTCTTATGAAAGTTATCTCGATGCACAGTGGAAAGATGATCGAGGTTAATTGATTCTTAAAGATCATTGTTTCGCGAGATCCAGATGTCCAGACCATCTATTTTGCTTGCACACCAAGCAATATAAGAGAGAGGGATGAAGATCTTCTTCTAAAGGGAAGGATGAGAGAGCTTTGAGATTTGATCTCAATGCTTTGATGGAGTCCACATGCCACCACACCAAGGGAGAAGGGATGCCCAAGGGAGAACACACCCAAAGAAGGGGATGCCCAAGAATCACATGCCCTCACCCTTGCTCACCCTAAACTTGTTTGCTTTCATTTCTCTCTTCCTTCTCTACGCCCCTCCTTAAATAAATAAGAGGTCCTAGATCAAATCAAATACTTTTATATATTAGAAAAAGGACTCTCCAAGTTTAAATCAAATCCAAACTCCCTAAACTATAAAAATTCCTAAAGGAAGTAGGAGAGGCACCAACTTGCGCCTGGCACCTCTCTCCTTATGCTGCATGCCTAAAGGGACTCCTTCTCCATCTTGGTCGGCCATTAGGTGAGAGAATATCAAAAAAATATGGTTAAGTACACCAAATCAAGTTTGGTTCAGATTTAGATTCAATTCGAATCCAATTAGAATCCGATTCGAACTAAATTCGAAAAGATTGCTAATCCTAATCTAATTAAGATTTAGGTCCAAATCCAACTTGAATAATTAACTCAATTTAGTCTTAACAAAATCAATCTCAATTAAATTAGGTTTGATCTAACATAACTAGGACTTAAATTCAATCTTTCATATTTTTTTGGATCATAGATTCGATCAAATTCATCTCCGAAATCAAACCTGCCTCTCATGTGCAGTGCTAGTTGGACATATCTGTGTTTAATTTTGTATAATCCAAAACTTAATTCTTAATTAAGTAAATCTTTATGGTCAATCAAATCTCATACTTTCAAATTAAATACATAGATATTAGATCATTTTTTTCTACATCGTTTGACTTTGTGCGTGACTCCATAGATTCGAGCACTAAGTTGGTAGTATAAGAACTCTTTCTATACTAATCGAAGTAACTATCTAGCAATGATATCTAATATTTGGATAGATTGAATATTTATAAAGCAACATTCAAGAACCTCGACATATGATTACCGCATAATTCATCCCTTTAATCCTAATGCTTAGGACTACTTAGGGTTAAATTTGTTAGGAATTGTGTTCTAAAACCAATCGTGTGACGATTGAGTTCATCCTTGTATATGAATTATTGATTATTGAATAATAGTTATTCTAGTATTTTTTATCACAAAGTGACATCTTTTTTGAACTATTGTACTGTGATGAAGTCTCTAGAACTATGCTAGTGTACGATAAAGAAAAAATTTATCATATAGTTCTTAAACAAGTTCGTGACCAAATGATACGTTATTACGGAATGATGATATTTATCGAGTGAAGATTGTTGTGTGCTATATGGGTTGGTTGTCCTCTTAATCAAAGAGTGTGGTGATATTGGTATGGCATACAGGTGAGATTAAGGGTACATCGTTACTGAACAAGTGACTCACCTGCTGAGCGTTCTGCTGTAAAGAGTTGCTTGCAAAACATATGGATATAAATATTCTTCAGATCTGAGATCACCATAGTAACTTGCAAGCAACTCACTGTGCTTTGGTGCCGAACTATCTAAATTTTTAATGCAGTGACGAAAGGCTACTGGGTACAATCAAATACTTATGAAGTCTGTGTATGGATCAAGATGGGATTGACCCCTTCGGATTATTGAAGTTGATGTATCACTGTATTTTAATTTAGTAAAATCTTGATCAGGATAATCCATGAGATAGATTTGAAAGGTTGAAATACAATATGGATGAAGCAATTTTGATTGACAGTTAACCAAAGACCATCCTAGAGTATCCAGAATCAAAAGGATGAATTATGCAGTAACCATAAGTATGGATTCTGAAATATTCTTTGCGATAATTCGATCTATCTAAATATTGAAAATCATTGTTAGATGATATTTCAATTAGTACAGAAATTGGTTCCTGTGCTACCAGCTTAGTGTTTGAACTTATGGAGTTTACACACAAGTCAGACAAAACAGAAAGAAATTGACCTATGTTTATATGTCCAATCTGGAAGTACTTGACTTGATTGAACATATAAGCTAACTTGATTAAGAATTGAGTTATGGGTCAAATGAGATTGAAGAGTTGACTATGTCTAGCTAGCACTACACATGAGGTTCAGATTCAATCTCGGGGATGAATAATTTCTATCTATGATCCATGGAACATATGAAAGATTGAATTTAAGTACTAATTAATTTTTGATTAGATCTAAATTAATTAGACTTAAATAAGTTCAAAATCCAAGTTAGACTTGAAACAAAAGTCTTAAAGAGTTTAAAATTGATAGCCTTTCTAAATTATTTCAAATCGACTTCGAATCAGACTCGAATCGGACCTGTTTTGGATGAGATATAAGTATTCCTACTTGCACTGAAAATACCCACTCATGAAGCATGATCAAAAATTGGTTTGGCACTTATTTGGATCATCTCAAGTGGGTGTGGGAGTGGATGCAAAGTGGATGTCATAAGTGATGGTAATTATATCTCATGTAGGAGTCATTCTTTTATGAGTATTGGACCAATTCAAATCAGATTTGAATAAAGTGTCCTTCTCTCATTGGGTCATAAGAATTATCTATAAGTAGAGAGGGTCTCTACCTATGGATAAAAGAAGAGAATAGAATAGCAAACAAATCAAATTGAGAGAAGAGAAAAAGAGAGAGAGACAGGCGTGTGAAGAGAGAGGTTCTTCATCTTCTACATCTCTCCCTTTGTTGCTGCCTCCTCTCCTTGAGCGTGGATCCTTCTTGGACATCCTACCTGCTGGTGTGAGGTGTCACATCATCACATCTCATCCCTCAATTGATTGTGTATGTGAAGTCAATTGGATTAGAGTTCATCCTGCTTTCCTGCAGCGTCTGACGTACATACGAAGTAGAGAGTCTGCATATCTAGACCTCCACGAAGGTTTATATCAGATAATTTGAGATTTGATCTCTAATTTCATTATGATTTAGGTAAGAATTTGACCTTTAAATAAGTAAAATATTAGAAAAAATTTTTAGATGCAACTTGGACATTCTGGAGGAAAACTGTTTCCTTCCCTTCAACTGGTATCAAAGCAGGCCTGAAATATATGCATAAAATATAATTGAGATTTTTTGTATAATATTAAATCTAATTTAAATCTATTTATATAAAATTTTTGATCTGATTTTGATTGGATTAGAGGTGCCTAATCAATAGTTGATTGAGGTTGTTATAAATCTGTTATAATAGAATTCTGCTGTTACTGAATTTTTGATGAAAAATAATGTGAATTAAAAATTTATTTTAATAAAATTTTAATTTTTTTATTTTTTTATAAAGTGAGAATTATCTCAGATTTAAATTAGATCTATTTCGATGGATATTTAAATATGAATTCTATCATAACCTAGCACTGTGCGAAAACAGATTTTACCAAAAATTAACTTCTTATGCATTCATATTTATATTTAATTATTTTTCTATTTGATATCAAATCTAAAATTAATATTTTATAATTAGTATAAGATAAGTTTTAGATTTGATATGATGTATATGATACATCAAATCTAATTGGATTAAATAAAGAACATAATTGATGAGATCAATGATATGTTCATGACATAAAATAGTTTTGTCAATAATTGCATGTTATTATAATTATATATGAAATTAGATTTCAGATCTTAGTAGTCTAGTACTCAGATTGATGAGATCACCAGACCATCCGATTATAAGAGATTAATCTCTCTTTTGTCAATTCGATGGATTCTCTTATGACGTATAGGGGTGTCATTGTGATCCAGTTTCATAAAAAAAAAAGTGAACAGACTTTTATATATTATTTTGATCATAAATATATTTAGATTAGATCTAAAGTAATTTATGATTCATTATAATAGGATAAAATTCAGTATAAAATTATTTTAGATCTAAATTACATGTTACATGTGATGTAATTGGTATTGATCTAAAAGTTGTCATGATATATGAGATGTATGAATGAAGTTTATGAAAATTTATTTTCATGCATTGAAACATATGGTATGCTTCACTTGAAATCTTTGTAAAATAGTTCTACAAACTGAAATACACGTTTCACACACTTAATTTTGAATTAAGTTTGAATGATCTAGAATTGAGAATTGAAGATCATTAAGATACCACATAATATGATGAGCAAAGGTTAGCATGAATCAGGTCCTTTTAATGGGTTAGACCTAGGGTTAGAAATACATATGGACCAAGTAGAGAAATTAATTAAATCTAATCAAGTATTGAATTAGACTAGGTCAGTATTTTTCTAAATCAATCTCAATAGTTGAAGTTTGATCAAGTCCATGTGTTTGACCCTAATAAATGGACCATGATCATGGCTCCATGGTTGAGCCTAAATCTTCTGGTGTACCAAATCAAAACTAATTAATCATTTGGTGTCTAAGATAAGTTTGGCAGATTCGATCAAGTGATTTTTAATTGAGAGCTATTCACTTAGATGCGTTTACGGTGAGTTAAGGGCAGATTCCTCCCGCTGATCTCACTTTTCTAACCAACATGGTAGATTATATTTTGATTAGGTCACTAGTCGATTGGTACAGACCCATGCCATTAAGGTGAATCAGTATGACTGATTTAGGTGTCTTTAGACCAGCTTGTGTTTAATCCTTTACATGACTTGGTGAAGTCAGTGGAAGGATTTGCAGCTTGCAGATCGACTTCTTCTCTTATTCTCAGATCAATGAAATCAAATCCTCTAAATTATTAGATCCATAAAGTGATAAAGTTATGAGATAACTTGATCATTGCCTCCTATTAAGGTGTGTGATAATGAGTCCAATATTCCAAATAAGCATTGGAGGCACCACACACCTGGTGTCTATTACGTATTGGAATTGTCATTCATCATTTGACCATCATAATGTACCTTCAGATCAATGTTCAGGTTGGCCGAGCCACACTCGGGCCTAGACATCCGTTTGTTGGATGCACTTGATGTGTCATGTTAATGGTTGGACCTAACTAGAATTTTTAATGGAGGTGCCATATGCCTGCTGAAGTGATGTCTGGGGCAAAATCTAATGCTAAAAGTTGTTTGGAGAAACAATTGGTTATGAACCTACCCATGGATGCACTAGGATTAGCCGAGCCACACTCGGGTCTGAATGCAGTCCGTATGAATTCTAGTACCTACTAAGAAATTAATGTAATTCCTCGAGTTGGAGGTAGAGGCTATCACTTCGCAAAAAATAGTGGAAGGACCTTTAGACTAGAGTACATCTCTTCAGGATTAAATAAATAATTCATATTCCAATAGGCTAATATTTTCTCCTTTCAGTTATGGCCAACACACTATCCCTCCATTCATTGTTGGACAGCGACAAGCTCACCGAACCCAACTTCGATAGCTGGTATCGAAAGTTGAAGATTGTGTTGGAGCACGAGAGGATTTTCTATGTCCTGACAGAACAGGCACATGAACAACCTGCAGTCAATGCTCCTCATGCTGTGAGAGACATTTATAAGAAGTGGCTCAATGATAGCATGATTGTGTGTTGCATAATGAGGGCAGCCATGAACAATGAACTTAGTTGTAAGTTCGAGGATGCGTAGCCTGAGAAGATATTTAAATGTTGAATGAGTTCTTCGGTATCCCTGAGGATGCGGAGAGACATAAAACCTCCTGTGCAGTATTCAATACCTGTATGCGAGAAGGAGCTTCGATCATCGATCATGTATTATACATGATTGAGCAGATTGAATGCCTTAGCAAATTTGATTTTCCATTGCATGAACAGTTAGGCAAGGATGCTATTCTCAATTCGCTACCGAAATTCTACCTACCCTTTCTCAGTGATTATAGAATGATGAAATCTGCAGTAAACTACCATGGTTTGCTAGGGTTACTACAGACTTTTAAGAAGGATCACTAGCTTCAAAAATAGTTAGTGAATTTAGTGGGAGGTTCATCTGCAGGGCGTCGATCCTCTAGGAGAGGAAAGAAGAAAAATGTGCAAAAATCCTGTGCCATCGATCCTAAGCAGAGCAAACCATCAAAAGTTGACAAGAGTCAGGCAGAGTACTTCTTCTGTAAGAAGCTGGATCATTGGAAAAGGAATTATCCTGCTTATATAGCCACCCTTGACCCAAACAGATCTAAGAACAAGAGAAAGAGGTAAGTGGTTGCTTCACAAGGTATTTATATAATAACATCTTGTAATTTCTCTGTTTGTGATACTACTACCTGGGTATTAGATATCGGAAGTCCTATTAATATATGCAATTCGTTGTAGGGACTGCAGGTAAATAAAAAATTTCGAGAGAGCGAGCGGTTCCTTAACGTTGGAGATGGAAGCCTTGTTCTAGTTCTGGCTTTGAAAATTTTGTAGCTTGTCTTAGAGTCCAGTAGTGTCATGTTAGATGATTGTCATTATTGTCCCTCCTTTATGATGAATGTCATCTCTGTAGGGCTTTTGACCAAACTTGGTTACAAATTTATAATAAAGAATAATTTTTGTGATATCATTATGAATGATACTATAATTATGCATGGACAATTAAAATATGGCATATACATAATATCACGGTCTGTCAGTGTAATGTACACACCTAGTAAACGTCTCAAAATAGATAATGTCAGCGAATCCTATCTTTGGGATTGTAGGCTTGGTCATGTGAACAAGAATATGATTGACAGGTTGATCAAGAAATATGTTCTTGAGATAGATGATTATGAATCATTGCCTACCTGTGAATCTTGTCTACTTGGTAAGATGACTAAGTCACCTTTTAAAGAAAAAAGTGAAAGGGCCAATGATGTCCTAGGTCTAATACATACTGATGTATGTGGGCCTATGAACATAAGTGTCAGAGGAGGATACTACTACTTCATTATATTTACAGACGACCTATCGAGGTATGGGTATGTCTATCTTATGAAGCATAAGTCAGAATCATTTGAAATGTTCAAACGATTCCATGCTGAAGTAGAGAAACAAACTAGAAAGAGTATTAAGATCCTTCGGTCAGACCAAGGAGGTGAATACCTCACCAGTGAGTTTCTGATATATTTGGAAGGGAATGGGATTCTCTCACAATAGACCTCTCCTGGAATACCACAACATAATGATGTGTCCGAGAGGAGGAATCGAACCTTATTAGATATGGTCCGATCCATGATGGGCTTTTTCAATCTGCTAATATCCTTTTGAGGATATGCTCTAGAGACTGCCTACTATATTTTAAATAAGGTGCCCAGCAAGTCTGTCGATAAAACTCCATATGAGATATGGACTGGACGTAAGCCGGTGCTCTCACATCTTAGGGTTTGGGGGTGTCTAGCTTATGTCAAGCATTTAAAGATAGATAAGCTTGGACCGAAGTCTAATAGATGCTTGTTCATAAGGTACCCAAAAGAAACTAAAGGATACTACTTCTACCTCGCTGTAGAACGAAAGGTGTTTGTCAGCAGTCGGATAGTCTTTTTGGAAAAGGAGTTTCTTGATGAAGGAGCTAATGCCTGTAAAATTAAACTTGATGAAGTTCATAAGGTGGAAAGACCGACACATACAAAATTAAATTTGGTTGGTGAATTGAATCTGGAGCCAGTAGAGGTACCATTAAGAAGATCCGATAGAGTACCGCATCAGCCGGACAGATACTATGATTTTTGGTCTGGAACGGTGATCCTATTGAACTTGATGAGAATGATGATGATCCGATCACCTATATGAAGGCCATGCAAAGGCCCGACTTCCAAAAATGGCTTGAGACCATGAAGTCCAAGATGGAGTCCATGGAGATCAATAGTGTCTGGACACTAGTTGATCCATCCGAAGGGATAAAATTCATAGGGTGTAAATGAATTTTCAAGAGAAAAAGAAGAGCGGACGGGAAGGTAGAGACCTATAAAGCCCGTTTAGTTGCTAAGGGTTATCGTCAGTGTTATGGTATTGACTATGATGAGATATTCTCTCCTGTGGCAATGTTCAAGTCTTTTCGGATTATGCTTGCTGTCGCTGCACACTTAGATTATGAGATCGGACAGATGGATGTCAAAATCGCTTTTCTTAATGGAGAGCTAGAAGAAGAGGTGTATATGACACAACCTGAAGAGTTCACATCTACAGACGAGTCGAAAGTGTGCAAGCTGAAAAGATCAATTTATGGACTTAAGCAGGCATTGAGGAGTTGGAACATACGTTTTGATAAAGTAATCAAAATGTATGGCTTCGTTAGAAATGGAGAAGAGCCTTACGTCTATAAATGGGCTTCCGATTCTATGGTCATTTTTTTTGTGCTGTATGTGGATGACATACTGTTACTAAAAAATGACATCCCCGCTTTACAAAGTGTGAAGCTATGGTTATCATCATAGTTCTCCATGAAGGACTTGGGAGAAACATCCTACATCCTAGAGATGAAGATTTATAGGGATAGATCTAGAAGTTTGCTTGGATTGTCCCAATCCACGTACATTGACACCTTGTTGAAGTGGTTTAACATGGATAATTCTAAGAAAGGCTATCTTTCGATAGGTCATGAAATTACTCTTTCCAAGAAGGATTGTTTGACAACTCCTGAGGAGAGAGAGAGAGTGCATGAGTAGAATACCATATGCTTTGACAGTGGAATCTATCATGTACGCTATGATATGTACGAGGTCGGATGTGGTCTATTCACTAGGGGTAGTGAGTAGGTACCAGTCAGATCCGATGAGAAGCATTGGAAGATTGCAAAAGTAATTCTTAAGTATTTGAGAAATACTAAAGACTAATGGCTATCTATGGAGACTCTGATCTAAAACTTATGACATATACTGATTCTAATTTTCAGTCAGATTGTGATGACAGTAGAAGCGTATCGGGCTACGTATTTACTTTGAATGAAGGAGCTGTTTGCTGAAAAAGTTTCAAGCAACATACTGTGATCGATTCTGTATGCGAAGCAGAATACATTGCTGCATCAGATGCTACAAAGGAGGTGGTATGGTTGCGAAGGTTCATTATCGAGCTGTTTGCTCCAAAGTTTCTCTCCTAAAATTTTTACGCACATCCCACCTTTCTCCTCTTTTTAAAACAACGTCGAACGTGTCTTATCCACGTGAGAAGATAAAGACAAGAGGTTACACATTTGAATTCAAATCAAATTTGAATTCAAACGAAAACCAACTTATCCCTATCCTTTTGGACGTGAGAAGAGAAGGGGCGTGGCTCTTTGTGCATGGAAAATATTTCACGAGAAACCTTTTCTCGTGTAAGTAATGTGGCGCACAAAATGGATAAGGATGAAAGGGCAAGTGATAAGTTATCCATTCAAATTCAAATATGCTTTGAATTTGAATGGCTAACTAATTATTTTATCCATCCATATGGCGCACAAATGAGGGCGTGGGGAAGGGTTTTGCGTGAGAAAAATTTTACGAGAAGTTTCTTCTCGTGAATACAAATGGGTGCAAGGAAGTTGGGTGTCGCAGGGAATTTAAAACAAGGTGGTTTGATTCAAATTGAGCCAACCTAGTTTAAAATAGGTTAAGCACAATTAGACCAGATTAAATCTAACATAATTAGGCTTAATTAGGCTCAATAAAATCCTAATTAAATCAGGAATTAACTAAACCTAACCCCTGATCAAATCAGGGACTAAACCACCTTAGCGATTAGGTCAACATTTAACCTAATCGGGTCAATCCAAACTGAATCCAATTCAATTAGACTTGATCCAAAAATAATTACTCAATCAAATTAAGTTAATTAGTGATTAAATCACTAATTAAACCTCTCATAAATATTGAGTCCAAATTTGATGGGCAATCGGCATCAAAGACCATCGATATGACCGGACGGCCATGGCAACCAACCCAATTAGATTACTTGCTACTTGGATCAAGTATATCTAAATATACCAATTTCAAAATTTAAATTTTAAATTTTAAATTTTAAATTTCAAATTTCAAAATTTAAATTTTAAATTTGAGATTTCAACCAAATTTCAAATTTCAAATTTTCAATCTTTGAATTTTAAATTTTAAATTTTGAATTTCAAATTTCAAATTTCGAATTTCAAATTTCAAATTTGGGATTTCAATCAAATTTCAAATTTCAAATTTTGAATTTCAAATTTCAAATTTTGAATTTCAAATTTGAAACTTCTAACAAATTTTAAATTTCAAATTTCAAATCTTTTTGAATTTTAAATTTTGAATTTCAAATTTAAACTTATAGATTACACCTTAATCTACGCATGCATATGTATATCATATTCTAGAACCATGCTCTGATACCATTTGTAGCAAAATTTAGTGCAGGGGCAAAATGATAATTTTAAAACTTTTTCAAAATTACTATTTTACAGTGAAATTATTAATTAATCTCATTAATTAATACTAATTAACTCTACACTAGGATCTAAATATGATACAACAGCATGCATTTAAATTTGAAATTCAAATTTGAATCAGTAAACGTTTTACAGTACTGTGTTCAGAACACATCACCTTTTTGCGGGTAGTCGATCACCGCAATCTGATCACCGTCGGGGGGCTTTGATCATCACATCACAGTCACACAAATATCTGACCTCTGTGGATCATCCACACGAAGCTCCCGTCTGATCAGCTCCTCACGAATGCTAGTTCGTGATTTCACCCTTTTGATGGCAGATGTTGATTGAACTCCTTCGATCGATGTGTACTGACTTTTTGGATGCTCTGGATCATCTGCACAGTTGCTTGAGAGGCTGATGGATCTCTTCCTGAAATTTGGTGGACTCACGACACTCGTGGTACACCAATCTCACTTCCCGAACCCTAGGTAGAAACCCTAGGGTACACACCAAAAACCCTGCGCCCAATTTTCTCTCTTTTCTTTCTTTTTCTCTCGGAAGGTTTTGGACCTTCACCTTGCGTAGAAGCCTTCCTCACACCCCAAAGTTTTTCTCCTAAAGTTTCTACGCACGTCCCACCTTTCTCCTCTTTTTAAAACAACATCGAACGTGTCTTATCCACGTGAGAGGATAAAGACAAGAGGTTACACATTTGAATTCAAATCAAATTTGAATTCAAACGAAAACCAACTTATCCCTATCCTTTTGGGTGTGAGAAGAGAAGGGGCATGGCTCTTTGTGCGTGAAAAATATTTCATGAGAAACTTTTTCTCGTGTAAGTAATGTGGCACACAAAATGGATAAGGATGAAAGGGCAAGTGATAAGTTATCCATTCAAATTCAAACATGCTTTGAATTTGAATGGCTAACTAATTATTTTATCCATCCATATGGTGCACAAATGAGGGCGTGGGGAAGGGTTTTGCGTGAGAAAAATTTCACGAGAAGTTTCTTCTCGTGAATACAAATGGGTGCAAGGAAGTTGGGTGTCGCAGGGAATTTAAAACAAGGTGGTTTGATTCAAATTGAGCCAACCTAGTTTAAAATAGGTTAAGCACAATTAGACCAGATTAAACCCAACATAATTAGACTTAATTAAACTCAATAAAATCTTAATCAAATCAGGAATTAACTAAACCTAACCCCTGATCAAATCAGGGACTAAACCACCTTAGCGATTAGGTCAACATTTAACCTAATCGGGTCAATCCAAACTGAATCCAATTCAATTGGACTTGATCCAAAAATAATTACTCAATCAAATTGAGTTAATTAGTGATTAAATCACTAATTAAACCTCTCATAAATATTGAGTCCAAATCTGATGGGCAATCAGGCATCAGAGACCATCGATATGAAACCCTGATCAAAGAGTTCAAATTTCAAATTCAAAATTTGAAATTCAAAATTTTGACCCCGGTACTCAAAATGTGTGGAACTCATGATTAGAGAATCCTAATTCTCAATCATAGAGTTCCAAATAGATAAGACTCATAATCAGCCATCAGATCAGAAAGGAATCTCTAATGTGTGTGACCCCACAGGTTCGAACCTAAACCGGTAGCACAGGAACCAATTCCTGTACTAATCGAAGTGACCATCTAGCAATGGTACCCGATGACTGGATAAGTTGAATAATCGCAATCGTAATATTCAGAACCTACATGAATATGGTTACCATATAATTCATCCCTGTTGACCCCTGTGTTTAGGATGACTCAAGGTTAAACTGTCAACCCTGATGATATCATCCGAATCGTGCTCAACTCAATTAGTCCTGTGACTCCTCACTAGGACTACCCTGGTCAAGATTTTGCTAAATTAAAACACGATTGTACACAGCTCCTAAACTGGAGTGGTCAATCCCATCTTGACACACGCACCGACAAGTCAAGTACTTGACTACACCCAGCAACCTTCCGTCACTGAATTAAAAATTCAGGTAGTCCAGTGCCTAAGTGCAGTGAGTTGCTTGCAAGTCACCGTAGCGGTCTCAGGTCGGAGGGACATTTATATCCATATCCCATCAAAGCAAATCTTGACAGCAGAAATAGCTCCGGAGTTGTTCACGTTCAGTGCAGATGTACCATTACATCTCACCTGTATGCCATACCAGTGTCTCCACACTCTTTGGTTATGAGGACAACCAACCCATATGGCACACAACGACCTATGCTCGATAAACGTTGTCGTCCTTGGTAACAACGTATCATTTGATCGCGAACATGTTTAAGGACTAAGCGACAAATCCTCCTTTATTGAGTCTAAATAGTCCTAAGGACTTCACCACAACACAGGAGTTCATTAGAAGATGAAACATTTGTGATGAAAAAAATACCAAAATAACTTTTATTTATTTATAATTCATGTACTAATACAAAAAGGAGCACAACCGTCAACAGACTGACGATTGGCTTTGGGACACTATTCCTAACAATGTCGAGCTTCAGAAGATCGATGAAAAAGAGAACCTAGCCGACCCCTTCACTAAAGCTCTCAGTATCAAAGAGTTCGATGACTTCAAATGGAAGATGGGTATAAGATACTGTCTCGATTGGTTTTAGCTCAAGTGAAAGTTATTGAGAGTTGTGTCCTAAAATCAATCATGTGACGATTGAGTTCATCCTTGTATATGAATTATTGATTATTGAATAATAGTTATTCTGATATTTTTCATCATAAAGTGACATCTTTCTTCAACTCTTGTACTGTGATGAAGTCTCTAGAACTATGCTAGTGTACGATGATGTATTCGATATTCGACGATGATGTATTCCTACATCTTATTTGTATGCCATATCAGTGTCTCCATACTCTTTGGTTAAGAGGATAACCAACCCATATGGCACATAATGACCTATATTTGATAAACATTATTATTCTTATTAATAACGTATCATTCTGTTACAAACAAGTTTAAGAACTATTCAATAAATTTTTTTTTATCAATTATATTATAGTTTTAAGAACTTCATCATAACATAAGAGTTCAAAGAAAGATGCACTTTTATGATGAATTTGCCAAAAGAACTTTTATTCATTAATAATTTATAGTGTCTATATACATGTACTGGGATAATCCAAGCATCTTTTTAGATCTATCCCTATAGATCTTCATCCCTAGGATGTAGGATGCTTCACTCAAGTCCTTTATAGAGAACTGCGATGACAACCAAATTTTTATTCTCTGTAGTGCGGAGATGTCATTCCCGATTAAGAGAATATCATCCACGGACAAGGCAAGAAATACCACAACTAGACCATTTGCCCATTTATAAATGGAGGGTTCTTCTCCGTTCTTAACGAAGCCATACATTTTGATCATCTTATCAAAATGCATGTTCCAACTTTGAGAAGCTTGCTTCAATCCATAAATAGATCTCTGAAGCTTGCACACTTTGGACTCATCTGTGGATGTAAACCCCTCAGGTTGTATCATATACATCTCTTCGGTCAGCTTTTCATTCAGAAAAGCTGTCTTTACATCCATATGCCAGATCTCATAATCCAGATGGACAGCTATTGCAAGCATTATCCGAATAGATTTGAACATTGTCACAGGAGAGAATATCTCGTCATAGTCAATACCATAACGTTGACGATATCCCTTGGCAACCAAACAGGCTTTATAGGTCTCCACTTTTTCGTCTGCGCCCCTCTTACTTTTGAAGACCCATTTACATCCAATGGGTTTAACCCCTTCAGGTGGGTCAATCAATGTTCATACATCGTTGACCTTCATAGACTCCATTTTGGATTGTATGGCTTCAAGCCATTTCTCAGAATCAGGTCTCTGCATTGCATCCATATAGGTGATCGGATCCTCATCGTTTTCATTGAGTTCGATGGGATCACCGTCTCGGATCAAGAAACCATAGTATCTGTTTGGCTGACGCGGTACTCTATCGGATCATCTTAATGATGCAGATACATTGGGCTCCGAATCTGATCTAATCAAATCCGACTCAGGTTTAGCTATTGGTGTCGGTCCTTTTACCTGTTGAACTTCATCAAGTTCAAACCTTAGAGGCAACGATTCCTTCACCAAGGAACTCATTTTCTAAAAAGATTGCCTTAAGACTGACGAACATCTTTTGTTCATTAGCATGTTAGAAAAAATATCTTTTGGTCTCTTTGGGGTACCCTATGAATGTATATTTGTCAGATCTAGATCCAAGTTTATCGTAACTAACCGTTTGACATAGGTCGGGCACCCCCAGACCCTAAGGTGTGAAAGTGCTGGCTTACGTCCTGTCCATATCTCATATGGAGTCTTAATTACAGACTTACTTGAAACCCTATTTAACAGATAACAGGCCGATTCGAGTGCATATCCCCAGAAAGATATCGACAAGCTGGCAAAACCCATCATGGATCAGACCATGTCTAATAGAGTCCGATTTCTTCTTTCAGACACACCATTATGCTGTGGTGTTCCTGAAGGAGTTCATTGGGAGAGAATCTCATTCTCTCCTAGATATGTGAGAAACTCACCAGAAAGGTATTCTCTTCCTCGGTCAGACTGAAGAGTTTTAATACTCTTCTCAGTTTATTTTTCTACTTCATTTCAAAATCGTTTGAACATTTCAAATGAATCCTACTTATGTTTCATCAGATAGACATATCCATATCTGGATTGATCATCCATGAAAGTGATGAAGTAAAAATATCCATTTCTAGCACTTGTGCTCATGGGCTCGCATACATCAGTATGTACTAGGCCCAAGAGCTCAGTAGCTCTCTCATCTTTTTTAGTAAAAGATGACTTGATCATTTTACCAAGAAGACAGGATTCATAGATTGGAAGTGATTCACAATCACTGACTTCGAGGATTTCCTCTTGAGTCAACCTATTTATCCTGTTCTTGTTTATATGACCTAGCCTACAGTGCCATAAGTAAATATCTGATACATTATCTAATCTAGGGTGCTTGCCAGTGGAATAGACTACATTAACATGTTGTGATAACATATACACACCATTGTTCAAATGTCCACAAAAAATAGTAACACCATTCATAATGATATTACGAACTTATTTTTTTATTGAAATTTCATAATCATTTTTGGACAGAAGGCCTACAGAAATGACATTTAAAAAGAAACTGGGACAAAAATAACAATCATTAAGAACAACGGTATGGGACTCAAATACAAGTTTCAAGATTCCTAATGCTAGAACTGGAACTGATCTTCTATCTCTAATGTTCAGGAACCTCTCGCCTTGCTCGAATCTCCTACTAACTTGCAACCCCTGCAATGAATTGCAAATATGGTAAGAGCTATCGGTATCCAATATCCAGTCAGTTATATCACAAATAGAGAAATTGTAAGGAGTTATCATATAAATACCTTGCCCAGCAATAGCTTGCTTCTTTCTCTGCCTGTTCGGATCCAGAGAGGCAATGTACTGAGGATAGTTCCTCTTCCAATGCTCCCGCTCTTGCAAAAAAAGCATTCAGTTTGATTCTTATCGAGCTTGATCTTTCTGGTCTGATCTTGTACTGATGTCCCAGCCTGAACTTGCATCTTCTTCACTTTCTTCTTCTCGTTCTTCTTCCCTTTCTCAAAGGATCGAGAATCAGAAGACGAACCTCCCACTAAGTTCACCGACTCCTTGTGGAGTTGATGATCCTTCTCAAAGTTCTGAAGTAACCCCAGTAACCCATGGTAGTTTACTTCAGGCTTTGTCATTCTATAATGAGTAAGGAATGGGAGATAAGACTTGACAAGCGAGTTCAGTATTGCATCTTTTCCAAGCTGCTCATGCAAGGAAAAGCCGAGCTTGCTCAAATGCTTCATCAGCTCGATCATGTACAATACATGATCAGTGATAGAGACACCATCCCGTATTTTGGCATTGAAGATGGCACAACTAGTCTTGTGCCTCTCCACATCATCGGGTGTGCCAAAGGCATCCTCCAACACTTGAAGCATGTCCTTTGGCTGAGCTGTCTCAAATCTACGACTGAACTTGTTGCTCATGGCAGCCGGCATGATGCAGTGCACCATGGTCTGATCACTGAGCCACTTCTGATAAGTGTCTCTGACTGTTCCACGTGCATTGGCAGCTGGCTTCTCAGGTGTAGGATCCGTTATCACATATAGGATCCGTTCATGCTCCAGGACTATCTTTAACTTTCGGTACCAGCTACCGAAGTTGGATCCCACCAAATTATCATTGTCCAACAATGATCGGAGCGATAGAAAAGTGGTCATATCTGTACAAAAAAAAATCATAACCTAATTAGTAATTGATTTATTAAACCTAAAGATTTGAACTTTAATCAAAAGGTTTCTCCCACTAATTTATTCGAATTGGTAGCCTCTACCTCCAATTCGAAGAATTATCCTAATTTCTTAGTGGGTACTAGAATCCACTTAGACTACACACAAGTCCAACTTTGGTTAGCCAACCCATATACATCTAAGGGTAGGTTCATAATCAATTATTTTTTTAAATAATTTCTAGTAATTTTAATTTTGTCCCAATCCCTAATCAGTAGGCTTTGGCCTCCACTGAAAAGATCTGGTTAGGTCCAACCATTAACATGACCATACTTGATCCATCT
The DNA here is from genome assembly GCF_000442705.2 of Elaeis guineensis. NCBI lineage: Eukaryota > Viridiplantae > Streptophyta > Magnoliopsida > Arecales > Arecaceae > Elaeis > Elaeis guineensis. The sequence goes on along the minus strand of NC_026000.2, from coordinate 119,228,875 downwards.
AGCAAATGAATGATTAGGCCTAACTTTGGTTGGCTAACTTAACCACCATTTAGAAAGATGTAGTCAAAAAATCATATTATGAATGACAATTCCATCAGCCGATAAGCACCAGGCCTTTGGGCCTCCAATGATTATCCAACTGATGGACCCATTATCATCCACTTAATGGGAGGCTATGATCTAGTTATCATCATAACTATTTTATTTTAAGGACCTAATAATTTTAGAGAATTTAATTGAATTAGAGGAGGAGGTCAGATTAACCAGCTTATCATGATCCTCCCACTGGCTTCACCAAGTCAGCTTAAGGGAGACCATTAAAAGGGCTGGTCTAAGAGCACCTAAATCAGTCACACTGATTTATCTAGCTGACATGGGTCAGCTCGAATAGTCAAGTGATCTGATTAAAATATAATTTCACCAAGAGGCCAGGTAAGTTCAATCGATGGGAGGGTCTGCCAAAGCTTGCCTTAGACACCATCAGAAATGACCAGGTAAGCGGGCTACCAATTAAAAACCACCGGTCTGGTTTATCTTAGACACTAACTGGTTTAATTAATTTCGATTAGATCAACCTAATAGTTCGTGCTAGACCACTTAGCCAAGAATCAAGTCCATTTGGTTCTCGTTAAAGACATGGACTTGATCAACTACAACTATTGTAATTGATCTAGAGAATTTTTGACCTAATCTAAGACAATAATTGATTAGATTTAGTCAATTCTCTAATTAAGTTGATCTTTAATCTAACCTTAGGTCTAACCCAATTAATGGACCTAATTTTCACTAACCCATTAACCCAATGTGTTATGGTTAATATCTTAGGTTCTTCAATTCACAATCCTAGAATCTAATTAAATAATTTCTTAATTTTCAATTAAATTTTGGGCTGAGGATTGGGGTTCGGCTTTTCAAAAATAATTTTTATATTTATAAAATATTTTTATAACATGATTCTACCAACTAAGTTGTATGTTTGATTAATAATCAAAATGCAAGTGAAATAAGCATGAAACTACTTTAGATCTAATCTAAACAGGTTCATGTAATTGAAATAATTTTAACTTTAAACTACATAAATTTTTTAGATAAATATATGATGGTCGAGTTGGCTCTTCATTGAAGTCGAGCTGGCTCGACAACGTTTCGCCCGAGCATCAATTCTATCTGCCTGAGAGAGCCGGCTCGGTGCTGCTGCATAAATTTTTCAGATAAATATATGATGGTCGAGTTGACTCTTCACTGAAGTCGAGCTGGCTCGATAATGTTTCGCCCGAGCATCAGTTCTGTCCGCCTGAGAGAGCCGGCTCGAAACAGCACCGAGCCGGCTCGGCTGGTTTCAGCAGAACTGTTAATGGTTCTTTGCACGAAAATTATTAACAAAGAGATTTTATTTTAGATTTAAACACCTTTTAAATCTAATAAATCATAAATTTAATCTAGATCACATCTAACAAATTTATGATTAAAGATAGATCTACACGAACTAGGACAACCTTTGCACTGTAAGGGGTAAACCTTACAGCAGGACAACCTACAGTTCGTGATTGATCTAAAAATTTTAATTTTAGATTTAATAATCAGATTATAAATTAGATCTAAACTAAAAAATAATCTAAATATGTATAAATAATCATGTAATAAACAACCTAGGCTCTGATACCAATTGAAGGAACCAGATCTAGGGTTTCAGGGTTAGATCTTGAAACTTTTTCAAGATCAGGCAGTGGAAGACTAAAATAAATCAAAATTTATCTTATAAATTAGAGAATCTCTAAATCTAAAATCTTATTACATGATTATTATATGATATTAAATCAAAAATTAAAATATAAAGAGCAAGAACTATATGTTGATCATATCAACATGTTTCTATACTACATCTAATGTATATAAAATATAATAGATCAGATCTATTACCTTGCAAGTTAAACATTCTAACTTTGCTGATCCAGGCTTGAGGATGATATTGTGAGCTGCATATGCATCCAATCTCTAGGAGTCATCCACACGAGCCCACGAATCATGATCAGAAGTCCTGGTCCAGAAAATCAGCACAGTATGCTAGTACTGTGCTGATCCTTCTTCGATGGTCGATCATATGCCTCCTTCTTTTTGATTTAGATTCTTTCAAAGATGAGAAGTAGGAGAAGGAGTTTTAAATATGAGATACACTCAGAAAACTCACAGATAGAGGAAGAAAAGAGGTGAACTCAGCAACCCTAGAAGAAGATCCTCTTCTTTTTCTCTTTGCTCTAACCTAGACACTTAGTTTTGTGTCTATTATATCTCCACGCTCCAACACCCTTTCTCCCTAATTTTCACATGCCCAAAAGGTCTCTCAATACTCTATAATTCATAAAAATTTTAAGAAAAAATTCATCTTAAATTAAGAGATATGAAGAATCCTTATCTAGGTCAAATACTTAGTCAAGGAAAATCCTATTTTACCTAGTCAAGGAAAATCCAAACAGGGCAAGACACGGGGTGCCCAACTCTTGGGTGCCCCCTCCTTCTTTTTCTACCATGGACCACTAACAAAGGGCACACAATATGTGCCATAAAACCCATAAAAATTCTAAAAAAAATCTGGATAAAATTAGTGCCATAAGGAAAGAATATTGGTTTCCTAAAATTCTATCTCATAGAATTTGAAATCCAAACTAATTCCTACTTTGACTTGGTTCACAACCACATCCATGTAAGGGAGAAAGAGTGAAAAGCTTTGGGTGTGCATGAAGACTTGGGAGAAAAGATTTTTTTGCACAAAATAAGAGAGAGTGGGCATGGGGGGCTAAGGTGGTGCAAGGTGGAATCCTAGTCTTACTAAGATTCAATCTATGACTTGTTGAAATTTGATTTCTCAAACCAAATTAAACCAAAACCAAATCAACCCAATTAAAATAGGTCTTAACTCAATTAAAAATCTAATTTAATCAGATTAAATTAGATTTAAATCTGATTTAATTTTCTAATCGAATTAGAAATTAGGTTGACCCAAGTCCTAATTGAACTAGGACTAATTTTTTCTTGCACTTGGCTTATCCAATAAACCAATTGGACTTGATCCAATCAAGTCCAAATTAAATCTAATTAAATCATATTCAATTAGACTTAATCTCAGTCTATTGATTTAATCAAATTAAGCCAATTAGTAATCAAATTGCTAATCGATCCTCCTGCAATACTTGCACTAGGTTAAATGTCAATCGTATTGATCGTTTAATCCTAGAATGATTCTTAATTGTTGATCAACCATCCGATCGGATCGTGAACCCTATTTAACAGATAACAGGTCGATTCGAGTGCATATCCCCAGAAAGATATCGACAAGCTGGCAAAACCCATCATGGATCAGACCATGTCTAATAGAGTCCGATTTCTTCTTTCAGACACACCATTATGCTGTGGTGTTCCTGAAGGAGTTCATTGGGAGAGAATCTCATTCTCTCCTAGATATGTGAGAAACTCACCAGAAAGGTATTCTCCTCCTCGATCAGACTGAAGAGTTTTAATACTCTTCTCAGTTTATTTTTCTACTTCATTTCAAAATCGTTTGAACATTTCAAATGAATCCTACTTATGTTTCATCAGATAGACATATCCATATCTGGATTGATCATCCATGAAAGTGATGAAGTAAAAATATCCATTTCTAGCACTTGTGCTCATGGGCTCGCATACATCAGTATGTACTAGGCCCAAGAACTCAGTAGCTCTCTCATCTTTTTTAGTAAAAGATGACTTGATCATTTTACCAAGAAGACAGGATTCATAGATTGGAAGTGATTCACAATCACTGACTTCGAGGATTTCCTCTTGAGTCAACCTGTTTATCCTGTTCTTGTTTATATGACCTAGCCTACAGTGCCATAAGTAAATATCTGATACATTATCTAATCTAGGGTGCTTGCCAGTGGAATAGACTACATTAACAGGTTGTGATAACATATACACACCATTGTTCAAATGTCCACAAAAAATAGTAACACCATTCATAATGATATTACGAACTTATTTTTTTATTGAAATTTCATAATCATTTTTGGACAGAAGGCCTACAGAAATGACATTTAAAAAGAAACTGGGACAAAAATAACAATCATTAAGAACAACGGTATGGGACTCAAATACAAGTTTCAAGATTCCTAATGCTAGAACTGGAACTGATCTTCTATCTCTAATGTTCAGGAACCTCTCGCCTTGCTCGAATCTCCTACTAACTTGCAACCCCTGCAATGAATTGCAAATATGGTAAGAGCTATCGGTATCCAATATCCAGTCAGTTATATCACAAATAGAGAAATTGTAAGGAGTTATCATATAAATACCTTGCCCAGCAATAGCTTGCTTCTTTCTCTGCCTGTTCGGATCCAGAGAGGCAATGTACTGAGGATAGTTCCTCTTCCAATGCTCCCGCTCTTGCAAAAAAAGCATTCAGTTTGATTCTTATCGAGCTTGATCTTTCTGGTCTGATCTTGTACTGATGTCCCAGCCTGAACTTGCACCTTCTTCACTTTCTTCTTCTCGTTCTTCTTCCCTTTCTCAAAGGATCGAGAATCAGAAGACGAACCTCCCACTAAGTTCACCGACTCCTTGTGGAGTTGATGATCCTTCTCAAAGTTCTGAAGTAACCCCAGTAACCCATGGTAGTTTACTTCAGGCTTTGTCATTCTATAATGAGTAAGGAATGGGAGATAAGACTTGACAAGCGAGTTCAGTATTGCATCTTTTCCAAGCTGCTCATGCAAGGAAAAGCCGAGCTTGCTCAAATGCTTCATCAGCTCGATCATGTACAATACATGATCAGTGATAGAGACACCATCCCGTATTTTGGCATTGAAGATGGCACAACTAGTCTTGTGCCTCTCCACATCATCGGGTGTGCCAAAGGCATCCTCCAACACTTGAAGCATGTCCTTTGGCTGAGCTGTCTCAAATCTACGACTGAACTTGTTGCTCATGGCAGCCGGCATGATGCAGTGCACCATGGTCTGATCACTGAGCCACTTCTGATAAGTGTCTCTGACTGTTCCACGTGCATTGGCAGCTGGCTTCTCAGGTGTAGGATCCGTTATCACATATAGGATCCGTTCATGCTCCAGGACTATCTTTAACTTTCGGTACCAGCTACCGAAGTTGGATCCCACCAAATTATCATTGTCCAACAATGATCGGAGCGATAGAAAAGTGGTCATATCTGTACAAAAAAAAATCATAACCTAATTAGTAATTGATTTATTAAACCTAAAGATTTGAACTTTAATCAAAAGGTTTCTCCCACTAATTTATTCGAATTGGTAGCCTCTACCTCCAATTCGAAGAATTATCCTAATTTCTTAGTGGGTACTAGAATCCACTTAGACTACACACAAGTCCAACTTTGGTTAGCCAACCCATATACATCTAAGGGTAGGTTCATAATCAATTATTTTTTTAAATAATTTCTAGTAATTTTAATTTTGTCCCAATCCCTAATCAGTAGGCTTTGGCCTCCACTGAAAAGATCTGGTTAGGTCCAACCATTAACATGACCATACTTGACCCATCTAGCAAATGAATGATTAGGCCCAACTTTGGTTGGCTAACTTAACCACCATTTAGAAAGATGTAGTCAAAAAATCATATTATGAATGATAATTCCATCAGCCGATAAGCACCAGGCCTTTGGGCCTCCAATGATTATCCAACTGATGGACCCATTATCATCCACTTAATGGGAGGCTATGATCTAGTTATCATCATAACTATTTTATTTTAAGGACCTAATAATTTTAGAGAATTTAATTGAATTAGAGGAGGAGGTCAGATTAACCAGCTTATCATGATCCTCCCACTGGCTTCACCAAGTCAGCTTAAGGGAGACCATTAAAAGGGCTGGTCTAAGAGCACCTAAATCAGTCACACTGATTTATCTAGCTGACATGGGTCAGCTCGAATAGTCAAGTGATCTGATTAAAATATAATTTCACCAAGAGGCCAGGTAAGTTCAATCGATGGGAGGGTCTGCCAAAGCTTGCCTTAGACACCATCAGAAATGGCCAGGTAAGCGGGCTACCAATTAAAAACCACCGGTCTGGTTTATCTTAGACACTAACTGGTTTAATTAATTTCGATTAGATCAACCTAATAGTTCGTGCTAGACCACTTAGCCAAGAATCAAGTCCATTTGGTTCTCGTTAAAGACATGGACTTGATCAACTACAACTATTGTAATTGATCTAGAGAATTTTTGACCTAATCTAAGACAATAATTGATTAGATTTAGTTAATTCTCTAATTAAGTTGATCTTTAATCTAACCTTAGGTCTAACCCAATTAATGGACCTAATTTTCACTAACCCATTAACCCAATGTGTTATGGTTAATATCTTAGGTTCTTCAATTCACAATCCTAGAATCTAATTAAATAATTTCTTAATTTTCAATTAAATTTTGGGCTGAGGATTGGGGTTCGGCTTTTCAAAAATAATTTTTATATTTATAAAATATTTTTATAACATGATTCTACCAACTAAGTTGTATGTTTGATTAATAATCAAAATGCAAGTGAAATAAGCATGAAACTACTTTAGATCTAATCTAAACAGGTTCATGTAATTGAAATAATTTTAACTTTAAACTACATAAATTTTTTAGATAAATATATGATGGTCGAGTTGGCTCTTCATTGAAGTCGAGCTGGCTCGACAACGTTTCGCCCGAGCATCAATTCTATCTGCCTGAGAGAGCCGGCTCGGTGCTGCTGCATAAATTTTTCAGATAAATATATGATGGTCGAGTTGACTCTTCACTGAAGTCGAGCTGGCTCGATAATGTTTCGCCCGAGCATCAGTTCTGTCCGCCTGAGAGAGCCGGCTCGAAACAGCACCGAGCCGGCTCGACTGGTTTCAGCAGAACTGTTAATGGTTCTTTGCACGAAAATTATTAACAAAGAGATTTTATTTTAGATTTAAACACTTTTTAAATCTAATAAATCATAAATTTAATCTAGATCACATCTAACAAATTTATGATTAAAGATAGATCTACACGAACTAGGACAACCTTTGCACTGTAAGGGGTAAACCTTACAGCAGGACAACCTACAGTTCGTGATTGATCTAAAAATTTTAATTTTAGATTTAATAATCAGATTATAAATTAGATCTAAACTAAAAAATAATCTAAATATGTATAAATAATCATGTAATAAACAACCTAGGCTCTGATACCAATTGAAGGAACCAGATCTAGGGTTTCAGGGTTAGATCTTGAAACTTTTTCAAGATCAGGCAGTGGAAGACTAAAATAAATCAAAATTTATCTTATAAATCTAGAGAATCTCTAAATCTAAAATCTTATTACATGATTATTATATGATATTAAATCAAAAATTAAAATATAAAGAGCAAGAACTATATGTTGATCATATCAACATGTTTCTATACTACATCTAATGTATATAAAATATAATAGATCAGATCTATTACCTTGCAAGTTAAACATTCTAACTTTGCTGATCCAGGCTTGAGGATGATATTGTGAGCTGCATATGCATCCAATCTCTAGGAGTCATCCACACGAGCCCACGAATCATGATCAGAAGTCCTGGTCCAGAAAATCAGCACAGTATGCTAGTACTGTGCTGATCCTTCTTCGATGGTCGATCATATGCCTCCTTCTTTTTGATTTAGATTCTTTCAAAGATGAGAAGTAGGAGAAGGAGTTTTAAATATGAGATACACTCAGAAAACTCACAGATAGAGGAAGAAAAGAGGTGAACTCAGCAACCCTAGAAGAAGATCCTCTTCTTTTTCTCTTTGCTCTAACCTAGACACTTAGTTTTGTGTCTATTATATCTCCACGCTCCAACACCCTTTCTCCCTAATTTTCACACGCCAAAAGGTCTCTCAATACTCTATAATTCATAAAAATTTTAAGAAAAAATTCATCTTAAATTAAGAGATATGAAGAATCCTTATCTAGGTCAAATACTTAGTCAAGGAAAATCCTATTTTACCTAGTCAAGGAAAATCCAAACAGGGCAAGACACGGGGTGCCCAACTCTTGGGTGCCCCCTCCTTCTTTTTCTACCATGGACCACTAACAAAGGGCACACAATATGTGCCATAAAACCCATAAAAATTCTAAAAAAAATCTGGATAAAATTAGTGCCATAAGGAAAGAATATTGGTTTCCTAAAATTCTATCTCATAGAATTTGAAATCCAAACTAATTCTACTTTGACTTGGTTCACAACCACATCCATGTAAGGGAGAAAGAGTGAAAAGCTTTGGGTGTGCATGAAGACTTGGGAGAAAAGATTTTTTTGCACAAAATAAGAGAGAGTGGGCATGGGGGGCTAAGGTGGTGCAAGGTGGAATCCTAGTCTTACTAAGATTCAATCTATGACTTGTTGAAATTTGATTTCTCAAACCAAATTAAACCAAAACCAAATCAACCCAATTAAAATAGGTCTTAACTCAATTAAAAATCTAATTTAATCAGATTAAATTAGATTTAAATCTGATTTAATTTTCTAATCGAATTAGAAATTAGGTTGACCCAAGTCCTAATTGAACTAGGACTAATTTTTTCTTGCACTTGGCTTATCCAATAAACCAATTGGACTTGATCCAATCAAGTCCAAATTAAATCTAATTAAATCATATTCAATTAGACTTAATCTCAGTCTATTGATTTAATCAAATTAAGCCAATTAGTAATCAAATTGCTAATCGATCCTCCTGCAATACTTGCACTAGGTTAAATGTCAATCGTATTGATCGTTTAATCCTAGAATGATTCTTAATTGTTGATCAACCATCCGATCGGATCGTGAACCCTATTTAATAGATAACAGGCCGATTCGAGTGCATATCCCCAGAAAGATATCGACAAGCTGGCAAAACCCATCATGGATCAGACCATGTCTAATAGAGTCCGATTTCTTCTTTCAGACACACCATTATGCTGTGGTGTTCCTGAAGGAGTTCATTGGGAGAGAATCTCATTCTCTCCTAGATATGTGAGAAACTCACCAGAAAGGTATTCTCCTCCTCGGTCAGACTGAAGAGTTTTAATACTCTTCTCAGTTTATTTTTCTACTTCATTTCAAAATCGTTTGAACATTTCAAATGAATCCTACTTATGTTTCATCAGATAGACATATCCATATCTGGATTGATCATCCATGAAAGTGATGAAGTAAAAATATCCATTTCTAGCACTTGTGCTCATGGGCTCGCATACATCAGTATGTACTAGGCCCAAGAGCTCAGTAGCTCTCTCATCTTTTTTAGTAAAAGATGACTTGATCATTTTACCAAGAAGACAGGATTCATAGATTGGAAGTGATTCACAATCACTGACTTCGAGGATTTCCTCTTGAGTCAACCTGTTTATCCTGTTCTTGTTTATATGACCTAGCCTACAGTGCCATAAGTAAATATCTGATACATTATCTAATCTAGGGTGCTTGCCAGTGGAATAGACTACATTAACAGGTTGTGATAACATATACACACCATTGTTCAAATGTCCACAAAAAATAGTAACACCATTCATAATGATATTACGAACTTATTTTTTTATTGAAATTTCATAATCATTTTTGGACAGAAGGCCTACAGAAATGACATTTAAAAAGAAACTGGGACAAAAATAACAATCATTAAGAACAACGGTATGGGACTCAAATACAAGTTTCAAGATTCCTAATGCTAGAACTGGAACTGATCTTCTATCTCTAATGTTCAGGAACCTCTCGCCTTGCTCGAATATCCTACTAACTTGCAACCCCTGCAATGAATTGCAAATATGGTAAGAGCTATTGGTATCCAATATCCAGTCAGTTATATCACAAATAGAGAAATTGTAAGGAGTTATCATATAAATACCTTGCCCAGCAATAGCTTGCTTCTTTCTCTGCCTGTTCGGATCCAGAGAGGCAATGTACTGAGGATAGTTCCTCTTCCAATGCTCCCGCTCTTGCAAAAAAAGCATTCAGTTTGATTCTTATCGAGCTTGATCTTTCTGGTCTGATCTTGTACTGATGTCCCAGCCTGAATTTCAAATTTAAATGTATGCTGTTGTATCATATTTAGATTCTAGTGTAGGGTTAATTAGTATTAATTAATGAGATTAATTAATAATTTCGCTGTAAAATAGTAATTTTGAAAAAGTTTTAAAATTACCATTTTGTCCCTGCACTAAATTTTCGCTTCAATTGGTATCAGAGCAGGTTCTAGAATATGATATACATATGCATGCATAGATTAAGGTGTAATCTATAAGTTTAAATTTGAAATTCAAAATTCGAAATTCGAAATTCAAAAAGATTTGAAATTTGAAATTTGAAATTTGTTAGAAGTTTCAAATTTGAAATTCAAAATTTGAAATTTGAAATTTGGTTGAAATCTCAAATTTGAAATTTGAAATTCGAAATTTAAAATTTAAAATTCAAAATTCAAAATTTGAAATTTGAAATTTGGTTGAAATCTCAAATTTGAAATTTGAAATTTGAAATTTGAAATTTAAAATTTGAAATTCAAAATTCAAAATTTAAAATTCAAAGATTGAAAATTCGAAATTTGAAATTTGGTTGAAATCTCAAATTTGAAATTTAAAATTTGAAATTTGAAATTTAAAATTTGAAATTCAAAATTTAAATTTTGAAATTTGTATATTTAGATATACTTGATCCAAGTAGCAAGTAATCTAATTGGGTTGGTTGCCATGGCCGTCCGGTCATAGGAGAAAAGTAGGGTTTAAAGGCCCTCTCTTCCCATTCGATGGGGTCTCCTATGGCGGTAGGGGTGCCGATGCAATTATATCCCATGTCGATAAAGCAGCGAAAGGACTTAATTAAGAAATTTATCATGAATGTGTTAGATTAGATCTAAAAGAAAATTTATGATTTATTTTGAGTTATTTTCTGTTATGAAATGAGCAATAGAATTGCTGTTTATGAAATGTGCTGACCCGTTTGTGAAATGAGTTAACACATTTGGTGAACAGAAAATAAAATCTTTCAAATTTGAAAATTGTTTTCGAAATGCCAAACCCTGACCCATCAGCCCAAGTACTTAATTAAAAGAATTAAGTGTTGTCTAGTAGGTCTAGAATTGTGAATTAAGACCTAAGATAATTGCATAAACTTTTGGGTCAATGGGTTAGATGAATAGGTCCATAATTGGGTTAGACCTAAGGTTAGTTTAAAAAATGGACGAATTGGAGTAATTGGTCAAATCTAATCAAAAGTTGAATTAGATTAGGTCAAGGATACTCTAGACTCAACTTCAATAGTTGTAGTTGATTGGGTCCATGTCTTTAACTAGACCAAGATGGACTTAATTCATGGCTACGCGGTGGAGCTCTATTTACTAAGTTGATCAAAATTAAAACTAATGAACCGGTTGGTGTCTAAGGTAAGTTCGGCAGTTTTGACCAGTGGTTCTTAAGCGGGAGCTACTCGCATTGATTCGATCATTGACGAGTTAATGGCAAATCCCCACCACTGATCTCACTTATCTGGCCAATCTGGTAAGTTAGATTTTGATTAGATCACTTGGTGATTAGAGCTCACCCATGTCATTAGGTAAATCAGTATGACTGATTTAGGTGCTCCTAATGCCAGCTTTAATTAAATCCTTTTTAATCTGACTTGGTGAAGTCAGTGGGAGGATTGAAATTGGCTGGATGATTTCTTCTCTACTATTCTTTAATAAAATCCTCAAAATTATTAGGTCCCTAAAATGATTAAGTTATAATGATAACTAAGTCATAGCCTCCCATTAAGTGAATGATAATGAGTCCATTAGTTCAATGATCATTGGAGGCCCAAAGGCCTGGTGCTCATTGGCTAATGGAATTATTATTCATAATATGATAATTTGATTGAGTCTTTCTGATGGTGGTTAGGTTGGCCGGCCAAAGTCGGGCCTGATCATTTATTGGTCCGATTCACTAAATTAAGTCATGTTAATGGTTGGACCTAACCAGATCTTTTCAGTGGAGGCCAAAGCCTACTGATTAGGTTCTGGGGCAAAATAAATTACTAGAAGTTGTTTAGAGAAACAACTGGTTAAGAACCTACCCATAGATGCACATGGGTTGACCAACCAAAGTTGGGCTCATGTGTAGTCTGTGTGGATTCTAGTACCCATTAAGGAATTAAAGTAATTCTTCGAATTGGAGGATGAGGCTACCAGTTCGTAAAAATATTGGAAAAAACTTTAGACTAAAGTCCAAGTCTTTAGTATTAATTTATGTACTAATAGAGGTCTCGTTTTTCTTTAAGCAGCTATGGCCACTACCCTGTCGCTCCGGTCATTATTAGATAATGACAAGCTCATGGGACCCAATTTCGATAGCTGGTATCGAAAATTAAAAATCGTCCTTGAGCATGAACGGATCCTTTATGTAGTAACGGATCCAGCACCTGAGGAGCCAGCTCCGAACGCTAGTAAAGTGATCCGAGACACTTACTTGAAGTGGCTCAATGACCGCACCACCGTTCGATGTATTATGCTGGCAGCAATGAATGACGAGTTCAGCCGAAGGTTTGAGAACGCCCAGCCACAGGAGATGCTTCAAATGTTGAACGACTCCTTTGGCACGCCTGACGATGTTGAAAGGCACAAAACTAGTTGTGCTATTTTCAATGCTCGGATGAGGGATGGGGCCTCAGTCACTGATCATGTACTGTATATGATCGAGATGATTGAGCGCCTAAGCAAATTGGGCTTTCCTCTGCATGAGCAGCTCGGTAAGGATGCGATCCTTAATTCCTTGCCCAAGTCCTTCCTCCCATTCCTTACTCATTTTCGAATGACAAAGCCTGCAGTAAACTACCACGAATTGTTGGGGTTGCTGCAGAACTTTGAGAAGGATCACCAACTCCATAAGGAGTCGGTGAATGTAGTGGGAGGGTCTTCTTCTCGTCGTCAACCCTTTGGGAAGGGGAAGAAGAACAAGAAGAAAAAAAATAAGAAGGTGCAATCTCATGCTGGGACAGTAGCACGGGGTCAGACCAAGAAGCGCAAGCATGACCAGAGCCAGGCGGAGTGCTTCTTTTGCAAGAAGCACGGGCATTGAAAGAGGAACTGTCCTCAATACATTGCCTCCCTGGACCCGAACAGGCCAAAGAAGAAGCAAGGTAATTATATGATAACTCCTTGCAACTTTTCGATTTGTGATACTACTGCCTGGGTATTGGATACCGGAAGCCCTTATCATATTTGTAATTCGATGCAGGGTCTGCAGGTCAGTAGGAGATTTGATGAAGGCGAGAGGTTCCTGAATGTTGGAGATGGAAGCAAAGTTCCAGTTCTAGCTTTAGGAATCATGAGTCTTGTAATCAATTCTCGTAATATAATTCTGAGTGAATGTCACTATTGTCCAAGTTTTTTATTAAATATTATTTCTGTAGGCCTTTTGGCCATATACGGTTATGATTTTTTAATAAAAAAAATATTTGCAATATCATTTTGAATGGTGTTACAATATTTGTTGGATAATTAAATAATGGAATTTACTTACTATCACAGCCTGTTAATGTGGTTCAAAAATTCGTAAATGCTCTAGAATAGATAATGTGTCAGAAGTCTACCTTTGGCACTGTAGGCTAGGTCATATCAATAAGAACAGGATAAACAGGTTGGCTCAAGAAGGAATTCTTGAAGTTAGTGATTGTGAATCACTTCCAACCTGTGAGTCCTGTTTTCTTGGAAAGATGACCAAGTCACCTTTTACTGGAAAAGGTGAGCGAGCCAGTGAACTCTTAGGTCTGGTACATTCTGATGTATGTGGACCCATGAGCTCAAGTGCAAGAGGTGGATTTTTCTACTTCATAACCTTCACAGACGACCTATCTAGGTATGGGTATGTCTATTTAATGAAGCATAAGTCGGAATCATTTGAAATGTTCAAACTATTCCGAAATGAGGTAGAAAAACAAACTGGGAAGTGTATTAAAACTCTTCGATCTGATCGAGGAGGTGAATACCTTTCCAATGAGTTTCTGACGTATCTAGGGGAGAATGGGATTCTCTCTCAGTGGACTCCTCCTGGAACACCACAGCATAATGGTGTGTCTGAAAGGAGGAATCGGACCCTGTTAGACATGGTTCGATCCATGATGGGGTTTGCTGGTCTGTCGATCTCCCTCTGGGGATATGCGCTCGAATCGGCTTGTTACCTTCTAAATAGAGTTCCGAGTAAGTCTGTAGCCAAAACGCCATTGAGATATGGATAGGACGTAAGCCAGTACTCTCGCACCTTAGGATTTGGGGGTGTCCGGCTTATGTTAAACGTTTAATTACAGACAAGCTTGGACCTAGGTCTGACAAGTGTAATTTTATAGGGTACCCAAAAGAGACCAAAGGATATTATTTCTACCTTGCTGATGAGCAAAAGGTGTTTGTCAGCCTTAAGGCAATCTTTTTAGAAAAGGAGTTCCTTAGTGAAGGAACTGTTGCCTCTAAAGTCGAACTTGACGAAGTTCGACAGGTGGAAAAACCGACACATGTTACTGAACTTGAACCGGATTTGATTAGATCAGATCCGGAGCCCATTGATTATGCACCCTTAAGGCGGTCTGGTAGAGTAACACATCAATCGGAAGATACTATGGTTTCTTGGTCCGAGATGGTGATCCTATCGAACTTGATGAAAATGATGAGGATTCGATCACCTACATGGATGCAATGCAGAGACCTGACTCTAAGAAATGGCTAGAGGCCATGAAATCCAAAATGGAGTCCATGAAGGTCAACGATGTGTGGACATTGGTTGACCCACCCGAAGGAGTAAAACCCATAGGGTGTAAGTGGGTATTCAAAAGGAAGAGGGGCGCAGACGAAAAGGTGGAGACCTATAAAGCCCGTCTGGTTGCCAAGGGATATCGTCAACGTTATGGTATAGACTATGACAAGACGTTTTCTCCTGTGGCAATGCTCAAATCCATTCGGATTATGCTTGCGATAGCTGCCCATCTGGACTATGAAATCTGGCAGATGGATGTGAAGACAGCTTTCCTAAACGGAGAGCTGGACGAAGAGGTGTATATGATACAACCTGAAGGGTTCACATCCACAGATGAGTCTAAGGTGTGCAAGCTACAGAGGTCCATTTATGGACTTAAGCAGGCATCTCGGAGTTGGAACATACGTTTTGATAGGACGATCAAAACGTATGGCTTCGTTAAGAACGGAGAAGAACCCTGCATTTATAAGTGGGCTAATGGTCCAGCAGTAGTATTTCTTGTATTGTATGTGGATGACATTCTCTTAATCGGGAATGATGTCCCTGCATTACAGGGAATAAAGATTTGGCTATCGTCACAGTTCTCCATGAAGGATCTGGGAGAAGCTTCTTACATCCTAGGGATGAGGATCTATAGGGATAGATCCAAAAAGTTACTTTGCTTATCCCAGTCCACGTACATTGATACTATGCTGAAAAGGTTCAACATGGAAAATTCCAAGAAAGGCTATCTACCGATAGGCCATGGAATTTCTCTCTCGAAGAGGGATTGTCCGACAACACCTCAAGAGAGAGAGCGTATGGGTAGGATTCCATATGCTTCGACAGTGGGATCTATCATGTACGCCATGACATGTACACGACCAGATGTAGCATACTCACTAGGGGTAGTGAGTAGATACCAATCTGATCCAGGAGAGAATCACTGGAAGGTTGTTAAAACCATCCTGAAGTATTTGAGAAATACTAAGGACCAGTGGCTTATATATGGTGAATCGGACTTGAGACTTATAGGGTTTACAGACTCTAGTTTCCAGTCTGATCGAGATGATAGCAAGAGTGTGTCAGGATTTATTTTTACCCTTAATGGTGGGGCTGTCTGCTGGAAGAGTTCCAAGCAGCACACTGTGGCTGATTCAGTATGCGAGGCAGAGTATATTGCTGCATCAGATGCTGCCAAAGAAGCGGTGTGGCTGAGAAAATTCATCACCGAGCTCGGAGTAGCATCCTCCCTTGTTGGTCCAGTTCTGCTCTACTGCGACAGCTCTGGAGCCATTGCTCAGGCGAAGGAACCAAAGGCACACCAGCGGACGAAGCATATTCTGCGCCGCTACCATCTCATCCGGGAGATCGTGGATCGAGGTGACGTCGACCTTCAGAAGATCGACGGGAAGGAGAACCTGGCCGACCCATTCACTAAAGCCATTGCGGTGAAGGAGTTCAACGACTACAAGTCGAAGATGGGTATTAGATACTGCACCGATAGGATTTAGGCCAAGTGGGAGATTGTTGGGAATAGTGTTCCAAAGTCAATCGTCAGCCTGTTGACGGTTGTGCTCCTTTTGTATTAGTACATGAATTATAAATAAATAAAAGTTATTTTGGTATTTTTTCATCACAAATGTTTCATCTTCTAATGAACTCCTGTGTTGTGGTGAAGTCCTTAGGACTATTTAGACTCGACAAAGGAGGATTTATCGTTTAGTCCTTAAACATGTTCGCGACCAAATGATACGTTGTTACCAAGGACGACAATATTTATCGAGCATAGGTCGTTGTGTGCCATATGGGTTGGTTGTCCTCATAACCAAAGAGTGTAGAGACACTGGTATGGCATACAGGTGAGATGTAATGGTACATCTGCACTGAACGTGACCAACTCCGGAGCTATTTCTGCTGTCAAGATTTGCTCCGATGGGATATGGGTATAAATGTTCCTCCGACCTGAGACCGCCACGGTGACTTGCAAGCAACTCACTGCACTTAGGCACTGGACTACCTGAATTTCTAATTCAGTGACGGAAGGTTGCTGGGTGTAGTCAAGTACTTGACTTGTCGGTGCGTGTGTCAAGATGGGATTGACCACTCCAGTTTAGGAGCTGTGTACAGTCGTGTTTCAATTTAGCAAAACCTTGGCCAGGGTAATCCTAGTGAGGAGTCACAGGACTAATTGAGTTGAGCACGATTCGGATGATATCATCAGGGTTGACAGTTTAACCCTGAGTCATCCTAAACACAGGGGTCAAAAGGGATGAATTATACGGTAACCATATTCACGTAGGTTCTGAATGTTGCGATTGTAATTATTCAACCTATCCGGTCATCGGGTACCATTGCTAGATGGTCACTTCATTAGTACAGAAATTGGTTCCTGTGCTACCGGCTTAGGTTCGAACCTGCGGGGTCACACACATTAGAGGTTCCTTTCTGATCTGATGGCTGATTATGAGTCTTATCTATCTGAAACTCTATGATTGAGAATTAGGATTCTCTAATCATGAGTTCCACACATTTTGGGTACCGGGGTCAAAATTTTGAATTTCGAATTTTGAATTTGAAATTTGAACTCTTTGATCAGGGTTTCATATCGATGGTCTCTGATGCCTGATTGCCCATCGGATTTGGACTCAACATTTATGAGAGGTTTAATTAGTGATTTAATCACTAATTAACTCAATTTGATTGAGTAATTATTTTTGGATCAAGTCCAATTGAATTGGATTCAGTTTGGATTGACCCGATTAGGTTAAATGTTGACCTAATCGCTAAGGTGGTTTAGTCCCTGATTTGATCAGGGGTTAGGTTTAGTTAATTCCTGATTTGATTAAGATTTTATTAAGCCTAATTAAGCCTAATTATGTTGGGTTTAATTTGGTCTAATTGTGCTCAACCTATTTTAAACTAGGTTGGCTCAATTTGAATCAAACCACCTTGTTTTAAATTCCCTGCGTCACCCAACTTCCTTGCACCCATTTGAATTCACGAGAAGAAACTTCTCATGAAATTTTTCTCACGTAAAACCCTTCCCCACGTCCTCATTTGTGCACCATATGGATGGATAAATTAATTAGTTAGCCATTCAAATTCAAAGCATGTTTGAATTTGAATGGATAACTTATCACTTGCCCTTTCATCCTTATCCATTTTGTGCGCCACATTACTTACACGAGAAAAGGTTTCTCATGAAACTTTTCCACGCACAAAGAGCCACGCCCCTTCTCTTCTCATGCCCAAAAGGATAGGGATAAGTTGGTTTTCGTTTGAATTCAAATTTGATTTGAATTCAAATGTGTAACCTCTTGTCTTTATCCTCTCACGCGGATAAGACACGTTCGACGTTGTTTTAAAAAGAGGAGAAAGGTGGGACGTGCGTAGAAAAATTAGGAGAGAAACTTTGGGGCATGAGGAAGGCTTCTGCATAAGGTGAAGGTCCAAAACCTTCCGAGAGAAAAAGAAAGAAAAGAGAGAAAATTGGGCGCAGGGTTTTTGGTGTGTACCCTAGGGTTTCTACCTAGGGTTCGGGAAGTGAGATTGGTGTGCCACGAGTGTCGTGAGTCCACCAAATTTTAGAGAGAGATCCATCAGCCTCTCAAGTAATTGTGTAGATGATCCGGAGCATCCGAGAAGTCGGCACACATCGATCGAAGGAGTTCGATCAACATCTGCCATCAAAAGGGTGAAATCACGAACTAGCATTCGTGAGGAGCTGATCAGACGGGAGCTTCGTGTGGACGATCCGCAGAGGCCAGACAGTTGGGTGGCTGCAATGTGACGATCAGAGCCCTCCGACAGTGATCAGATTGCGGTGATCGACTACCCGCAAAAGGTGATGTGTTCTGAACACAGTACTGTAAAATGTTTACTGATTCAAATTTGAATTTCAAATTTAAATGCATGCTGTTGTATCATATTTAGATCCTAGTGTAGGGTTAATTAGTATTAATTAATGAGATTAATTAATAATTTCGCTGTAAAATAGTAATTTTGAAAAAGTTTTAAAATTACCATTTTGTCCCTGCACTAAATTTTCGCTTCACTATGCTCGATAGAAGCTGTCGTCCTTGTTAACAGTCTATCATTTGGTCGTGAACAGTTTTAAGGACTAATCGATAAATCCTTTCTTTATCGAACCTAAATAGTCCTAAAGATTTCATCACAACAATGGAGTTCATTAGAAGATGAAAACTTATGATAAAAATATCAAAAATATATTTTATTTATTAACAAATTAATTACAATACAAGGTTGTTCAACCGTCAACAGACTGACGATCAACTTTTGGGACATATTTCCCAACATGTCACATAGTGGGGGGACATCCTGATGCATGCCAAACTATTGCATCATGTACTTTAGATAATAGATCTCTACGATGTCGAAGCAAATGAGAGGTGCGTCTGTCCTTCATACATACTGATCTGATCGGCATACCTCGGACAATACGTCTAATATCTCCGATATGTAAGGCACCCATACCATCTGATCGTCATGTAGCTAGTCAAACTAATCTCTATAGTATATGACTGTGTGCGATATTGGATTGCTAGCACGAGTCAGTCGAGTCCTCCATCTATCCAAAACAAAGTCAATATGTTATTATGTAAAAATGTATAGTCATTTATCATATAAAATTAGTACTACTAATTACGTACCTACATCCCAGTGGATCAGTCTGATCGTGTTGTATGCTGCCAAATGGGCCTTCAAAACCAGCATCATCCTCATCTAATGGGCCATGTCCTACTACATTACCTCCCACTACCGACTGATGGGCTTCTACCTTAGGGAGCACCCTATCTGGCCGTCCAATGTGTAAATGCTCCCATACCTAAAGCTGCAGCAACACTAATGGCCCAGCTATCGCAGATGCATCTAATCTGGTGGCCTTATAGAGCTCGCGATACAAAAAGATTAAGATAGCGCTGCCCCAACTCAACTGCCCACATGCATTGAGATCACGTAGCAGAGGTAAGTACAATAATTGCATATGAAAATCAAATTTATCGATGAACAGATGGCCACTAGTAAGGCAAAGAATAAATGCTCATGCATGCCTCTGTATGGTCTCATCATCTGCAACATCCAGTAAGTGGTGGAATGTATCGCGAAGCCAGTGAAATCTCAGCGAAGATCCCAATAACATCGACTCTGGTGATCTAATCCCAAATAACTCCTCATATAGATCTGACCAGATGATCTGTGTAGTATCAATGATAGTAGGCCCGCGAACTCATAATCTGAGTAGATCCGACCAGATGATCTGTGTAGTATCAATAATGGTAGGCCCATGAACCCGTAATTTGAGAAGAACAGCAACGTCCTGTAAAGTGATTATTGTCTCCCCGATATGCAAGGGGAAAGTGAGTCTCATGACGCCATCGCTCTACCATGGCTATAATGAGGGCCCAATCCAGCTGTATATTGTATACTCTAAATACTCTATAAAAACCAACGATATGAAGATACTCCTGAATCCTCTCATGTGGCCGCCAGACATGCATGACGGTCGAGCCTCTATATCTACAGTGTAGGGCTCCCATGTTCTCCCCAGAAAATATATGATCACCGCAGTATCAGATCTGGAGATATAGCATAGTAGAGTTAGTCGACCTTAGGTAAATGTTGAAGTCTGAACCTACCATGTATAAGGCACAAATGAAAAGACGATCTTACTACTAAAAAATATCAAAGATTATAAGCAACACATAATGATACATATGATAATTTCATAATTTTTTTTCAATCGTTTACACGACATGATTACATAACCCATAAATATTTTAAAAGAAACACAAATGACACATAAAGATAGTCTACATAATATGTATAAATACATAAATCAGTACCATTGGGGGCATATGCGTCGGTTGTAACCTCTCTCCTTACACAATCTACATCGTACAATATTTTGGCGCTCCATTGCATCCATATTATTTCGGATCCTCCTCAATTGTGGATGTCCTTTTTTATGTCGTCTTGTGGATGGATGTGATATGAGTCTAGGTGCAATCCACTCAGGCCAATAATGTAGACTTTCTAGGGGGATGGAAGGTAGGTGCATATGACTGCTCATCATGTGTAACAGTATGACAGTCGTCAACAAACTGCTTTCAATCCAAGTTCTCACTAGCACATATAGCAAACAAATGGAAGTATGGATAGTGCAGTAACTGCCATTTCCGACATGTACATGTGCGCACTCTTAAGTTGATTGTCTGTGTATAATCAGATTCATCGAAGCTATAATACCTTCATCTCAACCGAATCTCGTACAAATCTGCTCCTTAGACTTCAGATGGCGTCCATTTAGCTTTCATCTAATCTTATCTATGAACATCTTACCAGCTTTCCTTCTCCGTGCTACTATTGCACATCTGATGCTAAACCACTTCGACAAGCATTCAAAGAAACAACGAACAAGAGCGGTGATGGGCAATGAGCGAGCCCCCATCAACACCTTATTAAAACTTTCAGATAGATTCATATTCATTATTCCATACCTATATCTATTTGTATCATGTGCCAGCGTCCATTTACTTAGATCATCAAGTGGATATGATTTGAGGTATTGGAAGTAATTGGACCATGTTCTCTCAATGTGTTGGATGCTTCGATCAAACTTTTAGGGCTGATTTTACTTTGTAGTTTGATAAAAATAAATTAAAAATATCGCATCATAAAATCGACCATTTAGGTTAGTCTCAATATGTCTAAGATATAATCTGTGATACCTATATAGTGCTGTCCATTCAACAGATTCATTTGAAACAGTATCTAATATTCTTTTGTGATGGTATGAAATTATGCCAATCCCCAATCGGTCACGTACCACGTAATGGCACAAATACCATAAAAACCATGACCAACTACTATGGCTCTCGCCTTCACAAATGGCAAGCGCCAAAGGATAGATACTCCTATTTTTATCCCTCTCCATAGCTATCATGATAGTACCCTTATATCGATCATATAGGTGCATTGCATCGATATTAATCTATGGGTGGTAGAACTGGAAGCCCTGAATGCATGGACTGAATGTCCAAAAAACTCGATGGAATACCTCTGTATTCGGCTCTATTGTAAGAATTTTTACAAAATCTACCACAGTCCTCTCGTTGGCATGACAAACTGCCGCTAGCCAAGGACCCAATGTGTTATAAGAGTTTGTCCAATCTCCAGATAGCTCACCCATAACAAGTTATTTAGCTATCTGCGTCTTCCTGTAAGATGCCTCATATGTTTATACACGATGTTCCATTTAACTCTATTTGACTCGATGATTTTGAAAGGATGGTGGGTGCTAGTGGCATACTATTTCATGATACGTTGGACCTGTTCTTTTGATCCGAATATCATTTTCTTTCTTAACTCTTCATTTTCATCAAAAAATGGATGTTCTAACAATATTCCATAGGATGCAGTCTCATCGTCGTCGGATGCATCAACTAGCCCAAATTCAGGAACAAGAGGCTCCTTATGTGGTGAGACATCCTCTTCTACACTGGACTCTCCACTATCACTGCTATCAGACTCCGCATCATCATCATCATCTTCGTTATTAAGGATTAGGATCATAATTGATAGTGGCTTCATTTTTGAATAAAGTTGTATCGACCGCTGCAGTTACCAATCCTCCAACCCGAGCATGGTATGCATGTGATTGATTAAGTGATACTGGGTCATTAGCTTCATGTTCTATATGCTCTATGGTAGTTGTCACATAATTAGGACCAGCTCCCGCATCATCAAATGCGACATTACTTCACTATTGATACGTAACCTCTTCCCTTACCATGCATTGATAACTATCAGTTATGGATACAGTTGATCCACCAATCGAACATGCAGGTTCATCAGCCATTGGAGATGCATCAAGTAGAGATGCCCCCATGCCTGACTGTGCAAATGGAGCAGATATAGGCTGAGACATACTCACATGCTGTTCACCACCATTCGAAACTCTTACTACTATTGGCTCGATAAAAATTTCAATTATCAAAAATATCTTCTGTGATGGGATGTCCAAGATGGTATACATTGTTTAATCGTCTTCAATAGGTACAACCAAATATTGTCCAGTCGTATGAATTGAAAATCTATATATTAGAAAAACTCTACATTGATTGGGATCCTATCTAGTGACAGCAAAGCAGACCCACACAAGTTCTTGATATGTTGTGTTATGGTTGACCATGACCATCTGGATCCTTCCACCATCATAATATACACTATTAGCATCACGACTAATCTTTTCATCCTAATGGAAGATAACAGCGATAAGCCTCGAATTCATTTTTCAAAAAATATTGTGAGAACTAACTACACAAATATCTGAAATCGTAAGGCACTATTTATAGATTCTTTATACAAAATGAATCTCTAAGTTTGAAATGCATGGCAGATGCATGCATTTCAAACTTGAGTCTCTAAGTTTGACAGGCAGATCTTCGACAATGAAGGGATCCACCCCAAAAGCTATAGGGCAAGTCCTAAGATTGGAATGCAGACCATAGATTCAATCCAAAAACTATAGGGCAAGTCCTAAGATTAAGCCCTCAAAACCTCAAAGAACCACACCAAATGTTTTGAGAGAAAGCCTCAATCGAAACCTAATAAACCCCTCCAATCTCCCTCAGGTGCTCTCCTTCCTCACATATCTACCATCAAAAGATAAAATAAAAAGAATAATAAGCAGAAAAAAAAATAAACAAAATAAATGCCGTACCTTCTAATCAACAAATGTAGATGACTTGAGAGAGATAGAGAGCCGATTGCCCGTACGCATGAGAGAGAGAAGGGGAGAGAGGAAAAGGGAGAGGGAGGGGGAGAGCTGGGAGACCTGCTCAGCCTCACACATGAGAGGATGAGGGAAAAGGAGACTTGCTCGGCCGCATGCATGGGAGGGAGAGGGAGAGGGAGAGGGAGAGAGAGATGGGGGCATGAGAGGGAGAGGGAAAGGGAGAGAGGTCTTGTGTGGAAGGGAGGTCTCGGGTTTTGAAGCGGGTTTCGGCTCTAAGAAAATCGCTTTACGATAGGACGACTCATATAGTCACCCTATAGTAACCCCTCCCCCCCCGATGTAGCGTTGGATGTGCTGAGCAAGCATAGAAAGTCATCTTATGACAGGACGATTTTACCTGGACAGTACTTTAATAAATAATTTAGAAACAACATTATTTTGATAAAATATTTTAAAATTAGTATTATTTTAGTAGATATCCTATATTTTCAGTATCAGGATTGGACTCAAACTATTTTCTTATCTAATTGTTATAATTGGAAGAAAGATTAGCAAAGTAACAGCATAACTTGGTTATTTACTGTTTACAAATAAATTTTGTTTATTATCTTCCAAACTGACTTCAACAAATAAATAAATAAATATTATTTTAATTTTTATTGTTGTTAAATATTATTTCAATTGGCTGAAGGAAAGAATCAGAAGATACAAAAAATATCCAAGCATCCTTATTTTCCGATGTATAACGGCTGTAATGACTGGATGACGGCTACGTTACAGCCGTTATTTTAATTCCATATCTGCCTCAGAACGCAAGGCCACCGGAGACCCAAAACAGGGGAAGTTAAGAGGAGATTTGGGTGGAGCGAAGGAGCTAAGACCGGCCCTCCTATGGCGGTGGCGGCATCTAGAACTTTCCTCCTCTTCCATCCTAAGCTTCTAGAAGCTTCCGGAATCTTCTCCGGTTTTCCAAGGCATCGCCGGAACCTCCCCCTCCTCCTCCGCCGGAGCTCCTCTCAGTCCGCCACGCAACCGACGCTCGAAGACTCAACGCGGAACTTGGATTCCATTGCCGGGATCCCGAACGTGGTGGATATCCTCCAAGAGAGGGGCCTTGTCGAGTCCATCACCAGCGAGAGTATCAGGTCCGCGTGCTCCAACCCTAGCATCAGCCCCCTTAAGGTCTACTGCGGCTTCGACCCGACCGCTGAAAGCTTGCACCTTGGGAACCTCCTTGCTCTTATCGTCCTCTCCTGGTTCCGGCGGTGCGGACACAAGGCCGTCGCCATGATCGGCGGCGCCACCGGCCGCATCGGAGACCCCTCCGGTAAGAGTTTAGAGAGGCCGGAACTGGACGTCGAAACTCTAGAGAAGAACAGCGCAGGGATTAAAAATCTTATCTCTAAGATCTTAGGGAGCGGGAATTTGGATGCCGGAACTGGAAATGAGAAAGCTTTGGATGTGGGGAGTGAGAAAGGTAGCATCTTCGATACAGGTGTTCGAGAAAATGCTAATTTGAATTCGCATTCTGAAAACAATGTGAATTCGAATGTTGGAATTGAAAAGAATGCAGCTTTGGATTCGCGGTTGGATGATTCTTTCACCATTTTGAACAATTATGATTGGTGGAAGGACATCACGCTGCTGGATTTCCTCAGGGAAGTAGGGAGGTTTGCCCGGGTGGGTGTGATGATGGCAAAGGAGAGTGTCAAGAAAAGGTTAATGTCGGAAGAAGGAATGAGTTATACCGAGTTTTCTTATCAGCTCTTGCAAGGCTATGACTTTCTGTATCTGTTTAAGAACATGGGTGTGGATGTTCAGATAGGTGGGAGTGATCAATGGGGAAATATTACAGCTGGGACTGAACTGATTCGGAAGATATTGCAGGTTGAAGGAGCTTATGGTTTGACATTTCCCCTTTTGCTCAAGAGTGATGGGACCAAGTTTGGGAAGTCTGAAGGGGGAGCAATATGGTTGTCGCCATCGTTGTTGTCACCTTATAAATTTTATCAGTACTTCTTCTCAGTGCCAGATGTTGATGTTGTGAGGTTTCTAAAGATTTTAACTTTCTTGAGTATGGAGGAGATTCAGGAGTTGGAGGAGGAGATGAAGAAACAGGGTTATGTTCCCAACACAGCCCAGCGGAGGCTTGCGGAAGAGGTAACTCGGTTTGTTCATGGAGAGGAGGGACTTGCTGAAGCATTGAAGGCAACTGAAACCTTAAGACCAGGGGCAGAAACAAAGTTGGATTGGGAAACCATTGAGGGGATAGCAGAGGATGTGCCATCATGTTGTTTGGCGTATGATCAGGTGTTGAATTCTTCTTTGGTTGATCTTTCAGTTTCTACTGGTCTGCTGAGCAGTAAGTCTGCTGCAAGGCGTCTGATGAAGCAAGGAGGCCTTTACTTGAATAACAGAAGGGTTGATAATGAGGCAAAGATGATTGAGGCTGGTGACATAGTTGATGGGAAACTACTACTGTTATCTGCTGGAAAGAAGAATAAAATTGTCATAAGGATATCCTGAATCATCTTCATGAATAATTTTCAAGAATATTTATAGTAACTCATCCTTTCATGCATTCTAGATACTTATTCAAAGGCAGTATATTTGTGACTTGTGAGATGCTGGTACTTCTTCTTCTACTACTACTAAAGTCTTGTTATATGCTTTAAAAGGTTTTGAAGGTTGTAGTTATAAATTGTTATAATATTTTCTTTCTATATTATTGTATAACTCTTTGAATGTGAGTGGTGATGCTATTCGCATTTTGCATATCAAAGTAGGTATACTATGTTGATCTCCAGCAAGCATACTTTCATGCAATGGCTATAGGATGAAAGAATATTATTATATTCCAGTTCCCCCTACTCAAGGAAGTTTCTATAAGTGGCTACAAAGAAAAATAGCATATGGCCTTTCATCATATAGGAACAGGGCAACATCCATTATAGTTAAATATTTATTTGTCAGCCAACTACTTCAGTCCAGCATGAAAATCATGTAGCTGTGTATTGACGCTTTCAAACTTTGCAAAGAGAGGTAGGCTCATAGCTTTATTGAGATTAATCTTAGGGGCCTTATTGTGCACTTTTACCAGCTTCCACAGGATGTGTTTTGGGATATATTTAAAGATGTCTTGCTTATCAGATGGGTTGTCTCCAATTTATATTGCAGCCTTTTTTTTAATATTATTTTTCCCTGATGCAATTCTATGGTAAAATTGTACTAATGCCACAATATTGGATTTCAAGGCTTACAATCTTCATTAAAAAAGTATCACCACTCAGGATTGTTTTACTTTTCAGCAAGTTCCCTTGATGTGAAACTTAAGCTTGTTGGCATCTGCTCAATAACCTGGAATTCAAACTTCCCATTTCTGTTGATCTATATCTTAGCTGCAATTGTTAATCCAGTTTCACTGTATGACTTCCACTTATTTACATGTGGACTTCATGATTTCATAGATATTCAAAAACTTGTATCCTTGTTTCCACACAGCACTAAGCAAATTGAATCCAAAAGTAATGCTTGGTCATTGTTGGTAATCTGTACTTACATACTAGTGGGTGCTTATTTTTGTTGAATGCTCAGGCTATTCATGCCTTGTTTGAGTAGCTTTTCACATGCTCCTGGTGGGAATGTATTTCATCCTCCTATTCTTCTGTGTACCTAGTCTTAAAAAGTTCAAGTAGATAACTAGTGCCAGAATATATTTTATCCGTTGACCAAATGGGTTGCAGCAACTATGGTCCATCTCTTTCTCACTCTGTGTGTGTGTGTGTGTGTGTGTGTTTTGCAACTTATAAGCTGATTCTAGGAAGGTGTTTTAGTCCTCTCACAAGATAATGAATTTGCAGAAGGTAAGCTGTCCAACACACTTCAGTGACTGGGTATTGGGTAACATGTGCTCATTGGGTGTTTTATGTTATGATAAAAAATTTATAATCATGGTGCTTTAGTGTCACGCCCTCGATCCGAGATCGTGAATCAGGAATCACGGTGCCGCATACTAATGGAGAATACTCTTTACAAGCATGTAAGACATCTTAATACGATATCAAATGCATCACAGCAGAGATAATTTAAATAACTAAAAGTCAACATTTAATTAACCAACAAATCCAACTGATAAACAAAATTTAAAAGTCTTACATCCATTGAACCTCAAATAATAGTCCTAAAAAATATAGTAATAAATCCAAATCTAAATTATGTTAATACTATCAAATCTCGCTTCTAATCTCACTCTTAAAGCAGTAACCTGTCCGCAACTAAGCATCTGAATATGTAAAAAAAGAGAGAATAATGAGTTTGATATATTAATAAGCAATGACTACGTTGACTAGATAATTCATATGATAATATAGTATGTGATAGTTGAAATACAATTTATCATTATTCTGTGCAGAAACATCATTACCTTCATTTTCAAAACACTAATTTAGTACCGTCAGTATCTTTCAAATATTCATATACATGGTTATATATTTGATTTCGAAATCAATCATATTCAATAATTCAATTCAAAATAAATTTCAATCAACTCATCAGTCTTTAATTATGAGCACACTTATATCCTATGGCGGGGCCAAAATATCACACTTATATCTTGTGACGGGATTGGAATATTATGGTGGGTTAAAGTATCATACTTATATCCTGTAGTGGAGCCAGAATACCATACTTGTACCATGTTGTCAGGTTGAAAATAGAATCATAAGCTCAATAATAGTCAGAGTGCCAATGCATAATCTCTAATTGGCAGGAATCAAAGTATAGTCAGGTTGACAGTCTAAATTCGATTCACATCAAATTTTTTTCACAAAATAATACATATTTCATAATCAAATCAAAATATGCATATATGATTTCAGATCAATAAACAATTACAGCAATAGTACAAGAAATATTATTTCGAAATTCTATATTAGTTTTCATTCAAAATATATTTTTGTAAGATTCATAAATCACATGTAAATTTATTAACTATTTGTTCGATATTCAAAATAATATTATATAAATAAAAAATTTTAAGAAGTTAAGTCATTATTTACCTCACACGTACTCTAATCAATCGAAAAAATTTCAGAGATTGTTTTCAAAATCTTCAATTAATGGAACATATAAATAGTATCCTAGTGCTAGACATCTTGTCAAGATGACTACACCTCTAGATAGAATTGAGTCCAATAATTAGAAATGATAAGATAATTAAGACAGACATAATTGACGGATGGTCGTATCCAATGGTTCGGGTCAGTTCGATCTAATCATCCAACTACAATTGATAAGATTAGACTAGGATATAGATCGTTCAAAATAGATTAAGGGTAATCAAATCAGTAGTATCTAACAAGAGTTAAGGTGGAGGTCGGTATGTTGTCTGATAATCAGAGGTCAGTTCGATCAAATAACTTTATTTAATCAAGATCACTTAAGAACTTAAGATTCATGGATTCGATAAAGACCAATAAAAATTAGATTTGATAGTGCTTGACAAAAGGCTTAGTGTCAAACTGTCTGACTAATAAGGTGATTCGAAATCTCTCTATCAGATCCACTCGGATTCAAAGGAATAAGGCTCGAACCCTTCACTAGATTCATAAATCAAGTAGAGAGAGAATGATAGAGGAGATGAGAGAGAGACTAAGAGGATGGAACAAAGTTGACCAAAACATACTACCTAATGATCCGATTGATCCAATCAAAATGATTTTATCAAATCATAATTGAACTACTGTACATATGGTTCAAAAAAAATTATTGATGGTCAAGTCTAATAGTATCCGATTTAGCCAAGGTGGTGCCGACATATTGTCCAGCGACCATGGGTCAAAATTCCTTCATTAGGATCGATCAAACTCATTGAAAGAAAGCTTTTTATTGGATCAATCTTGGAGAGAGAAATAGAGAAAGCAAAATAATTCTATAGAGAGAAACTTGAAAGAGAAAGTGGAGAGAGAAACTAGAGTGAGAAACTTGTAGGGAGAGAAAGTGTGGAAGAGAGAAGAGAGAGATTGGGAAAGAGAGAGGGGAGAGGGAAGAGAGAGAAACTCTCTCTTTACTTTTTTTCTTTCCTTCTTTCCTTTTTTCTTTCTTCTTTTCTTTTTAGTAGAATATGGACCTCCCTTCCCCGTTCTTTCCCCGGTACAGAGGACCTACTGCCGGCTGTGGCTATGGTGACGGTGGTGCTGTGGAGGGGTTTGCCATCGGCGATCAGCGATGAAGATGATCAGAAAAGTCAAAAAAAAAGATAGGCAGAAACCAAGAAAAACAAGGGTTTGGTCTTCTAAGAATAATCTGGCTATTGCCGGCTGGAATCAAAGCCCTTAGAGCTGAGGAAGGTGGGGGAAAGGTCTACTAAAGGTTCTCAGCATCGTACCTGGCTTCTTGGTGCGCTCGACCGCAATTTCCAATGGGCTTGGTGATGGTCATCTACGAGGAACAAGAAGAAAAAGGATTGGAGATTGTTGGTGATCTCTGGCAACCTAGGTATGGGATCCAAGGGTGAGGACAAGGAGTCATTACATAGAGTGGAGAGAGGCCAATTCCCAGTTGAAATCAGCTTTCCTCTGACGAAATCGAGAGGGAGGAGACTCCCATCAGGAGTTTGCTCCTTGGATGTTTTTTGGTTTTTTCCAATGCTTAAAAATCACACGAGATTTTTTTTGGGGCCTCTTCTCTGGTGGCTGGGTTGGACCAAGTGTACCAAGCCCAATTTGACCCTAGACCCAAATGGGCTAGGTATTACATTTAATGTACTTGATTTAAGTGTTTATGTCTAGAAATATCTGCTTCATAGTGATATATTGGGCATTTAAAAGGAAAAGATGAAAATCCTGTCAAGCTAACCCTTATATTGATTTTGTGAGGATGGATTTGAATTTGTGACTATTGGTTTCTTGCTAAACTGCCTTCTCCATTGTTTTCTTTTTTAATCTTTTATTTTTTCTATGAAGATCTCATTAATAACATGTTTTCATGTGGATGCGCCATCCCTTTATCCATAGCTATCTTAGATGGTCCTCATCGGGGTTCGCTGAACTGGCTTAAATCGGATGGTTCGGGACATGTCAAACTATACCGGCAGCTAATCGGTGCGGTTTGGGTGTTCTATTCAGAATGCCGGCAAAAATGGAGTGAGGAAGAAGAAAAGAGAGGAAGAGAGAGAGGGGAGGAAAGGGAGGGAAAGGTCGATGGTGGCCTGACAAGACCGTCGAGGCCAAAGGGGCTTCGCGGTCCTCCGCGAGATGTGAAAAGAGAGAGATAGAGAGAGAGGGGAAGAAAGGGAAGAGGAGGGAGAGGAAGGCCTTCGGACCATGATTTTCAGAACTATCTCGAATCAAATGGTTCGGGGCATGCTGAACCGGATCGATGGAAAATCGGGACGGTTCTAGCAGGAAAAATGGCACATACCGGTGCTAGAGAAGAAAGAGAGAAAAATAGAGAAAGAGAGAGAGTAGGAGAGGGAGAGGCTGTCGGAGGCCGACGGTAGTCCTTTGTGGTCTCAGAGGGCCGTGGAAGCCTTCGCTGCTTGATTTGTCTGATAGGGCTATCGCAACAAGCGAGAAAGAGAGAAAAGGGGGAGGCCGTTGGAGATAGAATGATGGGATGACAGAGAGGCCGTCGGGGGTCTCGGAGTGGCCATCAGGTGGCAAAAGTGGTGCGGGTGGAGTTGCGGCTATGGAACAAGGGCGGTCGCCTCTGTTCATACGTTGATCTTTTTTTTTTAAAGGGAGATGAACAGTGAAACTGGTACTTAGTTTGTTGGCTTTACTTTTTAAGAATTTTTTTTTAAAAATTAAAAATGGTGAAGTCGGCAATCGGTTTGCCGGCTTTACTATTTCAATGCTTTTTTTAAAAAGCTCAGAAATAATGAAGTCGACAATTAGGGCTGAGGCTGAGCATAGGTTGGGTCGAGTTGAGAGAAAAATTTGATTCGATCGAACCCAATCGGATTGAAGAAAATCCAATCCGCTGCCGACCGTTTATCATATATAAACCGTTTGAAACCGAAGTTATCGATTTGTAGCGGGTTCGGATGGGTTGTATCAGTTTGGACTTCAATATTGATCCAATATTGATTTTAAACATCACAAACTAAATTCAATTCATACAGAAACTAGGATATAATAATTTCATAACATCCATAAGTCAGTACATAACATGTCATAATTGTCAATATTCAATTTTCCAAACAGTCTAAGTATTGAAAATACTATATCAGTCGGTCGGATTCAGTTTCATATGGATTAAAAATGTAGAAACCGAAATCGATCATAATTAACCGAATTTTTGACGGATCACAACTCGATTCAAACCGATTCAAGTCTTTCAACCGATCGAAATTGATGTTTATCAGATCGGATTAGGTGGATTTTTTTGGATTTCGGTTATTTGCTCAGCCCTACCGGCAATGGATTGAAGCCGGCAAACTCATTGCTGGCTTCACTGTTGTCGGGCATTTTTAAAAGCCTCTGAAACATGGGGCTTAAGAAGGCCCCCTATTTCACGACTGCGGAGCCGAAGGCCTTCCAGCGGCCTTTTCATTAGACCCTTGTCGGTCCGGTTCTTCCCCCCCTCTCTCTCTTTTCTTCTGCGAATGATGTGGAGCCCCGGTGGCCACCACGGCCCTCTGAGGGCCCGTGCAGCCCTCAGATGGCCACCGACGGTGTCTCTGCCACCTTAACCTCCTTCCCTCCCCTCCTCCTCTTTCTCTTCCTCTCTTTTCCTCTCTCTCTCTTTTCCTCCTCCGCGATTCATCCCTTCATCGGTTTGTGCCGGTCCGATTTGGTACGGGGCCGTGCCGGACTGTGCTGTCAATCGGTCGGAATGGCCATCGGTATTGGTATTC
Organism: Elaeis guineensis; assembly: GCF_000442705.2. Taxonomy (NCBI): domain Eukaryota; kingdom Viridiplantae; phylum Streptophyta; class Magnoliopsida; order Arecales; family Arecaceae; genus Elaeis; species Elaeis guineensis. The sequence continues at coordinate 119,196,530 of NC_026000.2, read as the reverse complement.
AAGGTCCAAAAACTCTTCGCGGTCACTGTGGGTTTGAAACAAAAGCGTTGTGGTTTTTGAGAAAGCTGATAAATAGTGAAGTTTGCCGGCTTTACTATTTATCGACTTTTTTTAAAAGAGCCGATGAAATAGGAGCAACAGAGGCGTCACCTCTGTTTCGAACCCATGGTGATCGTGGAGAGTTTTTAGCCATCTGGCGGCTACATGGTGGGCCTACGCCAGCTTCCCCGCCACCTTCTCTTCTCTCCTCTTCCCTCTTTTCTCCTCTCTCTATTTCTCTTTGTTCTCATTTTCTCTTGTGGAGGACTGCGGAGCCTGGGAGGCCTCGACGGCTCTCCGATGGCCTCCTTGGCTTTTCGGTGGTCACCACCGACATCTCCATTGGCCTCTTTTTTCTTCCCTCCCTCCTCCCTCTCTCTCTCTTTTTCCTTTCCGATTCATTCCTTGTTTTTGTATCAGTTCAGATCCGATACGGTCTAGTATGGGGGCATACTGACTTGTACGGTCGGTCGGCCAGCACAAGGTTTGGTTTTGAGTCGGTAATCCTTGGTCCTTATAGCTCTTAATCAATCCCCTTTGCTTGTACTTTCTTGTTAAACAAAAAAAATACAAAATATCCATGAAGAGAAGGCATCGTGATCATTTTCCTTCTGATGAAGCTCTCTCTCTTGCTCTCTCTATTATTTTTGGCAATAACCTTCAGGGCCTTTACATCTTGCTATTTGCTTGTCTTTTCAGCTGAATGCTTATAAAGTCACATGGAAAGCATTTAAATCTGCATAAAGGATGCTATCAGAGACATTGTTCAGAGATATTTTATTGGAAGAAAAAAGAAAACTGATCACGTTCGTTTTGTGGGAGATCTTGTTCTTTCACTAGACAACTCTAATTATAGATATATATTGCCAAAGAAAGAAATAATCAGTCAATATGGTGCATGGTAATTAAAAAAAAAAAAAGATATCTGTGCATATTGTATATATGCTTCAGAAAGATGTTTGGAACTGTGGTATTGTCATGAATCAAGACTGATATTTTGATCCGTCCACTTTTTTATTGTCCTTTTCTCCTCTGGTAGGAATTTTTTCAGTTTCTTGATTTGTTTTGAGTTTAAAATTTTCATATCTATATCAATATCATTCATTGGTAAACCCTACTGCCTTTTTTCTCTTCTAAACAAAATCTAATTTCTCATCTCTTAGAAAAAAAAATCCAGTTCTCATCTTCTAAAACAAAATTTAGTTCATTAAACATCGAAGGTTAACATCTATAATCTTGTTTGTAAAACCAACTCAGTCTTTCTTGCTCTTCAATTTTCTCTTGGCTAATTAAATTAATTCTTCTTTTAGCATGCTTCTGAGTCTGTCACCTCTCCCAAATTCTGGTACACTAAGTGAGCTACTTTGTAGATTATTGCTGCGGCTTAAGATATCTGATTTGCAGCAAGTTGCACAAGATAAGTAGATTAATAAAAAGAAATAATTCAAAAAGTATTACTTGTTTCTGCTAACTAATCTGCTAAATCAATGTACACAGGTATCAGTCAATATTGGACTGAAACAAACACATCCTTGTTTGGTTGAAACATATATGCATCCATTTTGTCCAAAAGATGCCATAATCCTGTTTTGCATTGAACATTGCTCACACTGTAAAGCCTGTTAAAATAGGCTGACAGTTGTTATTTTTCATATCTTAACCCCTCTACCGTGTTTTAGGGGGTCATGCAAGGTATTGCATCTTTTTCAATGTTTTGATTTTTGTCACCATTTGCATCTATGTTTAAGTTCTGATTGATTCCTTCTGAAGTTCTTCCCTAGTTATAAACTGATCTCTCTCTCAGTTCAATCTTATGACCAAAGCATCCTTTAAAAAAGTAAAATAGTAAAAATAAAAAGTCTATGTTGAGGAATTAAAAAAAAAAAAAACTTGCTCTAGAATTCCAAGCCATCTGTTGTCTTTCTAGTTGTGATATTCAGGCCATATATCTTCTTTAGTATTCACCATTTCTTTAGTTGTGATGTACTTCATCTCATACTGATAAACTTACAATCTCTTCAATTTGTTACTTCAATGAAGTCAGGTAGGTTAAACAGGCTCTTCTTGCATCCTTCAACCATCATGGCTGACCAGGCCAGTTCATAGGTATCTTTGTGGCAAGCACCAGTAGAGTTCAGTGATTGTTATTGAAGGTATCATGAGTCGGTTGATTCTTACAACTTGTTTAACAGTGATTGAATGCTTTAGTTTCTTTCCCTTTAAACTTCACATGCAATGGAATTGATTACTTTGTTTCTTAGTGAACCAGAATGTGCTCGACCAATTTATTCTCTCTCTAGATCAGCAAGCCCATCTGTTGAGGTAGCTGCTGTTTAATTCATGGCAAGTTTTGAATTTTGTACCAGAGAATGAGCTTCTAGGGGAGTCCATCATGGATGTGGTACTGACTGACCTCGACCTTCCAACCCATCCAAATCCATCTGAGGTAAATCATTTGGTTAGTTTTTTTTTTTGAAATTTGGTTGGGTGGGTTTGCCTACATCAACCGATTATACACAGGTCTGATATGGATCTGACCCCTTTGATCTGATATGTCACCATGGGTTGAACAAATCTACAATTCATCTCCAACGCCCTGGAATAATTGGAATTGTGCAATTGGGTATGACCTAACCAAGAAGTTGTTTGGATAACTAGGAAGGTTAATGGAAAAAAAAAAAAAAAAAAGAAAAGTCAAGGGAATGGCATGTTCAATTATGTTTTTTCTTCAATTTTTTGTTCTTTCTTTCTCATTTTGTTTGGATGCTACTCTGAAATCCTCTACTTTTGTTTTTATTTCTTTAGCAATATATTTGATATTCAAACCACTAATTGGGCTAGTGGGTTGAATATGGATTTCTGTAAAATAAGTGAGTTAACTATGGTTTATTCTTTTCATTTTTCGATCTGATTATAATTGATTCTGGTGTGGGTTAAGGATTTTTTTGACTTGAATTTGATCTGACACAAACCCAAGTACCTAACCCATTGCCACACCTGGTCCAGAATGTAAGAGTACACCAACCCCTAGATTTAGCATTATGTGCCTAACATGAGATACTATAAGCATCGGATATTCATGCATCCGAGAAGGGAAGGAAAGGTCGATCTTTTAACCGCTGTTGTCTTGCCAAGACGTGCCTGAAACTCTTCAAAATATTGAACCATCAGCATGCTCCTAACTGTAATTAAATTCTCAGTTGAACACCCTTCAAAATAGTTCCATAACAGGGTGGTTAAAAAACCACCTCTATTTTTTTTTTGGGTACATCACCTCTATTGGTTCACCTAGGTCCCATAACCTATTGATGAAACATTTAAGACTTGAAATTGGTACTTCGCTGTATATTGTTGGCTGCTAAGAGACATGATTGTGTCTTGGCAAAAAGTCCAGATGGAAACCGTGCACGCAAGCGGCAGCACCCGTCTATGATGACCAAAGAGTTCGTATTGGCAGTAATCAAAAATATAAATAGAATTTTAAGTGCCACTGTTGTCTTGATGAAGGCGCCTACTTCTTGTTCGGCATTGCCAATCAGCAGTAGTCCACTCTGTAAGTAAATGGTATAATATATCCTCCCGAGAGCACATGATGAATGATTAGCTTCCAACAAGGCAAGCATTACTAGTTTCGCTAAAGCATTGCAATTTTCTGAAGGCCTTTGCTTCTGCAGCTCCAGCAGTTGTTACCAATGTTCTCATCATAGTTTAGTGGGTTATATATTAGCCTCGGGGTTCTAGACACCAGAAATAAAAAAGCAACGAAACCATTGCAATTTACGACCCAGAAAATGGTTTTATTTTCTAAATTCAATATGGGAGCAGATGGACTACACTTCTGTTCAGCCTTTGTATGCAAGTTATCAATCTTCATTAAACACGGTGCAAAGAGTCCCAATTGCATCTGATAGTTTTTTGTTCACATTCTCAAAAAATGATGGTGTTTTCTTGACAAAATGTATTGTCTGTGTGGGGATTGGGATCACAATAAACAAAATAAGAACCGTTCAGAATCAGATCTAAACCCCATTCCAAAACAAAAGACCCTATACTTCATGGCACAGCCCCACATTCCACGATTCCTGTCCATTCAAGCCACCTTCGGCAGCCTGCAACCGACATTTCTGATGATTGCAAGTATAATACATTAATGAATACTGGTGTGCTGAAAACATATAAATATAAACACATCAAGCTCATCAGGTAGCATCCAAGAGAAGCTACTTGGGGTAGAGAATGTCATAGTGGCCAGGCCGGTATAGCAGGGTCACAAATGGTGTCGGTGTCAGCGTCACTGGATGACCTGTTTTGACTTCACTACTCTGGGCAGTGCCTTCCTGAGGTGATTTGGAACTGGGAACAAAATCATGATGGTTTATGCTCACAGTGCCCGAGTCACACGAGCTCCGATCAAGGTACACCACACGTATTGGAACACCTAATGCATCAGATAGGGCAGTGATGTGCACATGGTCGCTTTCCTCCCCCATTGGCTCCACTGAAGCCTTGCAGAACTGTAATTCAGACAACCATTAGCCATATTCATAGATCATGAAGAAAAACTTTCTTGCTCAATTTTAGCCACTGGAGCCAGCTTATCAAGTAGAAAAAGAGTAATTGGATGTAACCTAGAGACCAAATTGAGTGCAAGATGCCACTTCCAAGCACTACAACACATCAAAAGTGGTGGATTCAAGTAACCCTATAATTTCTGATATGTAGGCAACAAGCCCCTCCCCACATAAAGATTAAGCCTTTCATTTTGCTATATTCATTGGGTTGAGGACCACAAGACAGGCACCTAGGTGATGACTCATGGAATTCTCCACTTTGATGACACAAAATGAGAACAAGGTAATATCAACCTGAACATGAGTGGAGATAACTAAACCAGCTAATAGTGTTTCGAGTGAACAATTATTAAGGCAACAAGTTAGGATTCTGTCCTCCTGGGAGAAGATTGATCAACCCCAAGAGTATCTAGCATACTAAGGCTTGTTTGGGAATTCTAGCAGGATTGAGCTGGGTTTCCTACTGAATTCGTGGATTAGGAAGCCTATTTGGACATAGCCCATATTAGTCCAACATGCCCACAATCTGAATCCTGTGGTAGGGAAGAAAGACTCCATGAGAATTTTTATTTTATTTTTTTACCCCTTTTTGCAGACCAACAGGTCCACAGACTAGGACTTAGCGGGCCCTTAGAAGACTTCAAGCTAGGCAGGCCAATAGGCCCGATTTCTATAGGATATTCCCGCACAAATATCCAACAAGCTCTAACATTGAGAGTCAACCTATATAATATATTAATGGGCCCCAAATGAATGTTCAAGTAACGGATAAAACTTCCTCTTAAGAACCATGTATCCCATTTGACATTAAGAAGCCTCCCATATGATTAGCTTACCCTAACTTTATGATTTTCTGCAAACTATCAACTCAAATAACTTGCTATAATCTTTTGGATTAACTTTATTCAAAGACAATAGTAACCAACAAGAAAAGATGCTTTAGCAATGATAAGATTAAAGAATATACAGCATAAAAATGAGACTTGGGAATCCCGATGAACCTGATCCACGGTCGAATTTGTTAAGCCCGCTATGAATGGTTCAAAAAACTCTGATCGTTTGCGTATTTCACCAGAAGTGACAAATCTGAAGAACATTACAACTGACCAGCAATTTACATTAGAGCACAAACGCATTGGTGGCATAATAAGAGCAATTTAATGGTATGAATGATGTTTCTCACCATAATCTGAAATCATCTGATCACGGCTTCTTTGCAAGAGCTCCTCATGACTGAAAACACAAAATAAGCACATATTTCCCTCGATAAGCAAAGCATTTGCTGGAATCATAGCAGGGGATGAATTTTGCAGCATAACAATATCTTCTTTTTTCCCTTTGAATTTAAGATATGATCTAATTTTTCTTGATATTAACAAATAGCACCACAAAGAAAAGAGGATAATCAGTGAAGGCCATCTACCTTATTGAAGTTTCATTTCCTAGCAGAACACTTTCCAGCTGCTCAATGAATATCTGAATCACACTTGGAACCATCAGAGACAAAGGATTATATGCATACATGCATATGCGCGCACGCGCACACAATTTTTAACAAGACAATGCAGTTGAGGCAGAACATGCATCCAAACATCGAATGGAGGGCAGTATCAAAAAATCAAGACAGAATCCACAAGATCTTACTTCATGTGCATGCAAGATACATCGACAAATGCAGATGGTCGAACTGGTTGCTAGGAACCAACAGAACACTTGATAATGACAAAAGAAATAGCTAGAACTTTGCATCTAGAACAAGATATGTTTTAGCACCAGAGCAACTTGGAACAGAAACTTCATGGTGACAGAGGTACATGGAACATTTTAGTTCTTAATCTTGTTCATTTTGATACACGTTCAAAAGATATTCAGCAATTCATAGTTAATTATCTAATAAAGAGGATTGAATTATAACAAATTCTGCATGCTTTTCCATTTTAACTACTAAATATATTCTCTGAGATTACCTATGTAGCTCTAGGAGCCAACAGAAATGGAGCTCTTGTCACAATCTTGGAGATTATGATACTTAATGTTGACAATGATAAACCTGGTGCATGCTAGTTTGCTTTAGGGACTTCAAACCATCTTTCTCACATTTGCAAGCACCAGGTATTACAATCACAAAAATAACCAAGTACGAGCATGATAAGGAGATAACATGAAGCATTAATGAGTAAAAGATAACTTATATATGATAGATAAGCATTATAAACATAAAAATTATGATGTTGATCAATTGGTTTTTACAAATTTTTAAAATTTTTGAATGAAGGAAGCTACTAAGGAATTAAGAGTCATATTGCTATAAAGATTTGCTAAACATGGCCAATACTTTTAGTCTAAGAGTTGGCACTCTTTGCATTACTTTGCTTAACCTCTTTCAAGTTCCACTTACTGATATTCCATGCCACTATTAATATTAGCAATTAGCAAATATTTGGTGGTGGAGGTGAATGGTTTGCCTAGACACTAAAAATCCTTGTTTTATAGTGATAAATTACTGCAAAATGTTTGAGGCCCCGATAATAAAAGTATAAGGATCTAAATAAAATGAAATCTTGAGGAGGAGAATTAGATCTATGTTTTTGTCTGTTCCACGTCGCTTTTTATCAACCATGAAAGCTTTTTGCCCCTTAATTTCTTCCTTCTTAGATTTTCCCTTCCTCAGTTTTATCCATTAATTTTGGAAATGAATTTTAAGAATATACTCAACAAACTCCACAATAAATATGGAATGAAGTACAAAACTTTTGAAGAGATATTATGCTTTCTACAATCAAAAGTTGGAAGTTCCTTAACCTAATGATCAACAAATATTTTAGGATGATAATATGTAGGTATCTCTTTGAAGAGAAATAAAAATATGATAAGAACTATGGTACCATAATAGATCTTTCAAGTGATGACATGATAGCAACTAAAAATTGATCCAAAGATTTTGCCTCCTGGATGATTTGAAAACAGCAGATGATGAAAATGATTAAAGATCTGATGAAAACCATCCAATACATAAGAATGAAAGAGGGGGCTCTACTAGTCTCAAAAGAAAGAGGGGGCTTCCACCACATAGATCAAGTCTGAAGCATCAGATCTTGTTACAGCAAGGAAGACCTACTATTGGTGGGAGCAGAAGCCCACTGATCATGTTTAGGAGTCTTCCATGAAGGAACTTACAAGAAAGAAGGAGCAAAGAGGTGGCAAATGCCTTAATTAGGCCTCACCAATTCGCCTTCTCAAAAGAAGATGAGAGGACTCAGCTAAGTGCCGGTTCCTCCAACAAGGGGTGTAAATGAGCTGAGCTTACTCATGCCAGCTCGAACCCAGCTTGAACATCAATGTGGCTGGCTTGAGACAACTCGCTCATCATGAGCTCAAGCTTGGCTCATCCACACCCAAGCAGCTTGATTATGCTCCAGTAAAGTTGAAGATTGAGGGAAGACAAGAATAGATTTCATGAAAATGCTTGTCAGATGCATGCCAGCCTATGGAGGTATCCAAAAAAGTAGGATGGTCAATAGCAACTAGAAGTGAGCGAACAATGACCTAAGCAAAGGGGCTGGGACAAGCAAGTCTAGCAATGAAATTAAGGAGCTCTTCTTTCTCTCTCTCTCTCTCTCTCTCTCTTTCCTGGCAGGGAGGAGGGAAGAGGGAAGAGGTCTCTTGGGCTCCCAGATGCAACAAAATTGGGACCAGCATCATGACATTGGGGCTTGCAGATGCTTATCTAATAGCTAAGTGATATATCTCAGACATTAGATCTCTATCTAATGGATGAGACATAACTTTAGAATTAATTATATTTATGTACAGCTCATATTATTATGAAATATGATAACAAAGATATGCATTTTTATAAATAAATAACTACCACATGTAACAAGGTTAAATACCAGTGTCGAACTATGTCCTGTTTTCCATCAGAACTGTACGTATAAGTAGTGATGATACATACTGAAGCTAAAAGCATCAAAAAGAATGAAAAAACATTGGCACTAACCAATATGGTACAGTCAGTACATATTGGCATCATGGTATGGCATCCCGACACCCAACCAGTGTTGGTACTGAATAGGAATAGTATGCTACTGATGGTGCCATCCGCTTTAGCAATTTTCAAATCCTATCATATAACTCTAAAATATATTATATAATATGAATATAATTTTATATTTTTTATCAAGATTAATCGAGCTAAATACGAGCAGATAAGGCATAGCTTGACTTCAGCTCATATAACTTTCAAGCTTGGAATATTAGATCAAGCTCGGCTTACTAACCAAGTGAGTCCATGTCGAGCTGAAATTTGAGCTAAAAACATGCTACTCACAAAGAGCACTCATTGACAACCCTAACTCCGAGGATTTTTTTTCCTCCTACCAATTAGGTGCAATGAGGAGCTTGTTATCAGATACAAGTCTTTCTTTTATATTCTAACAGAAAGTTAAGTCACATTAGAACTTCCACTTAAGCTAGGAGTTTTAAAGTAAAAACATACTTTCTAAAAGAAAAATTATTTGGTAAAAATCACTAGAAAGTGCTTCTACAAGCAGTGAAGAGGTATCCTCATGGAGAAGCCACAAAAACTACCTTTGGCTTCTGCTCTTGTGATCTGGCTCCTTGTCTTATAAATATGGCAAGCCCTTCCATAAAAATAGTCCTACAATATAATTACCAAACACCATTTATAACAGAAATACTTTTTATTTAAACTTAAGAAAAGTGATTTTTAAGAATTATCATAACCATCCCCCCTTTTCCCAAATTTGGGGTTGACTGATTTTGAGCCTTTCAAAAAACATAAACAATGCCTAATACGCCCTTAGACCTTGAATAAAAAGATGTGACATGCTCTAAAATTAGCATTTGAATTGACAATGAGTCTTTATTTGAAGATTTTTCCCCATGTAATGGATAAATTATATTGAGGACAGTAGGCCCGTAGATTTGCTCCTTTTCCATTAAATATTTTTGTTGGTGAGTAACTAGAAGCCACCACTAGAGGGACTCCACCATCAGATCAGACTAGAAAAATTGACAAGACATTGAGTTTCAAAAGACATCAATATGAAACCACCTAACTGTATCTCTTATTGTCTTTATTATCATTAAGATTGTATATGTAAATAACCGGATTATCAAAGTTAATCTGCTGGGACTCGATGCTGGAATTGTTGGTTTGATGAAAAACTTGGGCAATTGTAAAAAATAATTGCACTTCCTCCACAGGTAATTTAATTTGAGATCCTTTGTCCCAACAAGTATATGATATATGTCATTTACTAAAACACACTTCCCTTTCTAGAGAAAGTAAATAGTAAAATAGTAGGATTTTATATCCTCAAATTAAGATTAATCATCACAAGGTACTCAGCAGATGAGCGATTTTGCGCTATCAGACATTGAGTTTTTTCTTGCAAAGAACAAAAGGCAGAAAAGAGACATGGAGAAACTGCTTGCCTCTTGTTTCCATGGCCTTCAACTCTTTGCCTTGATACTTACAAGCGTGACCATTTTTACAAATGTTATCAATGAAAGCAGTGATTCAAGTCCCACGTCCCACGAGATGGGGGCCGTCTTGTTCCTCTGAGATTCCAGCACCTAGGACGAGTGCAGGATCCCAAAAAGAGCATCCAGCCTCCATCCCGCCCATCCCGCCTTCTTCTCAACCGGATCATGCACCGGTGCAATGTCTCGGTCGGGACTGCTCTATTTTTTTTCCTTCAATTCATCACCGGAGGAAGAAGAATGAGATATTGACGTATTGACTTTTTGCTAATGTGTTGCCATTGGCATCGTCAACCAGAGGAGAAGCACAGTCAGAGGAGCATGCGTAGTTCATTCTGATTATCCCACAAAGGCGGGAAGGAGGACTGCTCGGGGAGAAAGGAGAGAGAGGAGGAAGGAGCGAGGAGTTCGGATCTCCAATGAGGAAAGGAGGAGAGAGAGTAGAGAGGAGCAGAGGGAAAGAATGGTCAAACCTAGAGGCCATTTTCGCCTCTCGGGTTCGGGTAGTTGCTCTTTCAACCTCATCTATTTGATCATGCCCACAGACCCTCAAAGCACTCGGATCTCTATGATTTGGTTGCATGCGCATGATTTGGCTATGCACGTGATTTTTCGATCACACCCACACGACTCTCAAAGCACTTAGATGTGGACATAGACGTGATTTGACTGTGCACGTGATTTGGATGTATGCGTGATTTTGCTGTATGTGTTATGCGGTAGAATGATTGATCTTAACGGCATGGCGACAACCTAAAAGCCTAAAAGCATGCTGACAACCTAAAAGTACTCCTATATGGTGATAGTCTGAGATTGATATTATGATGGGAAAGAAAGTTCTAAAAAAAATCATGCACAGAAAGAAGAATCTTACAAACAACAATGATGGGTACACATAAACAAAGAGTTAGGAAACTAATCTTCTTAGGGCAAACCAACACATATGCATTAAAATGAGAGAAAGTTAAAACTAAAATGAGAACCTTGCATGGCCGACATTCGACACAAAAAATTATTCGTTTGGGATCGATGTGATTTGAAATAATAATATGTTCAGAAAAAACATAGCACCTAATGTACAGTTTGATCCCATAAGTCTGCAACCTCCTATTATTTATAGGCTATATAAATATTCACACCCAGCTCTTAGTCTCTCACGACCACAATATTGATTGAGAGTCGAGAGCTGTGTTGTGAGTTTTGACAGCAATGTTGTTCTTGAGCACCTGAGCCTTACCTAAGAAGCGAGAGGAAGAGAGATTCTAGAATTCATATAGCAAAATTAATGGGGCTCGCTAGTGATATTTCTATTCCCATTATTTCCACGTTTCATGCTTACCTATATCAAACTTGTAAATATTTTTTAATTGATAAACTATTATTTAAGAAATTATTGTCATTATTTTTCTTATACATTTTATTTTTCATAACAATAGTGATATCAAAATTGCAACCACTCTAATTAATAGTTGGTTTGAAGTTATTGCAACATATCATATTTGAATGGTTGGTTCAAGTTTTTTCGGTCCTTTGACATGTGTAATTAGTAGATGAACTAGATCTAGTGAACTAGTCCAATAGTTATCTGCTACATTACCCCCTGCCTTCAAACAATTTAAAATCATATGATGATGCTCATTATCTACCATACATATGCTCTGGGATTTAGAATAGTACATTAATCTATGTAATAATTTCTCCATTGAAATAGTAAGATATTAAGAGTCTAATACCCAAGTTAAATCAAGTAAATAATACTTATAAAGAGAAGAGAGCATGGACTCTTAGAAGAAAAAATAAGAAGTAAAAAGAATAAAATAGATTTTAGAAATTATAAACAAATCCAAAACATAGAAATCGATAGATAATTGGATATAATAAATGTAATAAATAATTTAAATAAATTTTATTAATTATAAAAATTTCAAAAATTATACAAATATATTTTGAAAATTACCAAAAAATCTTAAATATAGAAGTGGATAGATAACTGGATATATTAAATATAATAAATAATTAAAATAAATTTATTACTTTTAAAATTTTTAAAATTATATAAATATATCCTAAACCTAGAAAAGGGTAGATAACTAATGTAATAAATATAACAAATAATTAAAATAATTTTTATTAATTATAAACTGTTTATAGATTATAAAAATATATTTTGAAAATTACAAAAATTTTAAACAGAAATGGATAAATAACTGGATATAATAAATAACTATAATAAATTTTATGAATTATAAAAATATATCTTAAACCTAGAAAAGGATAGATAACAGGATGTAATAAATATAATATATAATTAAAATAAATTTTATTAATTATAAAAATATTTAAAAATTTAGAAAATATTTTTTGAAAATTACAAAAAAATCCTAAGCATAGAAGTGGGTAGATAACTGGATATAAGAAATAATTCAAAAAAAATTATTAAATATATTTTTTTAAAATTATAAAAATATATTTTAGAAATCACAAAAAAATCCTAAACATAGAAATGGGTAGGTAATTGAATATAATAAAAATAATAAACAACTAAATTAAATATTATTGATTATAAAAATATATTTTAAAATTACAAAAAATCCTAAACATAGAAATGGATAGGTAACTGAATATAATAAATATAATAAATAAATAATTAAAATAAATATTATTGATTATAAAAAATAGAAATATAAAAATATATTTTAAAAATTACAAAAAATCCTAAACCAAGAAAAGGATAGATAACCGGATATATCCTACAGGCATAAAAAGTTCAAATCCAATTTCTAATTCCTTTTGATGAATTTTAGTAAATACGCAAAGTAATAAAAATAAATTTTGATTATGAATTACATAATTATCCAAAAACATTGGAAAATTAATGAAAATAATGAATAAAAATAGTATAAAGCTCAAAGTATTTTTTTCTAAATTTTAATAAATTTTAAACCATTAATTAATATGAATTAATAAAAATATTAAAAAATTATAATAAATTTGGAAAAGTATGGATATAACATATGCAACTTAAATCTAATATCTAGATACTCATAATTATTAATTTCATATATTTTTTAAAACTAAATGGATCTTAATAGCAAGCAATAGAAAGATTTGGATATTGGATGGCATTTTAAAAAATAGGGAAGGACCGACATCAATGGAAATGTAATTACTGTGGACTAAAAAATAGAAAAGATAGAGTCATCTGATTGAAGCAACACTTGGTGGGTGGCTTTAGTGATGTCAAAAAATGTTCAAAGATACCTACAAAGGTTTGAGCGATGATGGAGGGCATCTGCAGAAAAAAAGGAGACAAAGATAGCATTCAAAGCTTGAAGGGAAGCACTTGGTCATTGAACATCTCAATCATATGTTCATAGACTTCGATGATGATGACAATTATTTTGATCCAGATGATTTAGAGACAGCTCATTTATAAGAGGCTATTTGGACCTCTCGACGGGACCAATGGCAACATGAGGAGGTATAGAGATATAGATCACAATTTGGATGCTTTCAATTTGAGAAGGATGCAAGAAGAAAATCATATTCACATTTACAGTCTGCTGGATTAGAGAGGAGTCGGTTCACAAGGATGGAATCATCTTCAATCAAGTCATTGTTCACTGTATTGGGAAGAAATCAAAGAAGAACTCAAGAGATCCCACCACCATGATGTAGATCCTACAACATATCTAGATCCAAAGTCAAAGCAACCATGAATTGATGACTATATAAATAAGGATAAAAAAAAACAAATAGGAAGGGCAATTGCCAATTGGTTTCATTTTAGCCCTGTTCCAGCATGGACAACGACAAATATGTACTTTCGATCGATAATTAGTACAATGCCGAAAGTCAGTCCAGGAATTAATCCTCCTACACCTTATGAGATACATGGATCATATTTGCAACAGCAAGTCACAAATATCAAATCTTGGATTGAGTTATAAAGTGGAACACTTATGGGATGACATTGATGTGTGATGGTTGGTCTGAGCCTACTAGGAGTATCATTAACTTTCTAGTCTATTGTGAGAAGGTATCTTTCATACTTCAGTTGATGCTTCAGATAACATACATGACTCTAATTAGATTTTAGGCTTGATGAGAGATGCAATTGATGAGATTGTTGAAGAGTATATTGTCCAAGTGGTCACAGATAATGGGGTACACTACATGAAAGCTGGAAAGGATTTGATGTTGGAAAAGCAATATTTATATTGGGCCCCTTGTGCAGCATATTGTATAGACTTGATGATGAAGCATATTGGATTGGTATCTAAGGTAAAATCCACAGTAATCATGGACAAGCAGTATCTAAATACATCTACAATTACATCTGGATACTTGCTCTTATGAAAAAACATGTACAAAGGAGCTGCTTAGGTCAGGATTGATAAGATTTGCCAGTAATTACATATCATTGAAGAGCCTTATTAATAATAAGCCTGATTTAAGGGCTATGATGACTTCTGATGAATGGAGGCTTTCAAAAATATGCAAGAACCAATGATGGACGACATATTGAGGATATTAATCGAGTAATGATTTTTGAGATTGATGCTCTGAGATGGTTAAAACAGTAGAGCCCTTATATGTAATACTGTAGATAATAGATACTGATAAGTTTCCCCAGATGAGCTATTTATACCCAAGATGTCTGCCTGCAAAAAAATAGATATAGCCGCAGTAGAACAGAAGAAAGCAACACCATATTTGCATATCATTGACAGATGGAATACTCAAATGGGAAAAGAATTGCGCTTAACAGATAAAATTTGTTTGAATCTTAACACTCACTTATTCTTTATCGAACAAGCTATAAATATCTTTATTCTTAATCAATATTGTCCTTATTTTTCGTACAGCCTACTATTTAAATTCTAAATATCAGTATGACCATAATATTGTCTTAGATGAGGAGCTTCTGATGGCCTTGAGGAATGTGGTATATAAGCTAGAAAGTGATCTGAATTTGGCTATAGAAGCTATAAGATAATAAAAAGTAGATGCCATCATAGTAGGATTGTTAGTGTATTTTTGAATTATATTAATTTATTAAAACTCAATGATCTTCAATGAAAAGTCTATATTGATTGGGTAGGAAAAACTATTTCAAGAGAGGAAAGGGAGCTTTGGAGAACAAGGAGCACATAGATTTATATCTAAAATGTCACCATGTATAAATATGGGACTATTTTTTTATTATCGTTAGTTTTTTACATCTATGTAAAGCTGAGGACTGAAACATTCATATACATATGTATTTTTTCAATGCAGGAGAGTGGTGGGTCCAATAGGACACATCCACACCAAATTAAGAAAGATTGCCATTCGAATTCTATTACAAACCATCTCATCAAGTGGATGCAAGCGTAATTGAAGCACATTTGCCCTGATCCACACAAAAATAAGAAATCGTCTAACCTCACAAAGATTGAGAGATCTATTTATGCCCATTATAATATGAGGTTAACGCTTAAGTCAATGAGGGGAAAGCCTAAACAAGACGATCCATTCGAGGACTTTATCCATGATGAGGATGCTATGCTATGCTGGATTGCAGATCAAGAAGCACAGGATCCACCAGTGTTGGATGAGCCAAGAGATCCCCTCTGACCATGCAAAACAATAGCACATGAGGCAGGGGTACAAGATGTGGACCGATGGGCGGCCTCTCATTTATCCCCCCCATTTCGAGTAGAATGCGAGATACTATTGGAGATGATGATGAATAAGATGGCAGACAATCTAAGGATTCTGATCAACGATTTGATTACGGAATGTTTAGTTCAAGACATCAAGCAAGGATCTTTAAAGATAGCCAGGACATTGCAACCAGTAGTAGAGGTAGGATAAGTTAACAAGTAAAGGCCAATCAGAGCTTGAGAGGAAGTTAGAGAATTGCAGTTGAGAAGTGATGTGGAAAGTCTAAATTAAAAAGGAAGGCAACAATTGATCCACTAGAGGCAATTGATGATATGTAGGTTCGAGATGATGATAGTGAGACACCCAAGCCCTCATATCTAGGATTGCCTAAATCATCTCGTGATAATAGCGATAATGATAATGATAGCAAGAGTGATGATGGATTTGACAATCAAGATGGTCAGGATGGAGGGGATAATGAAGTATATGAGATCAGTCCTTTTATTGAAGAAGCATATATCACCCATGCTACACAAGACTGGGACTATGGAGCCAGACCCAGATCTAAATATCAGGATGAGTTGCTGGTCTATAGGAGAGAAAGAAGAATTGTTGCAGGACGTGGCACAGGCTACAGATAATTGAATCATTTTCATGAAGAGTTGAAAATAATTGAGGAATATCAACATCGAGCATATCCGAAGTTTATGACATAGATGGAGCAAGAAACTTTAAGTAGGTTGGAGTCTGAGGACTTTGAGCAAGTTAGGTCATCATCATCAATCACAACAGGATTATTGGAGAATCAGATAGCCAAAGTACATATCATGGCCCTTCTCTTACTATAAATGATTCTGATGTATACTCCAATGGTCATATCCTAAGGAGTATTTTCATATGCAGTATCCATTCCATTTTTATATGGATACATTTTTGAACCACAATATGGTATTGCCTCTCATTAACTTAACCAACGATGGCCAGTTTATTATCAAGAGGGTTATCCTGGACAACGTCAAATACAAGATGACCAACAAAGATGGACTCGGTATCAAAATTGGCATCATATTCAAGATCCCGATTATGAGTAGGACCTAGATGTTTATGAGCATCATAGGCATTCCATTTGGAATTAGTAGTAAATTTGATATCTTAAACTGATGAATCCATTTTGTATAATATTGAAATTAATTTATTATATATTATTAGTATAGTTATATTTTCATATACAAGTGACTAAACTTTAGTATAGATTGTAGCCTTTTCATCAAATTTTGATATTTTTACTTTATCAAGTACTTGTGCATGCATCATTTATGAGAGATCGTTGCTTCATAATCAAGAAAGGATCTTCAATAACCTGAAAGATCATAATGCATCATAGCATCAGTATTAAATAAAATAGATCTATTATAAATATATTAATTTTGAAATTTAAATATATTTAAACAATAAATAGATCAGTAAAACTTCAAGATAAATTCAAAAAATAACATATATATATATATGTGTGTGTGTGTGTATAAGGATGTCCCAAGCATGTATCGAGACGTCCGATCGGGATGGCCATCCGGATGGAACAGGACATAGGGTGTCTTATTCCGAGCGACAACTGAGACACCCCAGTCATGCGGGATTTAAAACCTTGAAAGAAAATACTTGTAAAATTAAGAAACTTGCCTCTCAGCTAACTCTAGAAACAAGAAACTCTAGACACTTAATAGGAGAAATGCGACAAGATGATTTAGGGTCGATGGATAATCCTTGAGACATTTAACAATTGGCCAAGTAATAATGTATACGATGATCCTCCACTAATACTTAACATGCTTGTATGAACTACTCATAAATGCAATGCCCTTGTGATACCATGTCAATATCTATTTTTGAAAGAGCCTCATGCATGTAAAAAGTTGTATTGATGGAACCAAACCACAAAAATTTGTTGATTAGATTATATTAGAGGTATGAGCAAAATGTTGCATAGAACATTTGTGAGGCCTAGTCCATTTGGACTAGCTTGGACCCAAAACAACAACCATGGTCAAGACATGTATGCTGCACTGTGCCTTGCAACAAAGACTCCCCTCTCGCTAATTCCTTATAGCAGTTGGAGCCCCAAAGGCTATCAGAGGCTAGGAAAACCATGTCAATATCTATTTTTGAAAGAGCCTCATGCATGAAAAAAGTTGTATTGATGGAACCAAACCACAAAAAATTGTTAATCAGATTATATTAAAAGTATGAGTAAAATGTTGCGTAGAACATTGGTGAGGCTTGGTCCATCTGGACCGACTTGAGCCCAGAACGACAACCATGGGTTAGGCCATGTGCTCCGCACCGTGCCTTGCAACAAAGACTCCTGTATCATTGATTCCCCATAGGAGTCAAGCCCTAAAGACTGTTGGAGGCTAGGAAAAACCTAGCCTATACCTTTATTTAAGTACCCCCACCCCTCTTGATGAACAACCAACATCGAAGATGCCTAAAAACTCTCTCCATTTCATGTTTCATCACCGCACCACGCTATCTTGCTGGAATTCCATAGAAACCTTGCCAAAAACAAGGTATAGGTGCCCATCTCTCTCCCCCCTCCCTCTCCCCTTACCCTTGGTTAGACCCTTGCCTTTTGCTCGTGCCTGTAACAAAAACTCTGATGGGTCTCTCCTCCATCGCCAGTAGGGATGGCAGCAAAACCCAAACCATGGATACCCGACCCGACCTGATTGGTCGGGTAGTCAACTTGTTGACTTGGTTTGGGTCGAGATTGGGTAGTTTATGCACCCAACCTGAACTTGGCCCGAACTATTTTAGTATTTTAATATATATATATATATATATATATATATATATATATTTTATATATATATATATATATATATATTATATTGAATATATTTTACCAATTACCACCTACTAGTTACTAAATCCCAACTTATTTTGATTGAACATGGAACTAAGTGTTGCTGAATTTTATTTGTTTAAGACAAATATGATTTATGGAATAGTAGTATGGCTTTAGAGTTGACAGAAATGAAAAAAATGCTCAATATGACTCAATTGACTTTAGACCGATAAACCCGAATTACCTAATACCTGATTGAGACGAGTTTGGACCAAAAAAAAAAACCAATCTTGATAGTGTTTGGATTGGATTTAGGTAGTTTATTGGGTATTTAGGTTTGGGTTTGGTTTTGGGTAGTTACAAACCCGACCTGATGCCATCCCTAATCGCCAGCTCCTAGTAGCCCTAGAGGCCATCGGGGCCCAAAAAAACCCAACCTCTACCTCTATTTAAGGACCCCCACCCCTCCCAATGAGTTGCCATCATCAAATATGCCAAAAAACCCTTTATCCTCTCTATTTGGCATTTCATCGCCGTGAAGCCCTTATCTTGCTAGATTTTTAGTCTAAAAACTCAACTGAAAACAAGGTATTGATGCCTCTCTTTCTCTCTCTCTCTCTCTCTTTGAACCTACTCTTGATTAGACCCATGTCGGTTATTGCCAGCTGAGATCTCCCTAGGGGATTGTTAGCTCTTGCCGACAATCACCTCCCAAGGTTTGTGGAACCCTTGTTTTAGTTTTCTCGATCGTGTTTTGAAGCTAAGAGCCCATCGGACTGCCATTTGAGCCTCTCGACAACTCCTTGAGAATCGACATTAAGCCCCAACTA
The DNA here is from genome assembly GCF_000442705.2 of Elaeis guineensis. Classification (NCBI taxonomy): domain Eukaryota; kingdom Viridiplantae; phylum Streptophyta; class Magnoliopsida; order Arecales; family Arecaceae; genus Elaeis; species Elaeis guineensis. Next base: position 119,177,088 of record NC_026000.2, on the reverse strand, counting down.
TTATCGACTGAGGCTGGATTTGACTCTACCAACTTTGGTTCTATGTTTCCTTTGCTTTCTAACCTTCCACCAGTTATCGCCACCATTGCTCGCCACCTATCAGCTAGCCATAACCACCAACACCACCACGAAGCACCTTGGCCCTTTTTCCTCTTCCTAAGAGAGGCAAACAAAACATCCTATTCTACCCACTCTCTTGTTTTTCTCTCCTCTCTATTCTCTCTCTGTCTTTCTCTTGGGTTGGGTGGATCCTAATAGACGAATTCTATTTAGTGATCTAGATCGACCCCAGTAAAGAAGTCTGAAACCATGTTGGTGGCCGTGCAATGTATCAACCCTTACCCTAATCCTTGTGGGATACCACTGGACTCAATAATCTTCAATCAATTGTCCTCCACACAAGCTGCCACTATTGTCCACAACCATCGTCACCCTAGCTTTCTCTCTCCCATTATGACATCACCCCTCACTCACTCCTCTCTTTGTCACTCAATTAGTCAAAACTCCAAAATGAAAAAACACTAACCACCCTCAACACTAGCTGCCACCACCCCTATCCAACCCAACTCTCTCTCTCTCCCTCCCTCACCCATTATGACATCGCCCCTCACCCACTCTTTCACTCTTTGTCAATCAATTAATCCATTTTGCATAATTTCTTCTCATTATACATTGTATGTGTTTTGTCGTAACCAATTTTGTTAAATTTCATATCAATTTATTGCATATACATTCTGCAATAGCCTAATTATCAACTTTGACTTAGCTATAAGTGTTTGTTTATAAAAGTTGATTGACATCATTTTTCATAATATTTGTCAATTATTTTTTTGCTTAGGTTCCATGAAAGATGTCATCAAATGGTGAGATAAATGATGCAGACAGAACAAATCCATGAGGCCCTTTTCTGTGCAGTTAGGTTCGAGTACAGCCTCACGTCATATTCCCTCAAACACCTATTCCCGCCTCAAGTCCACCAAGACTGCCAATTTCAGGTCCTATTAATGCTAATACTAGGGTTGGGTCTAGTGTCACAACATGTAGGAAACAAAAATTAACTTCAAATGTTTGGAATTGCATGAAAAACATAAAAAAAGAAAAAGATCAGGAAGATTATGTTGCTGGTGGTTTTTGTAAGACTCGCACTAAGGCCAAGAGTAAGAATGAAACTAAGAGTTTACAACTTTACATAATCACTTGGCATACCGTCTTGTTAAGAACAATGAGTCAACTGAGGTTGCTTTGGATTGCCAAAAAGAAAAAGCTATAGAAAAGAAAAATGATGGGAAAGTTCAATTTGGAAACTTCACTTTTGACCAAGAAGTTTCAAAGAGAGAGCTTACTTGTATCATTATTATGCATATGAATATCCTCTTTCAATTGTTTAGCACATAGGTTTTAGAAGACTTGTTAGTCTCCAACCCCTTTTTAAGATGGTTTCACGTAATGTCATCAAAGGTGACATCATTAAAATATGACACTTTTAAGGCAAAAATGAGCAAGTTGTTAGAGAAAAATAAAAGCCAGATAGCTATCACTGCTAATATATGGACTTCTAATCAAAAGAAGGGTTACATGAAAATTATCGCTCATTTCATTAATGACAACTGGATGTTGCAACACCATATTTCAAGGCAACAAACTTTTTTTTGACTATTTAACACAGTTCCTTTTTAAATCACATATGTTCCAACATTTAATAGGCTGCCACTTGCATTTTGATAGTCATGTATATGAGTTATTTCATTTCACTTTCAAATTTTACTTTATTTATGTGCAAATTACTTCTATTTGTGTACAAAAATTTAGGTTTGCATAAACCACATCATGAATGTTCTTGCACAATACTTGATGGAGGGTTGATGGAATGGAATTTAGAGATAAAACTTTCCACAACGGCTGTAGACAATTGCATCTTAAACAATGACATGATTAATATTCTTGTTAAGAAGTTATTTGGCAATCTTTTACTTGATAGCAGGGTCCTTCACATGTGGTGTTGAGCCCTCATTTTAAATCTAGTCGTTAAGGGGGATGGGTGGTTATTGAAGATGCAATTGAAAAAAATCGTGATAGTATTACATATTAGTCTGTCACCCCTCAAGAATGAAAAAAAAATGAGTAAATGGCCTATCAAGTGAAAATTTCATGTGTTAAGAAGTTGTCTCTTGATTGCACAACTTGTTGCAACTCCACATACTTGAAAATTCAAACAGCCTTAGGGTATAAGGATGTATTTCCTAGATTGAAGCTTAGCGGGACATATTACACTTGTGTGCCTTCTCACTTAAGAGTAGAAAAAATTGAGGAAATAGCACATCAAATGAAAATTTCATGCGTCAAGAAGTTATCTCTTGATTGCAAAATCCGTTGGAACTCCCCATACTTGATGATTCAAACAGTCATAGAGTATAAGGATGTGTTTCCTAGATTGAAGCTTAGAGAGAAACATTACACTTGGGTGTCTTCTCAAGAAGATTGGGAAATAGCTCCAATTATTTGTGAGAAACTTAAGCTTTTCTACAATTTGACTGAACTAAGCTTAAGCTTTTTTACAATCTGACTGAGCTATTTTCTGGTTCAAAGTATCCCACTTCAAATGTTTTCTTCATCAAAATTTGTGAATTTAGGGAGCTTTGTCTCAGTGGATGGCTTCTTCAAATGATATTATTAGCACGATGATAACAAAAATGTTTTAAAAGTTTGAGAAATATTGGGGTGTAGTGCAAGTTGCTATGGCTATAGTAGTTGTGTTGGACCCTAGGTACAAATTCAAGATGGTGGAGCTTTATTTTCCAAGTATTTATGATGATGATGCTGCCTATGAGATTGAACAAGTTAAAAGAACCTGTTATGACTTGCTTCATGAGCACCAATCTAGGTTTCCAACAAATAACTCTAGTTCGTACACTCCCACTACATCCATTTCATTAACAATTACAAGGGAGGTTGCTGGTTGCGAGGAAGAGGAAGGTGGGATGGCAAGGTTGGTTCAGTTCCTTAGTTCTACCTCATCTACAGTGCACGTGCAATTCGAACTAGACAACATATGTCATCTCGATACCAGGCCCCGCACTGGCGCCACCCAATCACTGTGTCGGTATGCCCGATATGGGGGGCGATTTGGCATACCAAGTGTTGGTATGCCTTTTGCACCATGTACAGGTACCGAATTGGTAACCATATGGTATGCCCCGTACTGCCTGTTTTGGTACAATATGGCATACCTTGGAACTAGATCATTACTTAGGAACTAGATCATTACTTGGAAGAGCATGTTTTGCCATGAACCCGAGACGTTGATATTCTTAATCGGTAGAAGACAAATGGGATAAAATATACTGCTTTGCAACTAATTGCATGTTACCCTTTACTGTTGCATCTGAATCGGCCTTAAGTATTAGCAGGACAGTGGTTAATCTACACCCAAGTAGGCTTCATCTGAACACTTCAGAGGCTTTGATCTGCTCCCAAAATTGGCTATGGAGTCAAATAGAAGGTAAATACCTATGCAAGTAGCTTAGTTTTTCTTTGTAAAATTTAACACATTCATTTCTTCTTTCTTATTCTTTTTATTTCTTCTATCTTGTGCATTTGTATACTCATGCTCAACAGCTAATTCGTTGCGCATGTGTACGATTGAGGAAGATGTGGAGTAATGTGGTTGGAACTTTATTTGGGAAGCTCTTGTTTTTTGATATTGACTGAAGTAGATGGTTGCTGGATGTGTATGCTACTGTTGGTTATTCTGAGTGTCATATATTGAACTTAATGCTGGTTGTATTGATCTTATTACTAGAAAATAACGTTGGTTGTTTAAGTTTATGTTTAACTTAATGTTGGTACTATGGATTATGGTTCTTTGTTCAACTTTGAATTGGAATTTTGATGCATTATGTTGATTTTTACTAGATATGTGTTTTAGTCATACTCAGGTCACTATGCAATAGAATTCTTCTTCTTTCCCTTTGCATTCCCCTTCTTTTTTTCTTTTGTAATCCTAGGTCAGATACCCAACCCAACCCGAATAACTCAAATGAATAAAGATTAATCAAACAGGTTCAAGTACCTGATGGATTTACCGATTTTCAATGGGACTAGGAATGGCAATGGCTATTGGCTACGGGTTTTGCAATCATAGACAACTTCTTAGCTAATCAAATTTTCATTTGACAAGCCATTTCCATAAATTTTTCCCGTCCTGATTGAGAAGGCACACAAGTGTAACTTTCTCCCCGAGTTTCAATCTAAGAAACACATCCTTATACTCTAGGGTTGTTTAAATCATCAAGTAAGTGGATTTTCAATGGGTTTTGCAATCAAGAGACAACTTATGAAATTTTCATTTGATAGGTTATTTTCTCAAATTTTTCCACTCGAGGGGAAGGCAGACTAATGTGTAATACCACCCAGAATTTTTTCAATTGCACCTTCACTATCCACCAATCCTTTCTTCACAACTAGAATTAATATGTGGGCACAACACCACATGTGAAAGACCCTCCCCCATCAAGTAACTAAACAGCTTCTCAACAACAACACTAATCATGCCATCATTTAAGGTGCATTATCTGCAACAGTTGTGGAAAGTTTGCCTCTAAATTCCATTCCATCAACCCATCCATCAAGTATTAATGAAGAACATCCATGATGTAGCAGTAATCACATTTACAAACCTAATTTTTTACACACAAATAGAAGTAATTTACACATAAACAAAGTAAAATTTGAAAGTAAAATGAAAGAATGCATATGCACACATTAAAATGCAAGTAGCACATAGCAACCTATTAAATATTGGAATGCATGTGACTTAAAAAAAAAAAATCTATTAAATAGTCCAAAAAAGTTTGTTGCTTCAAAATATGGTGTTCCAACATCCACATGTCATCAATGAAATGATCGGTAATACTCATATAACCCTTCTTTTGATAAGAAGTCCACATATCGAGGGTGATATCTATCCAGCTTTTATTCTTCTCTAACAAATTATGCATCTTTGCCTTTTCAATGTCACATTTTTATGATGTCACCTTCAATGGTATTATGTGAAACCATCTTAAAAAGAGGTTGGAGACTAGCAACAAATCTTCTAAAACCTTTATACTTAGCAATTGAAAAATGATACTCGAGCATAATAATAGCACAAGCAAGCTCACTCCTTAAAACTTCTTGGTCAAAAATAAAGCTTCCAAACTGAACTCTCTCATCATTTTTCTCTTCTATAGCTTTTTGTTTTTGGCAATGCAAAGCAACCTTGATTGACTCATTCTTCTTAGCAAGATAATGTGCCAAGTGACAATGTAAACTCTTAGTTCCATTCTTACTATTGGCCTAAATATGAGTCTTACAATAACCACAAATAATAATCTTCCCTAGAATTTTTTCTTTTTCTATATCATTTTAAACATCTGAAATTAATTTCCATTTCTTACATGTTGTGACAGTAGGCCCAACCCCAGTATGACCTGAAATTGGGGGTATAGGTGGACTTGAGGTGGGAGTAGGTGTTTGAGACATGACGGACTTGAGGTTGTACTTGAACCTAACAACATATAAGAAGGGCATGAAAGAGTTAATCTGGAAGCATCATTAATCTCACTATCTAACAACATCTTTTACAAAACCTAGGCAGAAAAATAATTAACAAATATTACTAAAAATGATATTATGCAAACTTTATAGAAAAACACTCAAATAGCATAGTCAATAGTTGACAATTAAGTTACTGCAAAACATGCAGAATATGTACATAATAAATTGATTAGAAATGAAGCAAAATTGGTTACTGCAGAATATGTACACAATATAACAATAAGAAATTAAGCAAAAATAGATTAATGCAGAACATGTACATGATGAAATGATAAGAAATTAAGCAAAGTCGCTAACCATATAGCACAATTAAAACAGAAGCAATCTGATCAGGTATTGCACATTTAAAAGTAAGCAAAATCACAAAACCATCTCAAAATTACCTAAAAATAATTTACCAAAAGCAAAATCACAACATTGAACCTCTCAAATCTCTAGTTTAATCACATTGATACCTCAATAACACACCCACGACATAGCAAAATCGCAAGACCATCTCAAAATTACTGAAAAGATTTAACTATAAGAGACTTAGCAGACACAACCGTGGAAGTAAGGGGCCTAATGCCATCAAGAAACTTGCAGTAAATCAAAATCATGCACAGATCTGAGCTGATGTGGTGGTGCTTAAGCCATTGATGTGGCAATGACTAAGCTATCGAAAGAGCTGTTCATGTGCAGTACCTGAGCTGTTGATGTGGTGGATGATGACAATTAAAGTTGGGGTGGATGATGATGGTGCATGGTGGTTTGGGTTCTTTGGGTTTCAATCAACTGAGTGACATAAAGAGAAGAGTGGGTGAGGGGTGATGTCGTGATGGACAAAGAAAGAAAGGGCGGACGGTGGTGATGGACAAATGATGGTGGCTGGTGTGGAGGGTGGTTGGAGTTTTCTCATTTTGGGGTTCGATTAATCAAGTGTGTGAGAGAGAGAGAGAGAGAGAGGAGCATGGGGCGACATTGTAATGGGGGAGGGAGAAAGAAAGCTAGGGTGAGTGGCAAGTAGTGTGAAGGGTGGCTAGGGTTTTCTCATTTGGGGGTTTTGAATCTTCTAGATACACAAAGGAGAATAAGGGTGATCAGATCTTGTAAAGGCTGGGTTTGGTCAGAGTTTTATGTGTATTTATATACAATACTTTAAATAACTTGTAAATGTTTGGCAAACAACTTAAACACAAATATATTCTGCAGCCCAAGGGTAAAGACATGATTAAAGGTGTCCTTGATGTCTAGGGTTCAAGTCTTAGAGGTAGCGATCGGGTAGCATCAGGCTGGATATTGGTCCGGTTGGATACAAATCAGGTCCAAAAATCATCAACCGAACCTAACCTGTTTATTAAATTGGTCAAAAATTTATATATGAACCAAACTTGTTTATTAAACAGGTAACCCAACCCAACCCGCATATCCAGTTTATTAAAAAGGTCAAGTTAGGTTACATGGGTTAACAGATTAAGTAGATTTTTAATAGATTAAATAGATTTAAACGGGTTAAACAGGTTAAGTTGGTTGGGTTAAACTGAAAAGATTTGAGTTAAGCAGTTTTAAATTGGTTAAACAAGTCTTAAATAGGTTAAATGGTAACCCGATCCAATCATTAAACAGATCAAAATAGGTTAAACGGGTTCAAGGTCTAAACCTGAACTCAATGCATTTAACACACAAGTCTAGACAAGTTTTTGACCTGTTTATGATCCAAAAACATTTATGTCGGATCCGAACCTGCTTAAAGTAGATTTTGTCGGTCAAGTTGATGGGTCGGGTCATCAATTGCCAACTCTATCAAGTCCTCTCTTTTTTAGTATGCAAAACATGTCTATTATTTACATATATAATGTATATACATATATATATGCATATAATGTACACCCCCCCCCCAAAGGGTCAAATCCCAAACCCTTCCCAAATCTTATAGCATTTAAAACTTGCTTGGCTACCATCCCTAGATGGGACAGATTTAGGGTATTCGTGCCAATCTTTAATCGGATTTGGGATGGATTCGAGATGTAGGATTTTAAACGGATTTGGAAATGATAGGGAAAATTTTGCAGGTACCCTACCTGTTGCCATTCCTAAGAGTATCAATATTACCTTTATCGCAGAGTCAATCACTTTTAGAATTAAGAGTTATGATCAGCAAAAAAATTAAACATTATCTATAAATAAATTAGACACATGAATCGAACAATTGCAAGATGAACTTACTGAAAAGAAGTCCTCAAATGTAAACTCAATGTATCCAAGACCCTGAAGTGTCTTCTTGCACTCTTCAATATTCTCAAGAATACGATCAACCTCAACTTTGTCTTGTGTCTCCAAAATATGCTCCTAATTTCATATCACACAAATGTCTCTTACTGACTTATAACCAGAGTACCTTTGACAGAGAAGCATTGAAATATGAAGAGAAGAAAAGCGTTTGGAGTCACATCTTATCACATTACCAGGTAGGAGAACATAAAGCTTCGATAGAAACAATTTCCATCACCCCTTGTTCGCCTCAATGCACCATATTGTTCACCAAGCAGCTGCATGTTGAATAACATGCTCATAAACATTAAAAAAAAAAAAAACAGTCCAGAGTAAAATGTTTAAAGACCATCAACAAGGATGAGAAACAAAGAAGAAGCACTCATTTGAGTCATTCCAATGAACCTTGATTTTCTCTTTAAGGATGGGGTTGCCTGACTGAAATTCAGCTGCTAAAGATGAGAGTGGCTCCTGCATTATCAAAATATTGAAAAAAATGAGTATTCTTTTACATATATGTAATACAATACAAATATCAATGTATAAATAGAAATCAACAGTTACATATGATCAGTAAAATCGGAGTTATAGTTTCGCTGCAGCAAATTCAGCTTTAATAATCACATGGTGATCAAAGATTCTCTAAAATAATGTATTGACCAGAAAACTACCTAATAAAATGGAGTAACATCAGAATTTATTGAAGTTCACATTAGCCATCTGAATTCAAAATTTAGAGGCACATAGTAATTACAATTGTAATAAGAAACCAAAAGATTCATCCTGTCTAACTAGAGGCAGCTTTATCCTGCCAGGACCATAGTCACGAGGTTATATGAGAGGGGATTTGGTAGGTATTGTATTTTGAAAGGTGTAGAAAGGGGATATTCTGATCATTCAGGACATGCATGAAAGAACAATCACAACAGACAAGTTTTTAAATAAGTTATGATGAGACTAGTGTCTCTACCAGCCTGCAATAAGAGTCAATAGTAAGACTTATCCTGCTATGACTGACAACACTATTAAAACTAATGAAACTACTTGCATGAGTACATAAGCTTATTAGAAAATTTCTGAAACAACTTCATACCATCTGAAAGATTGAATTAAGCTATCACACGACCACTTTAAATTGTTGGCACATCAATGGCAGGGATAAAAATGATATGCCAAGCATGCATAAACATGCCACCTGAATCAAAGATTTCAACAAAGATGAAGAATTGTCTTGAGAGTTCATTATAAAGTGCTCAAATTTTCTTTGAAATCTTCACCTATAATCTAATGGATATTTTCTATGATTACAATTTCCCCTTAGAACTCAACAGATACAAAATCAATGATCTGACATTCTCTATGCGAAGCTAATTAAGAATGGCAATCTTGACCAAGAATGAACAATTGTTGCATAGCAGGGTCTACTTAGAATTGTAAAACACTTGGGTTTTGTCTTCGGCACTTTTTTCATAGCTAAGCTTTCCTCTTTACTCCATTTATTTTTTTTCCCTGTTTATTCTTTCTGTTTTGCCATGTAGCACAGAATTACAACCCACTCATCACAGTTTAGCATCTTCTACCATTGAAATTCTTGATCTATCACTTTCTCGTGATGTAAGAAATTAAGAAGAATCATCTTAATTATGATAAATATAATAAGAAATATTTTATAACCTGAACAATTAGATATTTGAAAAACAAATGCAATGTGATAAATGATATAAATAACTGTTAAAGACAAATAATTAAGTAAATGTAATCGAACATATGTGGCAATCATGCTGATCCACTAAATATTGAAAAAATAGTTGCAAATTAGTACTTGAAGCCCCTGTTAGAATCTAGAGGTCCTCATTTAAAAATTTGAATCAAGGCAAAGTAGTTGCATGCAATGTAAGGATAACTCACAATCAATCAAAAAACAAACAATTTGACACAATGGCATAGAAATCTGATCAAATGAAAAGATCACAGCATAAATATGTAACTTTATTCAATATGTGAATGTGGTTTGGACATGCCAAACTATATGAATCTAAAGGCACAACGTCTTTCTCTGGAATAACTGAAACAGCACCAGTACTGACAACATCACATCAAACAGAATCTAGAGAAACATATTTTGACTTCTCTACACCTAATTCCATTGTCTTTATTTTTTACTCTATTGGTTCTTTCTTTTTATTCGACTTCTCTACACCCAAATCAATGAAAAAAATAGCAATAATCTTATTTAAGAGCTGGCTAATTATATTCACAGCCATACTAAAATTGGGAGTAAATTTCAGTCACTATGTCATTCTCAGAAATGTAAGTAGAGGAGTAAACAATGCAACTGTATTAAATTACACTGCTGCAACACTATAATGTAATTAAATGGAAATAGACACAGACTGACCAAAAGATGAACTTTTCTTGCCGTCCTTTTCTCATATGACTTTAACGCACCTGGTTCGAGAAAAAAGGACCAACAATCTCATTCAAAATCCACTTGAAATAACTTGGACCACAAAATCTTGAGAAATCTTGGCCATCGCATCATTCTCTCCAGAACGTAAAAAGATTACCGAACTAAATAACCACAGTAAAACTACAGAACCAGATCAAGTTTGACTTTTCTGCGTTATTTTAGGGAAAAAAGCAAAGCAGCCAAGATCCACTGGACAAGACTTTACCCATACTAATATTACGAAAATCTCAGTTATGGTATCGATTTTGAGATTGCAACTAAATTACTAGGACTAGAATTAAACAACATTGTCGATCAAGAACTTAGACTACAGGCAAAGATGGATAAGAATCAGAGAATCGCGTCAAGGGAGTTCGGGAAGGAAAGGAACGCCCGCCTTGTCTCCGACGAAGGGCACCTTGACGGCCTCCTCGGCGCGGATAGCAGAGTGCTGCTGCATGATGTCGTCATCCCTGATGCTGGACCAGTCGAAATCATCCATGGGAACGACCGAGGTAGGGTTAGGGTTAGGGTTAGACCAAGAAGCGGAGGACTCCCCCACCGCGGGTTCTTGGTCGGATAGAAGCTTCTCCATCGCCGCCGCTCCACCTTCTTCTCCTTCGCCGTCGGCGGCCTTCCTCTTCCTGGCACTCGTCTCCGCCTCGATCGCCAGCTCGCTCGCAGTTGTCACGGAGACCAACCAAAAAATGGGGGAGGGGAGAGATGGTTTAGAAGGCGAAGGGAGGGGCCAGGGGATGGGATTTACCGAGGGAGATCAACTCTAACGGTCGTCCGATCCGAGCTAACTTTACGTGTTGACGACCCATGTAGGCAAAAACGGCGTGCTCTCCGCTCCACTTGCACTTGACCTGGTTTGACTCCCAAAGATCACGTCACACATGCCTCGTGCTATGCCGTGGAAAAAAAATCAGATGCCGCGAGACCATCCCCCTTGTGATCGAATCAATATTTATGATCCAGGGATATGTACGCTGAAGAATTTTGTACGATTAAATAGAAACATGCATTCTACCTAAATTTGATTAAATTTAAAAAATAAAATTTGATTAAATTTAAATTCAGATTTAGATAAAATTCGAAAATTATAATACAGATATAGATAAAATATAGATAGTGCTGTTTTTTATCCAAATCCAAATCCAAATCCAATCCGAACTTATGGGTATAGATAATATCCGAACTCATATCCGAATATATATATTTATAATTTTATTTTGATTGATAATATGTATAAAATTATTTTGATTGTTTATATATTCTATGTTGAATTGTAATTCTATTTTTATGTTTGATTTATATAAATTTGGATTTATAAATTATGTTCTATATTGAATTGATAATTCTATTTTGGTTGATAATATGTATAAAATTATTTTAATTTTTTATTTTTTTGGATATGGGACGGATATGGATGCGTATGGGTTGGGTATGGAAAAATGAGTTAGTCATGGGTATCTCCGAATCCATTGGATATGGAGATGGTTATCTTCTTTCTAATCCGATCATGTATCGAATAGGATTTGGATATAGGGTGTTAAGTTCAGATTTAAATATTGATAGTACAATATCTGACCCAAATCCTATCCATTACCATCCCTATAGCTAAATTTTTTTCCCCACCTTCGCTAATGCGCCTCCCTCCCAATCCTTTTTTTTTTCTAACTTCTAATTGTCTGTCAACTATTGCATTCAAACACTAATATATTTCATGGGGATCTTGCTTACATCCCCATAGCCTTCATTTTTTATTGAAAAATTTAACATTGATTTTTCTCTTTTTTGCAAGCAATTTTGGATTATTCAATGCACACCAAAGAAAAGACTTGAAAATATACAAATAGATATAATATATAAAATAACTTGACTTAAAATATTAAATAAATGTTAAAATATCAAAAATATGTACAAAATAAAAGTAAAAAATATAAGTTAATCAAGAAATATTTAATTGATAGATTTGATAACATCTAGCATTGAATATATTAAGAGTTACTTGTTTACTTGTTTGTAAATATATGTTATTAAATGTGTCTTATTTTTTATTAACTTGTAATAAGAGCATAATACGGTACTCCTATTTTCTTCATCAACTATGTGGAGAGGTCTATAATGACCTTAATTAATTCAAATAAATAAGATTCTTAATGTACTCATACTTTATGTTTGCATATGCTTATGCAAAGTGAATATCAAAAATACGAGATTCACTTATCAAGAGGGATGGTGTTCCTAATGTTCCATGAACTTTTTAAGTGCAAAGGATTTTGGATAAATATGATCAATTCTTATCAAGAGTAAAAAGATTCTATAAAGATTGTAGTCTTTTAACTAGTAGCCCCATATCTCTTTTTAGATAATGACAATCCTTTAACATCCCACCACTTGATATTTTTAGTAGAAAAAAATTAAAAATAAAAGTGCTATTTTTAGGACAAATCTGGTTCTAAATGTATACCTTCATTCTTTTTAACACTTTAATAGTTAGAATAAGAAGTCACTTTTAACAAGTTCTCAGGTAAGAAATAATTGATATTTATTTGTTTGTTTATTTATACTATTTAATTATAAAATTTATAATTTTGAATATTTTCTTAAAAATCAAAAAAATCATTTGTTTCTATTATTAGAGGCCAGTCATGGAAGGATCACCTCTTGGACATAATCTGTACCTTAGATGTTGCACGAGATTGTATTTCACATGATTTAGGTCAACAACATAAATCAATGAAATATTCTTCCAGTATTTTTATTATTTTGTAATTTTAGAGTTGATTTACAAATTGCTTATTAGAAACACAAATAATCTAGTAGACAGAAGCCATACATAGCTATGGCAAGGTCTTAGTTATAGTTGAATATAAATATGCAATGTACACCATCTCTTGTCTTGCCTTTGGCCAAGTACCAACTATGTAGTTTGATACCTTAGAGAACACAATACCTCTATATTCAAGTTGTTTTGAATATTCTCATATTGCAATATGCAAAAATAATGCTATATATTATAGAGTAGTGTTGTTTATCAAGTGCCAAAGCACAAACAACGTCGATAGCCTGGTCATTATTAGTGTAGACCACCAATTGTGTTTTTGCAAGCAAGGAATATACTACATTCTCACTCACTAATTATGAGGATAATTGATGACATAGCGAGGATAATACCATTTACACCACATCTCACAGATGTAGTTGGTGGTCACCAATTGTTAATTTTATTATTTTATTTTTAAATTTTATGCTAATTTATATTCATATAATTTAATAACTTATTGTGATAGCCCAGCCAGCCAAACGAAAAAAAAAAGAGGGAAGGAAAACAGAGGAGAAGAACTCCCGAAGAGAGTCTTCTTCCTCCGTTCACCGGCTCCTAATCAGAGTCGGAAACAAGTTCCCTCCGGTCCTATTTAAGGAGGAGATCCCTCCTCTCTCCTTTCCACCGAAAATCCTAAGCTCAAACGGCGGCAATCGTCGGAAATTCCTCATGGAGACCCGTCCCTGTGCCGTCCAATTTCTCGTCGGAAAAGCCTCGCCGGCATCGGAGGTAAGCTTCCTCCCCTTCCTCTCTCCTCCCCCTTCCTTCCCGTGCCGATGTGCACGCTCGCCGGCGACCGGAGTCGCCGGATTTTGTTGCGAAAAAATCTTCCTTTTTTTGCCGTTTTTCCGTCGCCGGTGGTCACCGCCGATCACCGGTTTGGCCTCCTTTTGCTGCCGGATCGTCTCCCCTCCTGCTGACGGCCGCCTCACGCTGGCCGCGCTGTCGGCCGGCCAACCAATGAGGGGACCTCAAGGTCCCCTGTTTCAGCCCAAAAGAAACCCACGGGAAAGAAGAAAAGAAGAAGAAGGAGGAGGAAAAGAAAAAGAAAAAGAAAAGAAGAAGAAGGAAAAGAAAAGAAAAAGAAAAGAAAAAGAAGAAAAAGAAAAGAAAAAGGAAAAAGAAAAGGAAAAAAAAAGAAAGAAGAAAAATAAAATAATAATAATATAATAATATAATAAATAGGATTTTCTCTCCACTCTCTTCCGTGAAAAAAAAGGAGAAAGAAAAGAAGAAGAAAAAAATAAAAATAAAATAATAAATAATAATATAAATAATAAAATATGAGAAAGAGAGTTTCTCTCTCTACTTTCTCTCTCTAGAATCTTCTCTTTAGATTATTTCTCTCTCCTAAGATTTTTAGAATTTTGAGAAGAATGATGATGAATTTAAATGATCCTCGTGATGGATTTTTGATCCGTGATCGTCGGACGGTACACCGACATCCACTTTGATCAGATCAAGTATTTTTAGATTTTATTTCTCATGATCTTATTGAATTATCCACATGATAATCTTAGCATGATTTGATCTGATCGATCGAATTTGTTGAATCATATCGTCTGAAGAGTTCAAGATGAGTTTTCTCTCTCTAAAATTTTCTCTCTCTAGAATTTTCTCTCTCTAAAATATTCTCTCTCTTGATTGATTCTCTCTCTAAAAAGGTTAGTGAATGAAAAAAAATTTTTTAATAATCTTGATCTGATTCTAATGAAGAATCATGATCCATGATTGTCTGACAGCGTACTGGCACCCATCTTAATCAGACCATGAATCTTTAGATTTGATCATCCATGATTTCGATCTAGCCATGACTTGATTTGATCACGTTGATTTCACCAATCGAGATACTGGATCAATCGTAATGTTGGATTGTGTCACCTGATCAATTCAAATTGTACCTCATGAATTCTCTCTCCTCTGATTTTCTCTCTCCACTTGATTTTATGAAATCGATGAAGAAACTTCGGTCCTATCATTTCGAATCCGATTTAATCTGATAGTCAAACTTTGGATCGTTTAGGTCCTAATTAGATTTTTGATTAGATGAAATTAGATGATCGGACCCAATCTAAATCGTTGAAATATGGTATTCGTATTCTTTCTAATTATTGGAATTGATTCTGTATAGGATTGTGAATGTTTGATCATGGGATATCGCAATATGATCTATGAACAGAATTTTTGAAAGAAAATTTATAGAATTATGTAGATTTATTGGAATGCATTCGACGTAAGTAATGTTTCATTTTTTCTAGATTTATCGATAAATTATAATGTATTTTTTTGACATGATTTGTGAAACGATGCATGAATTGGATGAATGGTATTTTGTTATGAAAATATCTTATTTGAAATGTTATGATGAAGCATGATTGAACATATTGATTTCATGATGCATTATATTGATTGATTTCAATACTACATGATTATATATTTTATTATCGAAATTAGAATATGAAACATGATTTATGAAGAATTATGATATAAGAAACAATAAGAATTGACAACCTGACTATGTAAAGGACCCTGCTAACGGGGGCATGTACGTTGGCAATTGATTGTCCTGAGGGTTTATATCGCCAGCGAGACCAGCGACATGTCGCCAGAGAGACCAGTGACAAACCGCCAGCGAGACCAGCGGTTCCAAAGGACATGGCTGCCAGATGATTCGCAGTCTACCGCAAGCAGATACGCGGTATTATGACCCTGCCACAGGGAAAATATGGTCATAGCTCATGGTTGATGAAAAAAATTTAAGAACGAAAGAAATTGAAATCTCGAAAGAAACTTGATTTTTCGAAAAAGAAATGAATTTGGCATGAATTATGTTGCATAATTAAAATTGATTTCGAATTGATGAACTCTATATGCTTATTTTTCTATAAATGATTATTTACTTAAATGCCTGATGAAATCTGTTAAGAAGTGATCATTGCTTACTGGACTGTTTAGCTCATTACCTCCTATTTTACTGTTTTTACAGATGTTGAAGAATTAAGATGATACAAGATATGAATGGAAGAGTGATCAGAAGCAGAATCTTCATACTTTTATTTTAGGTTGAAAGGCTTATTGAATTTGATGCAAAGCCTTTGAATCGTTGTTGAATTTATTGAGATATTAAAGAAAAAATTTAGGTCATTATATTTTAAATTTAAATTGTTGACTAATTATTCCGCTGTTGTTTTAGGATAGTATGATAAGATGCCTTGCATGCTTATGGGAAGAGTTTTCTATGAGTATGCGGCGGTTGCCATGACCCTCGATTCAAAATCTCGGATCGGGGGTATGATAATTAAAGTGATATCAGAGCATAAGTGGATGAATTATGAAACATAGAATCAGATTTAGAATGGATGTAAGTGGATAGACACCAGAGACATTATAGTGTAGATCTTTGATGATTATAGTGGGAGAAATATTTATAAATTTTGATTAAACATTGTGATTATATATGAAAGGATCACAAAAGATTATAACATATAGAATTTGAAATATGATAGATGATCTATAGATCATGATATGATTAGTTAGATCTTGATCGAAAGTAATCACAAAAGGATTGACATAAAGTTTTATTGTGTATTATGGTTATTAATTTGATCATTGGTTATTCAAGTGAATCGTAAGTTCAAATTTGATGTGAAAATAATACTATGATATTACTTCTAGTTGAGAAGTTGACTATTATTGGCAAGATAAAGATTTGACGATAAAATGTTGCTCCAGAATGGGCTAAGAAAATTTTTTTTTATGATGCTTGATTGGAATATTTATCAAAAGTGAACTTGGTATGTGGATCATATATAAAGTGGCATATTAGGATGAAGGCATATTTGGAGATATTGCAAAGAAGCCTATTTTTTATTGATGAAATTGATTTTGAGGTTGTAGAATATTCATCGCACTAGAATCTTTAATCATCATCCTTAGATCTAGATAATAGATCTTATTATGTCTTTTGGAGACTACATGATGTGTATGAAATTTTAATTTAAAGATTTCGTATCTAAGTTGATCAAGAGATTTTCTGATATTATTGTTGAGGTTGTTAATGAAAGATTGATATCTTTAGATTAAGATAAAAAATATGATTTATATTTATTTCAGATTAAGGGATCCATGTGAATTTACAATTTAGAATTTTTGGATTTAGAAATTGATATGAAGTTCTTTTACTTTTATTAACGAGGTCTCTAATTGAATCTACTATTAAATGGAGATTTGATTTTTTTGAAGCTTGTATGATTGTTATGAAAGGATATTTGATAGATATTGAAGATTTTGATGATAGAAATTTTAGAAAAAAAAATAATGATTTGAAGTTCTTATATATTAAGATTATGTCCAAATTTGGTGGAGCATCGAAAGATTTTTTTTCTTCATTAATTTGACTTATAAGAATTTTTGGTTTGAAAATTATCGAATTGAATTGATATGTGAATTGAGATTTGATTCATATTGATTATAGTAAATCTATATGATGGTTTAAATATGATATTGGACTCAAGGGTTAATCAAGATTATTGTACACCAGTAAATGTATGAATGAGAATCGAAAGTTAATCTTTGACTTCAATTGAAATTTAAAATTTTAGATCTTTTCTATTGATAAGATAAAGAAATAATTTGATCAAACTTTTTTTTGATGAACCTAAAAAACTTTGATTGTTAGATCAGAGTGCATAGCGGAAGCATGGTAATCTAGATTATTTTGAGTAAGTCAGGAATGTTGACCTTTTGAGTTAAAGAATTATGATAGATGATATGGTTTGATACGAGAAATTTATTGATATTAGAAAGAATAATATTTTAAAATTTTGAATTATTTTAGATATCCTAATGTAATTTTTTTAAAGTAGTGCTTCCACCTACTATGCTACAAAATATATATATATATATATATATATATATATATATATATATATATATATATATATTTAGCATCCTGATTTGAGGATGAGTGGACCCTTAATTTTTGATTTTAAATTTAGAATATTTAGGGATAAATTTTTTCTATCTTAGAATTAAAATTTATAATTCTCTATTTATTAGGAAGAATTTGAGATTGTTTATCGAATAACGATTTCGATCTTAGATTATTATACCCAAATATTTATCTCCAGGGTATAATAAAATTTGAAGTTAGAACTTTTTTGATCATTATTATTTCTCAGACTAAATGAAAAAGATTGAGGTTATCTATTAATATTGACGATTGTTCTACAAAAGATGGATTGGAGTTATTTATAATTTAATTTGATAATGAATTGATTAATTAAGAGTTGTTAATGTTTAGATAAAGAAAATTGATATACTTACTTAGAATAGAGACATTGATTTTGATTATAAGAAAAATATAATTTTGATTTAGATCAATTTTTGAGTTATTGATTTTTATTATGGAATGACTTAATGATAAAATTTGCTTCAAGAATTAGAATATTTAAGAGTTTGAGGGTTTGAGTAAGAAAATTTCAATGACTAGAAATAGTGATATTGATTCAATCAACAATGATGATATTGATCTTTATGAAATGACTTAATGATGAAGTTGTATCGAGAATTAAAATATCAAAAGTTCGAGTATGGGATTGAAATGATAAATCTTCAACCTTTGAAAGTATGAATAAGAGAAAATATTTTTGAATTTTGATTGATTGGGATGTCATCATATGATTCATAGAAGTATATTTTCCTATCTTATGATGGGTTGAAATTAAGAGTGGTTAATATTTTAAAATAAATAAATAAATAAATAAATGATGATGAATGAAGTTCTTATGCAAGAATAGAAACATTGACCTTTTTCAATTTACAAGAGATAGATTTGATTTTAATTTGAGTCATGAGATATTGAACATTAATTTTTACAGGAAATGAGATCATAATTTTGAAATCTTGAAATATTGAAAATCTTTGAGATGTTGATCTTGATGAATAAGAAAATAAATGGTTTCGTTTCAGATCAATATTAATGTATTGATTTTTTTTCCTTATGAAATGATTTAAGAATGAATTTGTATTAAGAATTAGAATTTTGAAATATTTGAGGATGAGATTCAAGTAAGAAAATATGAAGACTCAGGCAAGAAAAATTTTGAGGACGAATTTTCTTTTAGAGGGAAAGAATGTGATAGCCCAGCCAGCCAAACGAAAAAAAAAAGAGGGAAGGAAAACAGAGGAGAAGAACTCCCGAAGGGAGTCTTCTTCCTCCATTCACCGGCTCCTAATCAGAGTCGGAAACAAGTTTCCTCCGGCCCTATTTAAGGAGGAGATCCCTCCTCTCTCCTTTCCATCGAAAATCCTAAGCTCAAACGACGGCAATCGTCAAAAATTCCTCATGGAGACTGTTGCC